>NC_069501.1:945298625-945608209 GCF_027579735.1 Bombina bombina
CCACCCTTGAAGTTCCGAAAGGAACGAAAATTATTTTGTTTGGTCCTCATTTTATTTGCTCTATCCTGAGGGAGAGCATGGCCTTTCCCTCCAGTGATGTCTGAAATAATCTCTTTCAGTGCAGGGCCGAATAGGGTCTTTCCTTTGAAAGGGATGTTCAAAAGTTTAGATTTTGATTACACATCAGCAGACCAGGACTTAAGCCATAACGCCCTGCGTGCTAAAATGGCAAAACCTGAATTCTTTGCCGCTAATTTAGCCAGTTGGAAAGCGGCATCTGTAATGAAAGAATTAGCCAATTTAAGGGCCTTAATTCTGTCCATAATATTCTCTAATGGAGTCTCCATCTGAAGAGCCTCTTCTAGAGCCTCAAACCAGAAAGCAGCTGCAGTAGTTACAGGAACAATGCACGCAATAGGTTGGAGAAGAAAACCTTGATGAACAAAAATTTTCTTCAGGAAACCCTCTAATTTTTTATCCATAGGATCTTTGAAAGCACAACTGTCTTCGATAGGTATAGTTGTACGCTTAGCCAGAGTAGAAATAGCTTCCTCCACCTTAGGAACTGTCTGCCACGAGTCCCGCATGGTATCAGATATGGGAAACATTTTCTTAAAAACAGGAGGGGGAGCGAACGGAATACCTGGTCTATCCCACTCCTTAGTAACAATATTCACAATCCTCTTAGGGACTGGAAAAACATCAGTGTAAACAGGAACCTCTAAGTTTTTGTCCATTTTACACAATTTCTCTGGGACCACTATAGGGTCACAATCATCTAGAGTCGCTAATACCTCCCTGAGCAATAAGCGGAGGTGTTCAAGCTTAAATTTAAAGGCCATCATATCAGAATCTGTCTGAGGGAGCGTCTTTCCTGAATCAGAAATTTCTCCCTCAGATAACAAATCCCTTACCCCTACTTCAGAACATTGTGAGGGTATATCGGATACGGCTTCTAAAGCGTCAGGCGGCTCAGCATTTGTTCTTAACCCAGAGCTGTCACGCTTTCCTTGTAAATAGGAGGAAGACAAGAAACACAGTGCATCCGCGATTCACAGTAGAGTTTATTCAGGGGACATTCACATATACATAAAGACACACTTACAAGATAGCAGTGATCAAAGTGCACGTAGCTCAATGGCTTGATGGTTATGCCTGTAAGCAGTTGCAGAGAGGATTCTACATTCGCCGACCTGCAGCTCCTGGCAAACTCTCTCTGGTTTTAATGTAGCAACCTGGTCACTTTTTCACCATTAAAAGACAGTCCTATTCACCTTATAAGTATAAAACACCCAACGTGTTTCCTATGCTCACAGGCAGACTTTTTCAAGGGACATATAAAACATCAAATGACTAGACCTGTTCCTAGCTTGGATTTAAATGTTCACACATATGTCCCTTGAAAAAGTCTGCCTGTGAATAGGACTGTCTTTTAATGGTGAAAAAGTGACAAGGTTGCTACATTAAAATCGGAGCAAGGAGAGTTTGCCAGGAGCTGCAGGTCGGCGAATGTAGAATCCTCTCTGCAACTGCTTACAGGCATAACCATCAAGCCATTGAGCTACGTGCACTTTGATCACTGCTATCTTGTAAGTGTGTCTTTATGTACATGTGAATGTCCCCTGAATAAACTCTACTGTGAATCGCGGATGCGCTGTGTTTCTTGTCTTCCTCCTATATACAGCATGCCGCTTCGGGACACACACAGCTGGAGCCCCGTGATATATCAGCTGCACCGGACTTGATTCAGGCATAACATCTTTACAGCCAGAGTTTGTTCTAAGTCGACACCTCCTAATCAAGACTTTGTAGACACCTGCAAGATCGTAATAAAGCTAAGTGCAGCTCATAAACGTTTAAATACACTATACGATTGTGTATTGGATTTTGCCACTACAAGTATTGTGACATGACTAACATTTGAACAGTGGTATTTTATATACAGAGCTGTATTAGCTATATGATAGAGCGCAAGATACTGTGCAGATTCTTTAGTCTATATGTGTTTGTGAAATTTATGTTGTTCTCTCCTGTATATTTATATATTGGTTCTAGGCATTCAGTTGTACTTACTACTATTATTAGTACCATCTGAACATTAAGGAGACTTTATACGTGTGCTTCTTGAAGTTTATAACATATTCAAGTATGTGCTTTCCTTGTAAACCAGGCAGTTTGGATAAAACCTCTGTGAGGGTTGTATTCATAACTGTGGCCATGTCTTGTAAAGTAAATGAATTTGACGCACTAGAGGTACTAGGCGTCACTTGTGCGGGTGTTACTGGTTGTGACACTTGGGGAGAACTAGATGTTAAACCCTCATTTCCTTCTGTCTGAGAATCATCTATTGCAATATTTTTAAGTGCTAAAATATGCTCTTTATAATTTATAGACATATCAGTGCAATTGGGACACATTCTAAGAGGGGGTTCCATAATGGCTTCTAAACACATTGAACAAGGATTTTCCTTGGTGCCAGACATGTTAAACAGGCTAGTAATGTAACAAGCAAGCTTGGAAAACACTTTAATCAAAGCAAATAACACTTAGAAAAAAACGGTACTGTGCCTTTAAGAGAAAAAAAGCTGCACAAACTCTGCAAAACAGTGTAAAAAAGCAGTAAACTCAACATAAAGCCTTAGTAACTTTGCACAACTATGCAAATAAACAATTAACCCCTTAATGTAGAAACCAGATTGACAAAACGTCAAAACCGGTAAAAAAAATTCAGCACCCTGCCACAGCTCTGCTGTGGCGCCTACCTGCCCTTTAGGAAAGATTTGTGGGGGGAAAAACTT
The DNA here is from genome assembly GCF_027579735.1 of Bombina bombina. Classification (NCBI taxonomy): domain Eukaryota; kingdom Metazoa; phylum Chordata; class Amphibia; order Anura; family Bombinatoridae; genus Bombina; species Bombina bombina. Next base: position 945,301,424 of record NC_069501.1, read on the forward strand.
CTTTACAGCCCTCAAACACAGTAGAAACCTCTGGAAAAGCAGCTGGATGTCTCTGAGGAAAAGAAACTGCGCAACTGAGGCGCGAAAATAGGCCCCTCCCATCTCACTCGATGTTATGGGGCCTACAAGAAACACAACAGAGTGTTTCTTAAACTAGCCATGTGGGTTAATAACCCTTAAACAAGCCACAATGACCCCTTAAAGTCCCTCAAAAAACGTTACATTTGCAATAAAAACAAAAACGTTTTTTCCTATCAGTGTCACCAGTAACTAATGAGCCCTTTATGCAAGCTGGGTTTCCTACTAAATTTCTGAATACAGCTTACCCTTCCCTCATGGAGATATTGCCAGCCTTTTCTAGAAATAACACAGTCTGTCTAGAAAAAAATAGACTGAACATACCTCAATGCAGTTTAGCCTGCAAACCGTTCCCCCAACTGAAGTTTTCCTGTACTCTTCAGCCCTTGTGAGAACAGCAGTGGATCTTAGTTACAAAGTGCTAAGATCATTATCCTCCTTGCAGAAATCTTCATCCCTTTTCTGCCAGAGAGTAAATAGTACACACCGGTACCATTTAAAATAACAAACTTTTGCTTGAGAAAATAAAAACTAACATTTTTGTCACCACACTCACTTAACCCTTCCTAGCAGTTAAGCAGGCAAAGAGAATGACTGGGGGGGTGGAGCTAAGGGAGGAGCTATATAGACAGCTCTGCTGTGGGTGCTCTCTTTGCCACTTCCTGTTAGGAAGGAGAATATTCCACAAGTATGGATGAATCCGTGGACTCGATACATCTTACAAGAGAAATTAACATTTTTTTACCTTCTCTCTTCTATAACCCACTGGGAGTGTAATTTCTTCTACTGGCTGTGTTAATACAGCTTGGCCTCGAGACCAAAAACTGACAGAATAGGTGGGGATACCACAGGTGGGGATACCACAGGCTAAATTAACTATTTAAAATGCCAATATAAGGGTAATGGAAATACTTGTAAACAATTTAATACACTCCAGCAGGTAAAGTGGATCATTGGGAACAAATTTAGTAAACTGCCCCTTTAACTAGATTCTTACTAGTGGCAACACCAGAGTATATAAACATAGTTGACCAACATATTAACATAACAAGGAATATAGGAATGTTTTTGCTCACAACATATTATAGAGAGTAGGTAATGGAGTAAAACTGATAGTGTCCTTACTATTATAACCAAACTGCTTTCCATGGGAAGGATAGTCATGTTAGGGCTGAAAGGAAAAAAAATTAAGAAACTTAGCCCACTTTGGTGCAGTAATGGCAAACAGATCTCCAACAAAATCTGGAACAAATAGGGATAAAAAATAACTACCAGTGACAGCAGTATGCCCCAATAGAGCTTAGAAATATATGGAGCTACGCAGGAGCTACAGTTTATAGTCTCTTCTCAATAATATATTTAGCTTCGGTTACCCTCTCCTCTAATATCCTAATAATTATAAGTGTGGCCATATAGGTAAATGCAATAGTTAGCAGAGATCCGAAACAAGAATCCCACTTTAGATAAGAGGAAATAATATCTCAAGAATTAACCTATTCCCGCTCTCAGGGAAATAAAGCTGTAATGACCAGAGTTCATATGAGGGATAGTAGCACTTATCTGGCTGTCAAACCAAGATATAGCAGTTCCTGTTGAGTGGAGCCATGAGGGTAGACCCAAAGACAATATTTCTGTTATGAGTATCCCTGCACTCAGATCGGCATCTGATCCTGAGATTCTTGGTGAGTTTCTCTCAAAGGGTACAAACTTACAGACCAGAGCTCCGTCCGCTACAGTGATTACGCCATTCAGACTGCTACTAGCGGTATCCATGCCGTCAGAATCCTCTGGGGATGTTTCAACAGTTGGTACAAGTTCACTTCGGTCCCGTTCCGGATGTATTTCAGAGGACACCTCCTGAAGCTTTGTCTCAGTGAGCAGGCCTACAAAGGTTTGATGAAGTTGGCATGCTAGGTCTCAACTCACAAACAGACAGCAGCAGAGCACAAAATAACAGTCCTCCTCCACATCCTCTTTCTAACCTTTTCCTTAGTATTTTTAAAGCTACCATCAATCCTGTAGATTAGTAGAAGTGTAGCTGGGGTCCACAATACTCTTTCCTCCTCAAAGTTATAACTTCCAATCTTCATTCATACAATACAATTTATCCACTGTAACAAAGAATCTCAACTACAAACCTATGTGATCTGTAGTAACCAAGAGACAGGATGGGACAATTCCCCGGTTATCCTTTTTACCGTTTGGCCTCTAGCAGAGATGGATAACTCACTGTACCACATGTAGGAACTCATGTTGAGATTAATATATTTATAAAAAGGATTAAACATTTGTTTTTAAGTCTTCATATTACATCCCATTTCCAATACAGATCAATAAAAAAAACTGGCCTAATACGCATGTATATAATATTTTCTATATAGCCACCATCATCAGTTACACTTCTTTTTATTTCCACTTGAATAAGAGGCAGTACTAAAAGGTATATTTGGTTTCTTCTTTTGTGCAGACCTATGTTTGTGTTTTCTTTCATTATCTAAAAAAGTGAGGATTCAAAAAAAGCAAAACCCAAAACTTCAAAAGTACTTCTGAAACGTTTTCTAGCTACAGCTAATTAACACAATGTAGTACGACAAAAATCCATTCAACTTATCATGTAAATATATATTTGAAATGAATGAATGTAGCTATGATGCTGGTAAATATTTATGCAGCATCAACTTCAAAAGTAACTATTACTCACTGTATTTCTGGGGCACCAGTTCCGGATTCCTTGGTATTTTCAGTTTATAGGACACATCACCTATATTTACAGTGTCTCCTAGTATAAAGAGAAACATAATATTACTTAGGCATATTATTATACAATATTTGTAGCAGTAAATCTGCATACTGTGCAATGCCAAATAAAAACATGATATAACTATATAGGGAGCTATGGGGGGGCTGAGGGACCTTATGTCATGATAGCATACAATCTGGATATTTAGATTCTGGATGATTGTGCTTTTCAGTGTTTGGTTATTGACAGACACAACAAAGGACTTATAAGTTGTCAATAACAATGAAACTATTAGCTGCTGTTTTTTTCACATGCATTGCAAATACATATGGGTACTGTATGTTTCTTTAAATCTTCTAAAACAGGAGTTTGCATGTTTCACAGTTGGTAATGATATTTACAGAATGGGAGAGACATTTAACAGCATGTCATTCAATTGAATGCTTGTGTTGCTTAAATGATTCTTATATTGACTCTACAAAGGCTGCATGCAGTAAGGCTATTTATAGTGTTAAGTTATAGTGTGGCATCATTAGAACAGTAGCCTAAAATCTATGAAAATACTTGAATACTAAATTAATTTGAATAAGCCTTAGTCGTAATATGGCTGCTTCAGTGTCCTCACTTCAATTATGCAAGGATTCAGAGGGCTGCCAGTGTTGCTCTCTATGTATGTCTTTTCAGAAAGGGGTTAATCAATGCTTATCCTCAAATGCTTGTCACATTAATCTGTTTTGAAAGAACAGATTTCTATCTTAAAAAACAGACGTGTGTATTTAAATGCATACACCTCCCCCCCCCCACACACACTAACGTGACTTAATTTGAAATCACAAAAGGAAAATAAGAATTAATGAATGCATGCGATTGGCTCGTCTTTAAAACTGTTACACTGAAATTGTGAAAGGCTTCAAATTTAGTTTTACACTACAGTATTCAAAAGTAATCAAGCAATCCCAGTGTCAGTTGAGTGATTCCTGTTTCAGGATCACAATTTTCATAGCAATCCTAACATTCCCTACAGGAAAAAAAGCAAACAAACAGATTACAAACAACAAGACTGGATATAGGATGAAACAAATAAAAAAAATGACAAACAATACTGATGCACCTGTTTCAATTTCTCTAAACTGCACAGTAGATATGGAATTACATTTCAACAGTGGTTGCAAGCACAACACAGTGAAGGGATTCTGAACCCAATTTTTTTCTTTCATGATTCAGATAGAGCATGCAATTTTAAGCAACTTTCTAATTTACTCCTATTATCAATTTTTCTCCTTTCTCTTGGTACCTTTATTTGAAATAACAAGAATGTAAGCTTACAAGCTGGCCCATCTTCGGTTCAGCACATGGGTAGTGCTCGCTGATTGGTGGCTAAATGAAGCCACCAATCAGCAAGTACTATCAAGGGTTCCGAACCAAATAAGGGCTGGCTCCTATGCTTACACTCCTGCTTATTCAAATAAAGATACCAAGACAACAAAGAAAAAATGATAATAGGAGTAAATTAGAATGTAGCTTAAAATTGCATGCTCTATCTGAATCATGAAAGAAAATTTGGGTTCAGTATCCTTTAAAGATTGGAATATTTTGGGGGGTTTTCTTCTTTGCTAAAGTGTTATTTTAAGAAAACTATAGCAGACACATGAATATGAAAACTGAAGCATATATCATAAATATCAAAAATTGTATTATAAAAAAAATTAATATTTTTTTTCTGCAGGAACCTTCTATCTACAAAACCTTTTCACTATTGAAAAAAAATCGTAATTTAAGAGGCCATTGAGAATGATTCTGTTACTACTGTAAAACACAATTTGTTTAATGTGGTAAAACTCGTGAATTTGATATTTATTCAATGTGAAAATATTATAGTAATGGAATGATTAACTATTTTTATTGAAACAAGTTAACCATTTTATTATGTCCCTGTCAGCCACATAGGATTTGGAATCATTTGTGATTTTTTTACTTGTTATGTTAGTGACAACTAGAACCTAATTGTATAAGAGTATACAACTTAGTAAAAAGAGATAGGCTCAGCGAAAATGATAATAGGTAAACTCTGCAACTCTGATATAGATATAAAGAGGATATTATTCCAAACCATTCATACTAATAATCTTTAATGCAAAAAAACTAAGAATAATCATTCATACAAAAGCTTAAGCTAAAATAAAAACACTTGAACCAAGGGTTAATGATAACGTATTGGTGCAAATAATATTGTCTTATCGTTAGCCAGCAGAATGGGGTAACAAGTAAACTAAGCCCTTACAATCCGAGGGCTAAATTAAAATTACTTCTATATTATTATATATAACTGCTGGGCTGAGATTGACGAGGATTAATCTATCAATTTAACATGACCTAGGTAAGCAGATTAAAAGAAACAAGGAGAGCCGGAGCTACTCCTAGGACCCCTGATGTGCATTTCACAAAAAACGCTTCCTCAGAGGGGGTGAGGAAGCGTTTTTTGTGAAACGCGCGTCAGGGGTCCTAGGAGTAGCTCCGGCTCTCCTTGTAGGCAGTGGCAAGTGGGCTGTCTACCAGGCAAGTTACTTCCACCTTTCCTGATATGCTGTGAGGGCATACTGCACAGACAATCTCCTAAGTCTATTGAATACCACATAATAGTGCCTTCTCCTCTCTCTCTCTCCTTCTTTCCTTCCATTTTCTCCCCTCCCATCCCTTCTCTTTTCTCCCTCCCCTTCTCTTCTTTCCCTTATCTCAAAAATGGTATGAGATGCATGCAATTCAACCCACCTGTGTATGCACCCCTTTGAGGGGTGAGGTTTGCAGAATTTTGAGTGCCTAGGAAAGCAGAAAACCTAAATACACCACTGCATCTAGCATTTTATTCTATTTACAATAAAAATTTGTATCTACTAATATAGTTATTTTGCATAAAAAACAATAGGATTAGGAATGACATGACAATTTATTTCTTTGACTGGGACAAAACACATATCAAATTACACCCTATATTTACACTTTCTATCCTTATAGCTATAAACTGCATTCTGTCTTGCTGGACTGACAAACAAGCAGCTTCCATCGCATGTTTTAAACTCAAATTATTGAAACAATTGTTTATAGAACAATATGATGTTAAATTGGATGTTTCAATAAGATTGTGTCCCTTTAAAAAAAAAATGGAATATTACATTAAGGTACTTGGCCCCACCTTGCAAAAGCATATCTTATCCCCTTTCTCACAGACAGAATACATGTTGACTGCTTCTCTAAGAGATGAATGAACAGTTACTCATCGTTTTGAACCTTCCTTCTCCCTACATGAATATTGGATGACTGAATGGTTCAAATTCTACTATGACCACTTAAAAAGTAAAAATGACAATCAATAAAAAAGAATTTGGAATAAAAAGTAAAAATGACAATCTATAAAAAAGAATTTGGAATAAAAAGTAAAAATGACAATCAATAAAAAATAATTTGGAATAAAAAGTAAAAATGACAATCAATAAAAAAGAATTTGGAATAAAAAGTAAAAATGACAATCTATAAAAAAGAATTTGGAATAAAAAGTAAAAATGACAATCAATAAAAAATAATTTGGAATAAAAAGTAAAAATGACAATCAATAAAAAAGAATTTGGAATAAAAAGTAAAAATGACAATCTATAAAAAAGAATTTGGAATAAAAAGTAAAAATGACAGGACAACATATATTTGGATAAGTACTTGATTTATTACCATAAAAGAATACTTTGTAATTGTATATCTCACTACAGATATCCATTGGAAACTTCAGTTGTTCTTTTTATATGCAACAACCCTCTTACTATGTTTGAACACTGCAATAGACAGTGCTTTCCAACAAGTACTGCAAATAGACAGAAAAGATCTTTTGTCAGAAATACCCAAAAGCAAAAGGTGTCATGACAAGAATAAATTAACCTTTGTTACCACTTTTTCAAATCAATACGAGCAAGTCAAAAGCATCATAAAGAAACATCTGCCTATTTTGAAGGGAGATAAGGATCTATATGATGTGATACAAAAAGGTTGCCATTTTGCTCCCAAGAGGAATCGTAATTTGGGCAACTACCTCTCACCCAGTATGGTCACAGAAAAGGCCACAGGCAGAAGCCACTGGCTTACCAGCATAGGCCACTACAAATGTGGTTTACACATGTGCAAAGCATGTGGCCATGCATGGTTAGCCAAGCAGTTCCAGTCATGTGTAACACAGAAAGTGTATGACGTGACAGGTTACACCAATTGTAGGTCAAGATATGTGGTCTACCTGGTACAGCGTGTGGCATCTCACATGCAGTATGTGGGCATGACCACTAGGGAGGCCAGAGTAAGAATAAGGGAGCATCTGAATGATATTGCATCCACAACTCCCTTCTCTGCACTTGCAGAACACTTTATTGAGAGACATGACAGCCATGTAGCCAGTGCCACATTCAAATGGATGGTTATAGAAAAGGTTAGGACCCCAGTGAGAGGAGGAAACTTGGACATGCTTTTGTCCAGAAGAGAATTATTTTTGATTTTTAATCTAAATACTAGATTGCCTCAGGGTTTTAATACTGAGGCTGACATAATTAATGTATGGAAATAGAATATGACATAATTAATGTATGGAAATAGAATATGAAGTTTATCTAATTATCTTTACATATCTTTTTTTAATTTCCCCTTATCTATTTTAAGTTTAGGTCCCCTCCATATATTATTATTTTTTTAGTAGGTGACCATTCAATACATGCATTGTGTAAATTTTGCATATTGGTTAAATTACTTGCTATACTATGCATTAAATATAAGATGGCTATATTTTAGTACTTTTTGTTTATCTATAAAATTCTGTGAAATGAATCAAATATTTAGGACATATGAATTGTGAATATGTGATTGTAAATCATTACACATCTAATTATGGTAACTTTTTATGTACATATAGCTTAAAGCACATTCTTATAACTTTCAATATGACAGTAATGCTATAGCTAAAGTTTTTGTTTACCTATGCGTTTATCCATGTGTGTAGCCAGTGATAGGGGTTTAAGGGTTAAAATGACTAGGAATTAAGTTATATTCAGATATGTATCAGTTATTAGGTTTTCCACGCAATGGTTTTCAGGAATTTCCAATTAAGATTAACAGATGCCTATAAAATGCTGAAGCATTTGTTGCTATCTAGGTATCTGATGACGGCTTAGGCCGAAACGCGTCATACCAGACAATCTGTACTTGCAAGTATAATTTATTTTATCTCAAGAGTGTGGCTTTTCTAAATAAATGCTTGATAACTTTTTTCCTTTGCTCCGTTTTTCTTCCGATGACAATTTGAACCGAAACAATGTCTTGCAACTTGTCAATTTTGTCAGTTTGTTGTACAACTGTCTATTTGCTGTTTGTATATTTATATTGTAATAAAAATAATTTTTAAAAAAAAATAGGAATTTATACACCAGTGCGTTTCTCTTGATCAAAACTTTAACATGTAAACTAATTCTGTTATTCTTGCCAGAAGCAAAAATGAGTCTTTCTAAGCAAGTTTTGAATATTTGAATGCATCTTCTTCACCCTAGGATTCATAATACTAACACATGGTAGCAACAATGACTTAAAGGGACAGTCTAGTGCAAAACAAACTTTTATTATTCAGATAGGGCATGTAATTTTAAACAATTTTCCAATTTACTTTTATCACCAATTTTGCTTTGTTCTCTTGGTATTCTTAGTTGAAAGCTAAATCTAGGAGGTTCATATGCTAATTTCTAAGCCCTTGAAGGCCACCTCTTAGCTCAGGGCATTTTAACAGTTTTTCACCACTAGAGGGTGTTAGTTCATATGTTTCACATAGATAACACTGTGCACACGCACATGGAGTTCCTAGGAGCCCGCACTGATTGACCAAAATGCAAGTCTGTCAAAAGAACTGAAATAAGGGGCAGTTTGCAGAGGATTGGATACAAGATAATCAGAGAGGTAAAAAGTGTATTAATATAACTGTATTAGTTATGCAAAACTAGGGAATGGGTAATAAAGGGATGATCTATCTTTTAAAACAATAAATATTCTGGTGTAGACTGTCCCTTTAAATATCCAAAGTTGTGGGTTCAAAAACCCTGTCACTAAAATTGGTGGCTAAATGTAGCCACCAATAATCAAGCGCTATCCAGGGTGCTGAACCTGAAATGGGCCGGCTCGTAAAGCTTTACATTCCTGCTTTTTAAATAAAGATAGCAAGAGTACAAAGAAAAATTGATAATAGGAGTAAATTAGAAAGTTGCTTAAAATTGCATGCTCTATCTAAATCATGAAAGAAAAAAGTTAGGTTTAGTGTCCCTTTAATAAAAAAAATATAAAATATGTATATTCATTTAAATTTTGTATCTTGAAAGAAATATAAATTAATAATTGAACTAATGCTCATGTAATGCTTTGTGATGCTTGTAAATGCACAAGTAGAATATCTGTTAAACACAAAAATATTCTAAAATGAAATTATAGTTGCAAAAACTGTGACAGCAATAAAATGCATTAGTTTGTATGCTCACTCAAAAAAAACATTAAAACCAGGAAATTAAGAGCTATACCCCTGTAACTTTTTCAAAAGGATATGAAACCTAAAACATTTCATTCATGATTCACATAGAGCCTGCCTGCAATTTAAACAACTTTCCAAATTACTTATATCATCTAATTTGCTTTGTTCTCTTAATATCCTTTGTTGAAAATAATGCATAGGTAGACTCAGGAGCAACAAAGCCATACTGGGAGCTAGCAGCTGATTGGTGGCTGCACATATATGCCTATAGTCACTGGCTTACTTGATGTGTCCAGCTAGCTTCCAGTAGTGCATTGCTGCTCCTTCAACAAAGGATACCAACAGAACAAAAAAAAATCATAATAGAAGTAAATTGGAAAGTTGTTTGAAATTGTATGCTCTATCTGAATAATTAAAGGAAAATGTTGGGTTTCATGTCCTTCTAATATCATAATCAGTCGTCACTGCACATATAAAACAACAAATAACCCTTTACATACATTTCACAGTATCACAATAACATGTCATTTTCTACAACTAGTATATCATTTGCTTTTTCAATACTTGGCCAATCTGCTTGTTAACTTGAAGATGTGAAGTTTAGTAGTATTGCATGCATCTCCAGTTAAACTATCTTGCACGCATACAATTTCCAATGGTATTTTCAGTACTTTAGTGTAAATTTTGTATGAAGACAGTTAAAGAGAATATTGAAGTATTAGGCTGCAATGTCAATGCAATCAAGTAGGTTTACAGTCAGTAAAGCAAAGTGTCAAGCACACACACAAGATAAAACAGCCTTTATTCAGATACAAATAAAACATATGGAAGAGGCATACAATGCTACATTCTTTTGTGTTTTCTGCTACTGCCTTTACATGTAGAAGGAGAATAACATTTTTACATAGCATATTTAAACATGTCTTTTACCACTCATACAGGTATACCCCGCACATACAGCGGGTTAGGGACCGGAGCCCCGCTGTAAAGTGAAAACCGCCTTAAAGTGAAACAAGGCAGTTTTAGCTTTTTATTTACTTGCCAGTGTGTTTAAAAACTTGAAAATATGTTTGAACTAACAAATATTAGGAGTGCAATAGTGCTGCATTTAGTTTAACACTAGCACAGCATTCAATAAATACTGTACCTGTAAAATAATGACAATGACTGTAGTAAAATTTGTCAGACTATAACACTGAGACACAGATTGCACTGTAATGCTGTAAACGGAGTGAACTGCGCATAACAAAATGGTGAAAGTCCCTTTTCTTGCAATCTCACGATGATTACAGCACTGTTTCAAAATCTTTGGAGGTTGAACTTCAGCTCCACAAAGCGCTGTATTAGCGAAGCGCTGTAAAGTGAGGTATACCTGTATCTACTCATTTATTCCATAAAGATATTTATGGCTGTTTCGGCTGCATTAAAATGCTTAAAGGGATATTCCAGCCCAAATTGGAAACCACATTGGGTGCATTTTGGTACTGAACAGAAACAATTTTGTAATATACATTAATTAGCAAAAATGCTTCCAATAAAAGCTATAGCTGTTTCAAAAGTGTATTTAAGTATGCACCGTGCACCAGCATTTTAAACACAACACTTCTTCTGAGAGCCTAAGGTGCTTGTACTATCTGCTAATGACTCATTTGTTAAATGCTGACATGATACAAGCCCCAGTGATTATCTAAGCAGCTGCATTATTTAAAATGTGGGTGCAGTGAAAATATCTAGCTATGCTTCACATGCACGGGCAGAGAAAAATGTTAACACTGAAACAGTGATAACTCTTAAAAGAAGCATTTTTGCCAATACATGTATATTGTAAATATGTTTCTATTCAAAGATGCAATAAATCTATGTGCATTTATATTTTGACTGGAATGTCCCTTTAAGTTAAAATATTTAAACATCCACCTGTAATACCAGATTATGCTTTGTGTGAGGTCATGCAAAAAGATAACACACCTGTGCTCCCGTTGTCATCTAAACCAGTTATTTAGGGCCAGCTATACAGATATGACTAGTTCTAACAAATTAGAGCAGGCAATACTTGCATTAGAATATCACATAGTATAGATTTTTTTTTACATTGACTTTAATATAAATTGCTTTAAGATGAGTGATTATACACTTTGGAACTAATGTACTAATGTATGTTTAATAATATATTTTTATTACAAGTGTTTTCAATACTGGAACTCATGAATTACTTTCTAAGGGTACATTTCTGTTTGAAAAGATCGGTTCATGCCTACCTGTAGATGTACTGTAGCTCTGCACTACTACGGGACATGGTGATATCCCTCGACGATCCAATAGCTGATTGAAGAGACAGCGAACTCTTCGTAAGGAGCTAGCAGGGAGAGGCCCAGAAGGAGGAAGACGGAGGAGGGACTGCATTGGGAGCGGTACTAGATAAAACAACACATCAAGACACACACATCAGTATCATGGATGACATGAAGATGACAAAAATTAGTCTTTAAACAAGGACACAGAGAGGATAGTTACAATGAGGAGATGATATATGTAGGTTAATACCACTGGCAAGAATGGGAGAAAACGGGACATGCAATCCAAAATGTTTTTTTCATGATTCAGATAGAACATACCATTTTAAAGAACTTCCAATGTATTTTGTTATCAAGTTTTCTTCATTCTCTTGGTATTCCTTGGTGAAAAGCATATCTATGTAGACTCTGGAGTAGTAAAGCACTACTGGGAGCTAGTTTCTGATTGGTGGATGCACACACACACACACATACCCATATATATATATATATATATATATATATATATATATATATATATATATTCAGCTAGCTAGAAGAACAGGAGAAGTGGACCGAACGCTACACCCAGGGCCTTAAGCTTACTAACTATATAGCCTCCTAGTAGGCTAACAATATAAAAGTTAAAAATGGGGAGAGAGTAAGCGCTAAAAAGCTTAAAAGGCTAGTAAAAAGTACATTTTAATACAAATAAAAATTTACAAATGGCAATCAGACGCATGGATCCATGTCTGACTTAACAAAAAAATATATAATAAACAAATCTAAAAGTATCTAAAAATATCCAATGGAGTAAAGCATGTGACGCTGACTTAGTGAGCCAGTGATGAGGAGTTAGAAGGACATGTACATTCAATAATATAAACAACCTAAGTGAGTGATTGAGTGCACACAATAGCTGTCAACAAAGAAAAATAGCATTCACAAAAAATAGTGTTCACAAAAATTGGCGTACATAAAAAATGTTCAAATGTTCAACCGGTTATATGTAGTGAAAACAAATCCTTAATTCAAATGTTAAAAATCCTTGGTAAGATCCATAACAAACAAATACATCGATAAAATACCTAAAAGGGAACAAAAGAGAAACAAATAGTGCAACACTGTATATGATATATAATATAGGTAATTAAAACCAAGCTCACCAGTATGCCAACGCGTTTCGGCCTACACTAGGCCTTTCTCAAGACTATCACTAGATCTTTAGTGCTTTTTAATATTATCACTGATTTTCTATTTTTGTCTTTTGATATGTTTGTCTTTTTATTTTTGTCTTTTGATTTTTGACCTTTGTTTATCATTTGAATTCAAGTTTTCCACGTGGATTTTTTCACAAGTTATTTTTATTTTTATTTTTATACACCTCACGGATTTACAATTTTTTAATTTAGAAGCTGAACCACAATATTTTGACCCACTCAACGTTTACATTCTACTATTATTGACTTCACGTTATATTTCTACACGTCACTTTGGAGGAAACACTACTGGATTCACTTACATATAACCGGTTGAACATTTGAACATTTTTTATGTACGCCAATTTTTGTGAACACTATTTTTTGTGAATGCTATTTTTCTTTGTTGACAGCTATTGTGTGCACTCAATCACTCACTTAGGTTGTTTATATTATTGAATGTACATGTCTTTCTAACTCCTCATCACTGGCTCACTAAGTCAGCGTCACATGCTTTACTCCATTGGATATTTTTAGATGCTTTTAGATTTGTTTATTATATATTCAGCTAGCTCTCAGAAGTCTATTGCTGCTCCTTAAACAAAGAATACCAAGAGAAAAAGAAAAATTAACAATAAAAGTAAATTGGAAAGTTGTTTAAAATTGTTTGCTTTATCTGAATCATAAAATAAAAACTTTGGGTTTCAAGTACCTTTAAGTTGCAGCAACTGGGAGACCGATATGATGGAGTAAGAAAAAATGTGATATAGGTGTATAAAACATGAGTTTGTGTTACCTTGAGTGAAATGGAATTGGCAACAGAATGGATGACAAGATACAGCTTCTGAGAGAAACAGTATATGGCAGGGGTAACATAACATGTTATAAATTACAGTGAAATTGTGAGTGTGAGTTTTTTTCATGCAGGCAGAGAGCCTGTGTGAAATGTACCTGTGTGTGTTCCAAGCAGTATTTGATATCACTAATATGAGTAGAAGGAAATAAGAAAGTGAGAGAGATTCTGGTTATGAATCTGTCACAGTGACAATGCTATAAATACACATATTGTTTTTACTAACATATACACAGAGGCAGAAAAACCATTTGTATTTTACATAAGTGACATAACTGTATTTGTGTGTTTGCAGATATAGGGATCAATGATCTAAAGTTCTCTGCTCTGGTGATATTATCTAAGAAGTCTCATCAGTACTGTGTTGACAAAACAATAACTAGAAATTACCAAACAAATATGAGCAATTTCTATATCTTGGCTCATATTCATTGGTAATGCTTACCAGTGAGAAGCCCTCTCCCAAAGAGGCATGGACAGAAAAGACCACTCCCCAGATTACCTATAAAGGTAGTCTGGACCCATTCCCCTTATCCTCTTAGTGATGTCCGGTCTTAAAAGGTGGAAAAGGAGGGAAGGGAAACCTGGTAAGCATTACCCAGGGATATGAGCCAAGATATAGAAAATTGCTTATATTTGTTTGTTAATTTCTAGTTATCTTGGACCTCCCTGGCAATGCTTACCAGTGAGAAGACAATAAAGCAATAGAAATAGGTAAACATTGGGTGGGATAAAAAAAATAAGCCAAACAAAGAAAAAATGTTGTAAAAGAAGTTTATTAGGAAACCACAGATTTTTCGTCCAAATTTTGCTGTAGAAGACTGTCGCACAACCAACTTGTAATGTTAAACAAAATTATGTGGAAAACTTCAGACTGCCGCTTGACATATTTCCGTAGGTGAAGCATCTGCTTGCAAAGCCCATGATGTTGACACTGCCCATGTAGAATGTGCCTTAAGCCCAACTGGAATTGGCTGATTCCTTTGTTTATGGGCTCGAGAGATGGTTTGAACTATCCAACTTGCCAAAGTAGATTTTACAGGACCTTGACCTTGTCGTAGACCCCTTGGTACCACAAATAAACTGTTTTCCGAATAGACTTTGTCCTTTGTCCTAGAAGCATATGTGTGAAGACAACGTACCACATTAAGTCAGTATAATGGTTTCCCTGGAGAATCTTGCATCTCTGGACAAAAAGATGGTAATACAATGTCCTGTGATTTATGAAATGCAGAGACTACCTTTGGTAAAAACTCAGGAACTGTGCTTAAAACAACTTTGTCTTTGTGAAAAGCCAGAAAAGGTACCTTGATAGATAAGGCTTGTAATTCAGAGACTCTTCTTGCAGATGTAACTGCAACCTGAAAGATGGTCTTTAATGTGAGAAACCAGAGAGAGATCTATCTTATGCGTTCAAAGGGTATTTCCATCAAAGCTTCCAAAACCAATGGAAGGTTCCATGTTGGAATGATAGATTTTGTAGAAGGCTGAATATGAGCCAAGGCCTGAAATAATTGATAAACCAATGTTCACACTGTGCCCACTTCACACCGGAAATGGCAGAGATAGTAAACACTTGTATCTTCAATGTCCTAGCGCAAAGGCCTCTTAAGAATCCTTCTTGTAGAAAAACCAACAAGTGATGTAATTCTATTTTGGCTGTAGAAGCATTTAGCTTCAGTTGTCTATATCTTGTGATCTCAGCAACGATACCGTCAGGTTTAAGCGTTGAGATGCCGAATGCAAAATTGGACCCTGAAATAACATGTCTGGAGATTGTGGAAGGAGCCACGGAGGTTCCACTGAAAGATGCAGTAGCATGCTTGGCATGCTGGAACCTCTTAAATTTCCTCCTGTTCCAGAAGTTTCTGAACAAACTGCAGAATTACCTGATGTTTCAATTCGTTCTCTGGGAGTGGTGATATTACAAAGCAAGGAATTGAAAGTTTCTTCTTGAACTCCAGTGTATATCGTCTCTTGATAATCTACCCATCTGTCTGAAATTACCTTTGTCCAAATGTCTCAGAATCTGGAAAGCCTTCCTCCCAAAGGCATCTGGACAGGCGTACCTTCACTGTTTCTTGTTCTGCCGAAAATTTGCCGCCCTCGTAAGACCTTTTTGCCTGTACCTGCGTTTTCCAGTCTGGATTACGAAAAGACTCCCTTCTGAAAGAAGTTTTAAAATTTTAATATTGATTTTTCTGTCTATGGGCATAAGAAAAAAGACTTGTTAAATCTTGGTGCCTGGGGAAGAAAATAACTTTTCCCCCCTGAATGTTTTGAAATCAAGCTCTCAAGCTATTTACCAAATAACATGTTACCTTCAAATGGCTGGCTCAAAAAAAATAATCTTGAAGCTGGGATCAGCCTCCCAGTGATGTAACCAAAGTGCTCTTCATACCATATTAGCTGTATTCATGGATCTGGCTGATAAATGTAACATCTCAGAAGCAGCAGATGAAAAGGCAAAAGCTTTCTTTAAATCTGAAATAAAAGTCATAAATGTTTGCACAGCTTGAGAGGTAGAAATACTTTGCATTAAATTAGAAGACCAGGTATCTGTAGCTTTAAAGACAGAAAATAAAGTTAAAGGATGATGCAAAATAGCTCCTTGCAGCAAATAAAGCTTTTTTAAGATTATGCTCCATGTTTCTGTCCATTAAATCTCTAAAAGCACCAGTTTCATTTATAGGGCATAGCATTTTCTTAGTTAATCTCGAAATTGCTGCATCAATTTTAGGTGGAGTAGAAAATTGACACAGAAGGGTGTTCTTCCTCAACATCTAAAGTCTCTTTGATGCATTTAATAAATTCACATACTGTAGCAGTAGGGATGGGCGATATGGGCAAAAAAACGGATGGTTTTACAAAGATCTTTATGAGATATTGTTACCGGCGACTAACGAGTCCGATATGACTTGAGCAGTCTCACATGAAACATACTGCCCACTATACCAGACTAATACTCGCGGCCATATTGGAACTTCATACGACCCTGTATGAACTGTAAACTGTCACTATGCTTCTAGAAAAAAGAGCGCCAATAAGGAACATAGGATTGTCCCTCACATTAGGTAGACTAATAAAAAATTATATGCCCCATGGCTAATAAGAGAAGCGAGGCAGTGCGGCGTGTCACAGTGCATAAAACACTACCCATACACATGAAAAAGGAGCTCCGGTGCTGAGAGGGAGTTCTTTGTAAAACAATCCATAGGACACTTAGTGACAGTGCGAGTCAGTCCCAATAAACAAGCAATGGAAATAGTGGCAACGGTGTTAGTTTAAGCAAATATCAACCCCTTCATAATATAGTATGCTAAAATAATAGTATATATATATATATATATAATCTATTCAGTATTCATTATATACCAGTTAGTATCACTGGTGAAGTGTAGGAGAAGGGGGATGCTGACTGTCTGATAGATATATAGGTACAAAAAAGAGAGAGAAGTTTGACAGTACCCAGCACTCACAAAACACTATATAGTACCAGTATGCATTGAAAACCTGATTGTGTCAAGAACTGGTTATTAAAACGTAACTTTTACTAATGATAAAATAAAAAGGGTGGTAAATAGTACCAAATGTATAACATAAATATGTGAGACATACATTTAAAACTTAGATTAAGAAACAGATCAGGACTGTGTGTGTGAGACTTCAAAAACAGAATTACTTCCCTGGGTAATAGTTCAAATACACCGTAACCCTCAGGGCTCAGAGAATACACGGATTGCTCTAAAGCTAATCTAAAAAGGGGATTGACCCCAACAACATTACCTAATCTGAGCAATACTGGTATCTAGAGCAGGAGAGGAAACGGTTTGTAAATGACTGATTAAGGAAGGCAATTGCCACATCAATATGATCTTAGAAAGGTCCCAGGTAAACAAAAAATTAGCAAGTCTCATGCACACAGACAATGACAATTTGAACTATTACCCAGGGAAGTAATTCTGTTTTTGAAGTCTCACACACACAGTCCTGATCTGTTTCTTAATTTAAGTTTTAAATGTATGCCTCACATATTTATGTTATACATTTGGTACTATTTACCACCCTTTTTATTTTATCATTAGTAAAAGTTACGTTTTAATAACCAGTTCTTGACACAATCCGGTTTTCAATGCATACTGTTACTATATAGTGTTTTGTGAGTGCTGGGTACTGTCAAACTTCTCTCTCTTTTTTGTACCAATAAACAAGCAGCCTGGGAAGGAGGTGTCTCTACCGGCTCCTTGCTGCTGTGGAACAGTTACCGGTGGTCCGGGACCGGCTCCTTCCATTGGCCCTGCCCCCCATAAAAATCACGGACTCTTGCGGTTTTTAAATTGCGGCGGTTAATCGTGGTTTAAAACCGCATATGCGGTTAATCACCCAGCCCTATGTAGCAGTATCAAATACAGCAGAAGTAGCAGGGTCATTTGAATGAACTGAAGAAGCCTTGCCCTCAGAGTCAGTGTCAGATAGTTGAACACCCTCAGAACCATGTTCACCAGAAAATGTGGCTCCACCAAAAAGTTGAAAAAGGCAATCTTTGCATAATTTCTTATCCTGCCGACAAGGTTTATCACATAGTGCAGAGACAGGCTTTGGTTTAGGCTAAAAAGAAAAAAAAAAGAAAAGCCTCATAAGAAAAAATTATCTTAAGCAATATTTGCAAACAGTTTATAAAAAAAAAAGAAAAAACATTTTTTTTTTAAATAACTATCTCCCTGGGCAGTGTCAGGATCAATATCAGGCTCTTGCTTCATATTGCAAAGTTTAGAATTCAAATACTATATTGAAAAAATAAAAGTAGCCTAAATTTTTATATCATATAAATAGTACTCGGAAATATAATAGCACAACTGGCACATAGTCTAGGGACTCACGGTGGGAAGGTAATGACATGGGTCATCCGAAAACTTCAGGAAACAAACCGGTACTCCAAGTAAGGTAACACAAACTGCTAGGCAAATGCCGAGATCAATTTAAAGTGTGCGTGCGCTTCAGAGGATCCTCAGACAGAACCCCTGTGATGTCATTTCCGATGATGTCACGGAACATGGCGGCTCCCATCAAAGGCCTCTCTAACCAAGACCTATACAGCAGCTCCCACCAGCCAGGATCCATCCACTGCAGGGGAAACAAGGAACGGTCCCTAAGGTAAGTTTTGTAGCCTACCACTACCCAGTTACGAAGAGGGTCTCCTGGTCCTGTCCACCTTGAAGGCTGGACAGAACTAAGAGGATAAGGGGAATGGGTCCATATTACCTTTATAGGTAATCAGGGGAGTGGTCTTTTCTGTCCACGCCCCTTTGGGAGAGGGCTTCTCACTGGTAAGCATTACCAGGGAGGGTCAAGATATAGACATATCGCCATACAATTACATGTCTGTACAATTACATAAGCACACAGTAATATGGATACAAATATAAAAAGAAATAAGAGGAGCACTGGCAAGGGTAAATTGCAGGTAAAAATGTATTTATTACAAGTCGCGCAAAAGCGCAGTATGAGTGAAAAAACACGTTTGTATAACAACAAACAAACATGAACAAACACAGTGTGAGGGGGGGAAAACAACCACCCCGGGGTTAGAAACTGAACAAAAATTATCTTACAAGCTGTAGACAAGCAGGTAGACGCGTTTCAGCATTTAGCCTTACTCATTACCTGATTAAAACGTGTAGGGTGCAGGTGCTCTATAAAAGCTAACAGCCCGTCCTCCCATAGGATGGCAGGGACACACCCCCTCAAAGACAAACCAATGGGAAGATAATACATGAACAACAGCTCCTGTATACAAATGCTGTTTGACAAGGAATGCACATGACAATAGATATATAAACATACAATAGTGTGTACATGCACCCTAATAATTAAACAAGAAGCAATACATGACTAACTAACAGCTACATTCTAAAGGAATGAATGTGATATCAATCCAAGATCAGCAAATTTTCGGGCAGCCCAGATTGGTCGTCAGTTTCCCACGCTCACTGAAACACAGTATAACATTCCATTAGTTAGTATGCAGAGTGAGGTTTAAACCTCTCTCTGCATACTAACTAACTAAGCTGTTAGTTAGTCATGTATTGCTTCTTGTTTAATTATTAGGGTGCATGTACACACTATTGTATGTTTATATATCTATTGTCATGTGCATTCCTTGTCAAACAGCATTTCTATACAGGAGCTGTTGTTCATGTATTATCTTCCCATTGGTTTGTCTTTGAGGGGGTGTGTCCCTGCCATCCTATGGGAGGATGGGCTGTTAGCTTTTATAGAGCACCCTACACATGTTTTAATCAGGTAATGAGTAAGGCTATATGCTGAAACGCTTCTACCTGCTTGTCTACAGCTTGTAAGATAATTTTTGTTCAGTTTCTAACCCCGGGGTGGTTGTTTTTCCCCCCTCACACTGTATTTGTTCATGTTTGTTTGTTGTTATACAAACGTGTTTTTTCACTTATACTGCGCTTTTGCGCGACTTGTAATAAATACATTTTTACCTGCAATTTACCCTTGCCAGTGCTCCTCTTATTTCTTTTTATATTTGCTATTAGTGGCCTTCCTTTTAGAGTGAGCACAGGCGCCGGGTATTCATTAGATCCTGACCGCTAAGCACGCACATCGTCAGGGACGCCTACAGGAGGAGGAGCTACTTGCCGTACCGCTAGTGGAGGTTGTTCGGGACACTGCACACAAACCTTGACACGGACAGAGACACTGAATACACGGAGGAGAGCGGCATCCTACAGACCGCTCCAGGTGACTGTCTCAACGGTCCCTTGGTAAACGGAAGGTATGTGCCTCTATGATCCGAACATTTTACAGCTCATTATTGCTTTCTAACCTCTTGTGACACTACCTATAATAAGCGGTGGGACTGTAGCATTATTTGTCCTGTCAGGATAGGAAAACCTTATGGGGCATTGATCCTCTGGGCTATTGTACGTAGCCCAATACGGAGTGCACACGAACTGTATGAGATTTGGGTTCAAAATTGTTTCCAGCAGCCTCGCTGTGTTTACTGTGTTTACCGTATTCAGGGTTACTCTTCCAACAAACTTTTCCTTACTTTTGATTATCTTTAATATGGATACAAGCCACACTCTCTCAAATAATGTACAGAGAGTAGATGGTGAAAACGCAGCATTATGTCTAAACAGCTCTACAGAAAAATAAAGGTTACATAAAACATTATACATGTATTGCAAAACAATAATCACTAGTTTATACAGTCACATATGCACAGAATGGCATTAAACAAAGCAACACTATTTCAAAGAAAATACATTAAACAAATGGTGAAAGCGTAGCATTGTGCCTAAATAGCTTTTTAGAAAAAAAAAAGTTTATATACCTCTATATTTACCTCCTGGAACAGGAGAGGCCACTTTTGGACCTCCTAACAGATCAAAATCATAATTTACCAGGAGGGTTTTGTGCAAAATATAGCTCTCTAATGGTCCTAAATATGTATTGTATAATGGAATAAGACATAAGAAGACATCAGAAATGGTTATAATCTGGAAGGATGGACATTGATACTGGAAGGAGAAGTGCTTCAGTAAGACCTGGGAGGTATAACACAGTCACATAGCTGGTATTAGAAGACAACACATACTTCACATAAAATAACTGTCTGTAAAGAAGTTCTCTTAATCTTAACCTGTTAATGACGTCAAACGCCTAATCGTGAGAATGCAGTGTGGACGCTGGTGTTAACGTCCCTCTTGCACAATGGATGCTTACTAGTAGCTAGTGTAAGATACTTTGAGGAGAACTATCCCTTCTTATATGCAGTGCAGTACCCCGGAACTCGGGTGAGATCGCTCATAGAGTGGATACTGTTTTACACTAACAGCTTTGTAATCTGATCCTAGAGTGCCAGTGTTCTTTCTCAACTTTCTTTTGTGCATCATATACAAAACTATATACAAAAATCTAACTGTTTGATTGCCTTGCTACTAATCTAAGATACAGCTGCTTGAACTGCATAATTTGCTAAGCTTTGCACCATCACAGCTACTAATAACGCATGAGTGGAATGAGCATGATAAGCTATAACCTATTGCTTTAAAGGGACACTAAACCCAAAAAAAATCTCTCATGATTCAGATAGAGAATACAATTTTAAACAAAATTCCAATTTATTTCTATTATCTAATTTGCTTCATTCTTTTTATATCTTTTGTTGAAAAATAGCAATACACATGGGTGAGCCAATCATATGAGGACTCTATGTGCAGCTATCAATCAGAGTCTACTGAGTCTATCTATATATGCTGTTTAGGAAAGGATATCATGAACATGAAGCAAATTAGATAATAGAAGTAAATTAGAAAGTTGTTTTAAACTGCATTCTCTTTCTAAATCATTAAAGAAAATATGTGGGTTTCATGTCTCTTTAACACCTGACTGCATCTATAATTTGACTCATACAAAAGCCTTCATTTATTATGATTGCATATTATGCCAAATGCTACTTTACATATTACTATGGAGGGCTTTTATGTTATGGACTGACATCAAGGTTTTTATATGACTGGGGATGCCCAGTCTGGATGTTTTTAATATCTTGCAACAGTGTTCACCTTTACTAATATGCTAACATTCATAAATATTAAAACTGTTTCATGATAGCACATTTATTTGCAGTGTACGTATTCTTATTACATTTGACTTTGATATTGTGCTGTATTGAGTGTGGGGACCCCATTATTTGCTTGTTTATTATTTTGGGTGCTTTATCTGAAGTGCACCCTAGTCCCAAGCATTCAATATTTACATTACTGTTTATTAAACATTAATGTTTGTTAATATATATGAGTGCTATCCTTGATTATTTTGTATATATATATATATATATATATATATATATATATATATATATATATATATATATATATATATATATATAACTTTTTAAGTAAAATAGGCAGGAACATTGTGTATTTTAGGGAGACTGTGATTGCTAGTTATGCAACAGCCCTTGTAACAGTGAGAAACAGTTCATTCACTATTACCTGTTCTTGTGTTATGCAACGTATTCAGTATAGAGTGTATACAGAGATGATTGTGCTTTAGTGAATGAGCTGTCTGTCATAACATACTGATACGAAGAGCTGTTAGAGCTGTATATAGAGTATCTCAGTTACCCTCTCCTTGTCATTGGCTGGAGGAAGCCCGATTAAACGATTACTTATACTATAGTGAAACTATTCTAAGACGAATTGTGACATTCTGATATAGTGAGCAATAGTATATGTGAATGTAACATGTGTTTGTATATGTATAATTTACTAAAACATTGGTTGTAATAATAGTGGGGTTTATATTCCCACCAGTGAGTTTTAAGTACGTACTGTTACATGCAATTTATAAAAACATAATCACACGGAAGTCGCGTACAGCTGTCTGACAGACACAGTAACAGTTTTCTGTAAGTTTCTGACTGTCGCAGTCACACAGACAGTAACAGCTTTATGCTGCCCCAGTATGAACTTGCCCTCTATAATTCCTCACGTTGTCACTTTGTCCTCCACGGGTCCTGAATCCTGATATGTCACCGGCTCATGTGCAGTGGGGGAAAGAGAAGTCGGGAGCACAAAGTCCGTCCCGGAAACTCTTCCCCACAAACACAGTGCAGTAGTAGGGCAGAGAGCAATAGATAGAGTTAGAGTACACACAGTGAACAAATAGCTTACTATAGTTATTGTGGCACTGTGGCCACAGATGTGCACTGAGCAGTGGATGTCAGAGCTCAAATACTACATAACTACGCACTGTATAAACAGCTTAGTTTTAAACAGCAAATAGTGTGATAATAAGAAGTGATTATGTAATTGCAAGTTTGTATTATTAACGGGCATGTATTTGCATATCTAAAGATGCATCAGGTGGTTGTCCTTTTGAAAAGCTGTTTAGCAAAAACTATATTTAAAAACAAAACAGAAATGCATGTTTTATATATATTTTATTTTCAGGTGCCCAGCAGTGGCGGGGACTAGCAATGGAACCTCCCAACAATTCAAAAGAGGGACAGATTTATTTATTTATTATTTTTTTAAAGGGACAGTCTAGTCAAAATTAAACTTTCATTATTCAGATATGACATGTAATTTTAATCAACTTTCAAATTTTTATCATCAAATTTGCTTTTTTCTCTTAGTATTCTTAGTTTAAACTAAACCTAGGCAGACTCATATGCTAATTTCTAAGCCTTTGAGGGCTGCCTCTTATCATCACATGCTTTTTAAAATCCTTTTCAACACAAAGAGACAAAGTACACGTGTCATATAGATAACACTGTGTACACAGACACAGGGGGTTATTTAAGATTTAGCCCAACACAATGCTTAATTTAAGACAATAGATAATAAACAGTCACAGTCATGTGATCAGGGGGCTGGAAGAAGGTTCCTAGATACAAGTTAATCACAGAGGTAAAAAGTGTATTAATATAACTGTGTTGGTTATGCAAAACTGGGGAATGGCTAATAAAGGGATTATCTATCTTTTAAAACAATAACAATTCTATGGTAGACTGTCCCTTTAATGCCTGGGGCAATGCGGGACAGATGGCTAGCAACCCAGGACAGACCCGTAAAATCGTGACTGTCGCTCGAAAATCGGGACTGGGGGTAGAGTGGCACTGGAAAAAGGCAATTTCTGGATTTAAAGGGATAATCTAGTCAGAAATAAACTTTCATAATTCAGATAGATAAAACTATTTTCAACAACATTTCAATTTACTTCTATTGTCTAATTTGCTTAACCCTTTGAGTGCTAAGCACTTTCCCACCTGGGTACTAATATTTTCTATGTTTTTTTTTTATTTTTGAAAAAACATTTTTTAACTTTTTTTTTTTTTTTTTTTTTTTTACAGACCCCCAAGACTTACACTGTTGGAAAGGTTAGGCGATTACCTTTCCAAGAGTGGGTCTTGGGGGTCTGTAGCTGCTTAGATGCCTGAGATAGAGGCTTCTAAGCAGCATGACCCCTCCTCTTATACTTAACATTGTTAAGTATAAATAAAGTTGCGCAGTGACGTCATCACGTGATTGTGCGTGACGTCACCGCGCATCACATGAAGCCCCGGCGATGCCTGTCACTCTACAGGCACGATCGCCGGGGTAGGAGCAGTTAGGAGCCCCCAGATCTCCCTCAAGGTGGGAGAGTGCTCATGACAGCTCTGAGCCGTCATTAGCACCAGAGTGAGAAACTCTGTGACGGCTCAAAGCCGTCATTAGCACTTAAAGGGACACTGAACCCAAATTTTTCTTTCATGATTCAGATAGAACATGCCATTTTAAGCAACTTTCTAATTTACTTCTATTATCAATTTTTCTTTGTTCTCTTGATATCTTTATTTGAAAATAAGGCATCTCAGCTAAGGAGCCAGCTAATTTTTGGTTCAGAACCATGGACAGCACTTGTTTAAAGGTGCTGTCCAATCAACAAGGACAACCCAGGTTGTTCACCAAAAATGGGCCGGCATCTAAACTTTCATTCTTACTTTACAAATAAACATACCAAGAGAATGAAGAAAATTTGATAATAGGAGTAAATTAGAAAGTTGCTTAAAGGGACAGTCTAGTCAAAACTAAACTTTCATGATTCAGATAGGGTACGCAATTTTAAACAACTTTCCAATTTACTTTTATCATCAAATTTGCTTTGTTCCCTTGGTGGTATTTTTGAAAAGCTAAACCTAGCTAGGCTCAAACTGATTTCTAAACAGTTGAAAACCGCCTCCTAGCTCAGAGCATTTTGAAAGTTTTTCACAGTTAGACTGTGCTAGTTCACATGTGTCATATAGATAACATTGTGCTCACTCCCGTGAAGTTATTTAGGAGTCTTCACTGATTGACTACACTGCATGTCAGTCAAAGGCACTTAGATAAGGAGGCTGTCTGCAAAGGCTTAGATACAAGGTAATCACAGAGGTAAAAAGTGTTTTAATATAACTGTGTTGGTTATGCAAAAACGGGGAATGGGTAATAAAGGGATTATCTATCTTTTTAAATAAGAAATTTTTTGGTGTAGACTGTCCCTTTAATATTGCATGCTCTATCTGAATCACAAAATATTTTTTTTTGGGTTCAGTGTCCCTTTAATTCTTTGGATATCCTTTGTTGGAGAAATAGCAATGCACCAATCAGCAGCTACTGAGCCTATCTAGATATGCTTTTCAGCAAAGGATATCAAAAGAATGAAGCAAATTATATAATAGAAGTAAATTAGAAAGTTGTTTAAAATTGCTTGCTCTTTCTAAATCACAAGAAAAAAATTGGGTTTCACGTCCCTTTAAGTATTGAGCGGTTCTCTTACTCATCACAGGTTATTTGTCAGATTTATACCTCTTTCTGTTTAGGGTTGCCAACTTTCCAATAAAAAAAATACCTGTCATTTTCAATTGCATACTTATACAACATTACTTAGAAACTAAAGCTGCTATGACTGATTTAAAACGAACACTGGTTTATAAGATACTAACACACTTAGAATATATTTCACTATGATAACATCTCTATTTCCATATTTCATCTTTATTTTTAATTTTGAACTGGGCCTTTAAAATACAGCCCATGGCCTAGTTTCCATTGAGTTGGAAAAGTTTGGAAACTGGTGATAAAAACATTGATCTCAAAGTCTATGGAGAATTTTTATGTTACCACCAGTTTCCAAACATCACCACTTAATGGAAATTAGGCCCATGGGACCTATTTATGAAAGGCCTGTCAGACATGATCCGACATTGCGGATCATGTCCGACAGACCTTGCTGAATGCGGAGAGCAATACGCTCTCCGCTTTCAGCATTGCACCAGCAGCTCTTGTGAACTGCTGGTGCACTAGCAGGAGGGTGACAATCAACCCAATCGTATTTGATCAGGTTAAATTGTGGCGATGTCTGTCCACCTCCTCAGAGCAGGCAAACAGGTTATGGAGCAGTGGTCTTTAGACTGCTGCTCCATAACGTGTGTCTCTGGCGAGTCTGAAGAAACACGGCCCTCAAGCTCCCATGTCTGTAAAATACTGCCTGGATGGCAACCCTATTTCTGTTCTAGTTTCAGCCATTAATACTGGCCTATCCATACTTATTATACTTATCCATAATGGTTCCTCAATTTAACTTATAAACTTCAAGTATAAACAGATGAATCTGAACAGAAGCTCAAATTTATCTAAAATTTAACAGCCAATTGCAAAATTTAGGAGTCACACATTTTTTTAAAGAAAACACTAAGGATTTTTTTTTTTCACTAAGCACTTTTTATGTTATATATGGAGAATGAAACAGCAAATAAACACGTGAGGACATTGTACAGTTTAAGGGGACAGTATACTCTGAAAATGAACATTGTGCAACATGTATTTAACATCAGTTTCATTCATCAAAGTGTAAAACAAAAGTTTTTATCCTATATATTTTATCGTCAAACTTTTACCCCTTGTGTATTCACTGTCCGCCTCCATGACTACTGTTTTTTTTTCCATATATTTCAAGAATTAGCAATTAACCTATAGTGGTGATATCTGTCGCGCTATGTACCTGCTATGCGAACAACATCATCTGCTTCTGATTTCCTTTATTCCTAGTTATGCGTATGCCATGGTCTTGGCTGGGTGAAACAACCCCCTTTTTCCTGATTACAATACATCCAAATGAGAACAAAGGAATAAACATTTGGTTCAATTAGAAAAAGGCAAGTTATTTCAAAGAAGATGGTCATCTATATGGCTGTGTATTGCAAATCTTAGATCAGACACAAGAAGCCCTTTTGAAGTTTCTCGCCATTTCTTTCTGATCTGAGAGAAGCATATGCCAAGAGACATGATTAATGTCTGAGGATTTCTTTTAAGCTTAATTAGATTCAGAGGGAGAACCAATTTTTAGCTGAAGAAATATCTCATATCACCTAAGTATGAATTGTCCTCTGCGGAGTTTCCCATATGCAGATCCCAGACAATTGGCATTTCAAGTCTCTGTATTACATGGGAAAAATAAATCTTACAAAAGAATTGTGCCAAATTTTCATGTAAGTTTAAGATACTCAAATGAACATTTATTTTCACATATTAAATATGAACATAAAAATCTGGGAGATTATCTATGCCTAGGAAGTTGAAAGCCTGAGAGTTACAATTTTAACATGTCTTAACCTACAGTATGTTTTTTTTTTTAAATCATAGAAGTCTTAAGGATTTGAAGGTTGGATAAGCATATATATAGTTTTCAAACATTAAATATATACCTCAGACTGTATAAATATCTATATATGGATCTAAGAAATGCCTTTCAGATTTGTAATAAATTAAATGAATAACTGCAAATAGATGTATAAATATTTGACATTTTTAACAACATTATTTCTTTCATTTCAGATCTACATCTGGTTTTTCATGCATTCAAAATTATTAGAAATGTGAAATATAATGTCTTTGTATGAATATGATTCTGGGGAGAGCAAATAATTGACAGTGCAATTACTTATTAATATGATTTTTAAACACATTTTTAATATATCATAAGTGGAATATTTTCACGTTCGGTCTTAAAATGATCAGAAACAAATGGTACTGTGTGATCTATGTGTATTTGAACATGTGACTTATTAATATTAGGAATTATAGTATGTTGAATATAAACAATATAAGGAGATATTTGGAATGTTTCAAAAATGGATGGTAAGACTATATTTCTGGTTGTCTGCTGCCCCCTAGGGGGTTAAAAATGGTATGACAGCCAAATAAATTAACTATTGGAACACATGCAGAGCCAGATGAGCCAATCTGGGAGGCGTCTCCCAAATAACCAATCAATGCTAAGCATCCAAAGGGCCAATCCGAAAAGACAAGCACCGTGGGGCATTTCCAAATAATCACTGATGATTAGAATAAAAAGGGGTGGGATTATATCGCGTGATATAACCCCAGGCAAGAGAGAAAAAAAGGGTCTGCTGCTGAATTTTGACTGACAAACTGCTGCCTTGGGATCCAGTCTATAATAAAGCAATCTGAGCCTAATTTTTATCCATCTTGCAGAAATTACCTCTTTTAATTTAATCAGAGGAACCCTGGAAGAATTGATTGGTTATATGGGTGATGTATGACTGTTCTATATTTTTAATATTTTAAAGCAAATACATTCATGGTTGCTACAGTCTCATTACAGTTAGTAAATTTAAAAGGGCGCTTTGTATTTTAAACTCATATTTACAGTCCTGTTCAAGATATTATTATTAATTTTGAAATATGAAAAATCAATTTATCAAATTATTCACAGTCCTGTATAGTTTTAAGCTTGTCTTTTGTATGCTAAGTAATTTATTTCAGCTCAGATAAATTGGCATAGGAGTTGGTTGTTTGCACAAATAATATATACAATTTCTGATGTTTTAAATTAGTTATATAGGGGGGGCGGAGCCGACAGCCGAGCTGATAGGACGCATTGTGAGGGAGCTCTCTCTCTAAATATGGATTAATCTGCTTTTTACTGAAATCTACAGTACTAATTTGTATTGCAGGGTCAACAAAGTTATGCTGACTGATCATAAGAGAGATTTTGAGAATACAATCTAGGCATATGCTGCTAAATTATGCCATAAGAGTATTAGAGACCGAAGTCAGCAGAAGACCTCTTTCCCAGGCAATGGGACTATAGTGACGCTGACTCGATAATCTCACCAAATAACAATGGCTACAGAGGCTTTGGAAGGAGCGATACGAGATCTACTGAGCGATTTCCTAATTGGACTACGAACACTCATAACACAGGAGTTAGGAGAATCTACTATAATACACATCTCTCAAGATGGCGCTGGATCGCCATTGAATATTCCTAGTCCTACCAAACTGCACAACAATAGTACAGACACCCAGATCAGGGAGGAGTGCGTTGATAGCACGAACATTTTAAAGATACCAAAGTCACATCTACTGGAGAGCTGTCAACGGCCTAAACAAAAGTGTTGCATAATACTCATACAGCCAGACGATACAGTACCTACTAGAGTTACTCTTGCCCACGTTGATACGACGCTGCAATATCCATATTACTTGGGGCTGAGGCGATGGAGGCTGTTGTGGGATCTACTCCAAGTTCCTAAACGAGACTACGGACATGATTCACTCACCCTTCTGCTGTTCAATGTGCAGGTCCCTTGGCGAGCATTGAAGGTGCCGGCCATGTAGTGGTGGCGATGTGGAGAATAGATGCGGCAACAGGTTTGATGGATCGGGCTGTGACCATGGAACGGCTTCAGGCCTGTTTGTATGATCCGATCTGTTCTGATGTTTCTTCTACACTGACAATCTACAAAAATTAGGTTGCAAAAGATTAGCGGTCTTCTCTTGAGTCGCAGAGTGCGGCCACTGATGGCAGTAATCTGATGAGAGCAGCGACATTTGACATACTCAAGGGAGAGTATTTGGTGATAGCCACAGGGTTCATACAAAAGGTTGGGGTGGGATAAACCCTAAATCTGTCGACAGTCACTCCAAACTACACACTCAGCAATCTACTGTTTGCTAGGCTACTTGTTTAGGGAACGCTATTTACAGCACTCTATGTTCTGAGCTGCCATAAGATGGATTCTTGCTGGCTATATGAACCTACCTCACTGTTTCCTAAGCTGGTTGGACTATGACCCTTTTCGACAGTGTTATATATCAGGCTGATTATAAATGAAACACAGGTTTACAAATTGAGACACTGTTTTATATCGGTGACTACTGCTGTGAGAGCCTGACATTGAACTGTTCTATGAGACTGATAGAACCTCTTATCTAGTCTATAGCAATCACCCGCATTTTTATATATATTATAAGCATGTTTATAGTATGTTATATTGTTCCTGATTTCATGTGAATCCTTTAGTTATGCAGCATTATATATTTAATATATCCTTGTGTCCATTTTTAAATGTATCTGGCTATGGTGAAATGTATTATCTAGATTATTCTAGTGGTCTTCATGACATTTGTTCATCCTGCACTTTGCCTGTTTCCATGAATATATATATACTACTTAAGACAGTCTACTGGGCAATATTTTAGGCCCTAGTAGTTTATTACTAAGATTCATTACCAGTTTAGCGCACACTAATATAGAAGTCCTTAGACATAAGATGTAATGTTCTATTTTATATATGTATTTCTCAGTCCTGTATTCTTTATATGCTGGTCCTCCTTTTACACTATAGACTAGGGAGCCACACATTTTGCTCTTGGCCCTGGAGTATAGGGCCCATACTCCTGGGTCATTGCTAGAAGGCTGAATATATACACCGTTATCTCCCTGTAACTATTTATATGTTCTGAAACAAAAATACATGCTGCTGTTAGGTAGTAACTTGCAGGGTTAGATATAGGGATGTATCCTTTTCTGCTCCTTATCTATATTCTGTGGTGCCTTGGGTTTATACAAACACTAGAACTCCCATTGGAGCGGTTCATGGACACAGTGACTCTTTATATTATGTATGTCATTGGAAATATTATACTATATCTTGTGCATTGTGTGTTTCTATATGTTCTAACCACTTGCTTTATATCTGACCTACATAGCTAGTCAAGTTCTTCAACTCTGTCTGCTGGTAGAGACTACACCCCTTAGCGTGTTTCAGCAAAGTAGCCTTTCCCATCTTATAGTCAAGAATACTTACCCCAACAAATACATTAGTTTTAATGATGACATTAAGTCAGAGATACAGCTCCTTATATGATTCCATAATCCCTGCTAAAATATATTCTCCACTCTAGTTTTCCTTCTAGACAAAAAACTGGCAGATAGGTTGGGTGACCTTATCTGGGATAGACTACATTTATAGCACTCTGGGGATTACTCAATTAAATCAAATTGTGGTAACAGAGAGAGTCGTGCAAGGATGTGCAAAGAACAAAGACAAAACTGTCTGAAAAACTAATTTACATTAAAAATTAACTTTTATTAAAGGCTAGTTAAAAATGGAAAACACACACTTAAAAACACTCTTAGGAGCCAAGATAATCTTACTTATAGAGCATGTACTAGTTGGTATAGTGGATATATAGTATCTTGAATAAATTGAATATATGGTGTGGGGGCTAGTAGCAATACCTCGTATTCAATGTACACCAATAGTGAAAACTTGAGTAAGGTTAATCAGTGTGTTATTACTGATGATTATTGATTTGTTATACACTTTTATTCACTAGTCGTGATATTAGGGACTTTCTATAGAATCCCTTTGAGTTACTCTTTGAGTTTCAGTACACATATACATGTATGGCTATATTATAGCCTGTTCAGGAGCTCAAATGTTAACATTGTCATGGTTTAAGTTGTGAGCATTAGTAGAATAAAGGCTTCATGCTAAATTTTGATAGTGTCTTCGATATTTAATTACACAAAGTCTGGCAAACATACACACTGTCATTCAAGGTACCAGTGAAATTAGAGGTCACACTTCATAGTAATATTATCACCATTAATAATACAGTGTTTTAATGTTTGTATCGATGTTACTTTATCTTACATAAGAGATTTATACCAAGTGGGGAGATATTGTTAATCTAACATTCATAAGGTTCCATTAAGTTTATCCCTGCAGGTGCAAAGATACCTGATATTTGGGACTGGGACCTTATTAGTTAATATTTTATTTAGATTTGTTATAAAATTCTTATTTTTGAATACCCCTGTCGGTGTTATTACATAGTGATAAACACTAAGTAAATGGCGTTCCTCTTGTTATATAAGACAGACTGTTGTTATAAAAGTTCCAAATGTGCCTTTAAGTGGATAACATAATATCCGTGCTCTGGGTAATAATAGAATGACCGCTGCTACATAGACTGAACACCAACTTCGTAGTATTACAATCCAGCAGATATGATCGGTAGATAAATATATGTTAATTGCGGTTTAACATTCCCAGAAGAAAACATATAAGTGCGGTATTTAGCACCTGTTTGATCAAAGCTTTTTAGAAATAATATAAGTGCTGCTAGCAGTTAAGTCTCAGTTAATCTAATTTAAAGACTGTCATGCTGTTAGCCAAAACACAGGCTGATTTGGAAAACAGCTAAGTGGATTAACGAGTAGTTTACTCCCGTTGCCTTAATTCAGTATTGTATATAGGTATTGCATAACCGATAATACATGTGTAGTTATACTTCATTATTCCTACTGCTGAGGTTCAAGAATATTAAATCATTAGCTGGCTGTCATAGTAAAAGTTTGAGCTGTGAGCTATCCGGCAGCTATATGAACGCCAGCGTTCTGCCCCAATTAACCACTCCCAACTAAGGTTAGTTTGTTACAGTACAAAGTATGGTTAATGATCAAGGTTCCTAAGGCTAGCTAAAAATACATGAGCTCCAAGGGCTCATCACCAGTACCCTAGCGTCCCTAACGTCCCTCCTAGTTTTCCTTCTGTTTACAGATATCTCCCCTCATCCTTTCCCACTCCTAAAAGAGAGTGGGTCATATCCCATATCCTTTTTCCGGCTTCACCCAGTGGCGGCAATAACCCCTGAGGGGAGATATAACAGTTAGTCCTATTCCATTTCTTCATTAGCCCAGCTCCCTTCTGGTTTTTCTTTTTTTCTATTTTCTTTTTATTGGTTCCGTTCCCCTACCTTTCCCTTTCCTTCCCCCTCCTTACATCAATTTCATTTTTCCTTACAACAGGAACACTATACATTACTACCCCAAATCCCCTCCCTAAATTCTGTACCCCTATGAGCTTACCACGTAAGCGAAGGAAAATATATCCTGTAGAAAACTATTTACATGTTTCACGTATGTCTATTTGTTTTTTTTTCTTCATGTCCATTTCTTTTATGCCCAAGATAACTAACTTTATTTCATTTTGATGGACGCATTTTCAAAATTATTTAGATCATATGATATACCATATTGAAATGCTATATATGTTTGTCACGATCTGAGCTAGATATATGAGATTTATATTCTAGATCTGTTAAGAATACATGTGACCGTTAAGAATACTTATGCGGCTATTCCAAATCTGTGTTCAAAAGGTTTGATTATTATTGATATTCGGGAAATTATCATGTATTTTCATATATGAACAAGTTATGTTCTTACTATACTGTACCAAGCCCAAAAGTGGCTATAGACCTAATTTACCTACCTCCACGAGTCTATATACTATACCACGGTCCAAGAGAGACCTACAATCTTCAGAGCAGGTATATATCAGTATAAAAAATTAGGATATCATTATCTTTGCCTATTACATTCTGAATCTATATTTACCGGATTATACATTGGTTTGGTTTTTTTTTGCTTGTTTTTTTTTTTTTTTTTAATATTGTGAATGATATCCCAATGTTTGTAATACTTCAGTGTTGGCATATTTCATACGCTGTATATGTTTATAATATCCTTAATAAAAATTTATTTAAAAAAAAAATTAGTTATATAGGATAAATTGTAGTTTAAATAGTTCAATTGTGCTGGTCTGAAAGTTAGTGACCCATACTGTGGTATTTCATTGTGGTGATGTAATGCAATTCAATTGTGAATAAGGTTAATTCTAAAGGTATATTTGGTTTGCTTTGTAAAGAATATTGTAACAGTTTACACTTGTATAGTTTGATTCATAATCTGGTTCCTATAAATATAATCCAATGTGTTTATATATTTAACTAATATAAAGAATTTAGGAATTTATATTAATTTTAATTGTTTTGTATATGCATTTTATTGGGGGTTTGTTTTAAAGAATAATTATTAAATATATTGTATTATAACCCGGCCATATACTGACATATTATTTGGAGGCACACTGCATGAGATATTATTAATATTTATCACATTTATATGATATATTTGTAGTAAATAGAAATTATAAAATAAAAAAGAGAATTTATTTTGAAAAATTGATAAATTGATTTTTCAGAATTCAAAATTAATATTAATATCTTGAAATATTATTAAAAAAATTCTTGAAAAATTGATAAATCGATTTTTCATATTTAAAAATTAATATTAATATTTTTGAAAATATAATTTTTTTCTCTTGTTGGTCAAAATTGTATTAGCGTTTTAATTTAACTAAATACTAAGCCAATATAATAATGTCTGTTGCTAGAAGTGAATCAATTAATTCTATACATAGTGTTGAAATATGTTCCCCAAAATCACCCGTTAGTCAGGCAGAAACGCTTAAAACAGAAGCCATTTCTCACCTTAAAAATAAATTAAATATTAAGGGAGAATTAGGCGCTTACATTAAGATGCTGAAGACTAAGGCCAAAAATATTGCAGATAATATATGGTGTGGCGAAAGCAAAATATTTCAAGGGCTGTTAAAATTGGGCCAACCTCAAAAGCTTGGAAAACGCAATGAAATAATTTTCAAAACTTGGGGCCTGCTCCTTTATGTGAACGATGAAATGTACAATAAAATAGAAGTACGAAATTCACAATTGGAGCAACTGAGGGGTGAAAATTGTTAATTAAGGTTAGATGAGGAAGAGGCAGAACGAATCCAGGATAAAATTGATGAGTTTGCCCAAAACATGTCCACCTTACAAAAATATAACGAAAGTTTAGTAGCTCAGATAGAATATTTACATAAGGAACTTGCACAAAGCCAGAGAGAATTAAGTGGTTTAAAAAGGCCGTATCATCATAATGAAACCCCTCTATTAGCAATGAGGATAATGCAGATAATTCTAAATCTCTTAAAGAATACATCAGGAATGAACTGCAGAAATTTAGGGAAGAATTTAAACAAAAGACACCTATTGGGTCAGAAATACCCAAATAGACAGTCACCTCATGTTATAAATTCAGGGAACTGCTATAACTCAGCTGAGGAGGGGGAGGGCATCTCTAGTAGTGAGTCAGAGGGCAGAGCCTGCTACCCAAATAGCCCATGTAGTACTAATATACGTAAGGGGTCTCCCCATAGTGAATATAGGGCAGATAAGGGGTACTCCAGCCCCAAAAATAAGATCCCTAGGAGAGCCCAAGATACGTCTAATAAGGTATATGACACCCCTAAAATAATTACTTTCTTAAAGGATGCAGTACCTAAATTTTCCAAAAACAAAAACCACTTCTATAATTGACTACTTAGAGGCCTTTATCTATAATGAATGTTACAAGTAAGCAGTCAAAAATTGAATTTCTGCCCTGGGTATTTGAAGGTAATTATCACAAATTCTTTGCTTCACTAAAGGATATGAATATTCATTCCTGGAATGAGACAAAACAACAGTGCAGAAAGGAATTCGGGCAATATCGCACTAAAACTGCAGCAAAAATAACTGTATATGGTATAAAATGTAGTGCAAATCAAAGCCCTATAGAATTCCTTTCTGTACTAAAAAGTGCGTATAGTATGGCTGAAGATTATCCCATATTTGAATGCTCAGAATTTGTGAATTTATTTTTCGAAGCATTGCCCGCGCCCATCTAACTTAATTTAGCTAGAGATTTTTTTGTTTTTATTTTTTAATCTTTTTATTGAGGTTAAAACAAATACAGAAAAACTTTGGTAGAGTACAGTTAGGTGAATCCAGACATTTTACACAGTAAACAGCATAGTGTAGATTAAGTACCCTACTTTTGTATGGCTGCCAGGCGTCCCTAGACGTCTACCTTATACAGAACAACCTCATTTTCAAAATTAAGAGAGAAAAGAAAAATGCAAACAATGTCAGGCATCCATTGATCAACAGCTCAATTTTCAAACTTCATATAAACTTGATTGTACAATAGAGCAGTAAGAAGAGAAAGAAAGCTAAAGAGAAAAAAAACCAAAACAAAACAAAAACAAAGAGAAAGAAAGGGCAAAGACTAGAGAGTAAAGGGAGTGTAATGGGGGAAGAATCCAGCAGCAGGGCTAACCACACGTTCAGGTAGTAACCAACGTGTGTCGTGGGAGTGTGTCCCATATGGACCAAATGTCAGCATGGAGGCCAATGAGCCCTCTATTTAAGTATACCGCTTCCTCCATTGTTCTTATTGTAGAGAGTATCTCGAGTACTTTCCCCAAATGGGGCGCGTTAGGTTGTTTCCAGTGTCTTGCGATAGCAAGCTTGGTGGCCATCAATAAATAAACAAAGAGGTGTTTTAGTCATTTGGGGAGTTTGGGAATGTTTTGGTGGAGTATGTAGGTCTCTGGGCCCTTATCTGTCGGGAAAGGGAGGAGTCCACCTAGGTCAAGGACCTTGGTCCATAGTTTCTGAATTTCAGGGCAATTTAGCTAGAGATTTTGATGAGCACCGAGAAAACAGGCCATCCCCACAAAGTTTTATCTCTGCCCCTCCCCAAACACAGGCTGAAGCGCAGAGAGACTATACTCAAAATGGGGGGCATACTAAGGTAAATAATTATCCCCAAAGAGATGAAAACCCACAAGGTTATCGGTACCCCCGTAAAAATAAATACCAAAAGTGGCGAAAATACTCTCAGGGTAACCAGACATTCTAAGTGTAACGAGCTGGTTGTGGTTGTGGATCTCAACTGCGGAAAATATATGATTGTATGCCTTACTTTAAGATACAATGAGGAAGTTACAATGTATCTGTCTGTATGGCAGTTGAAAGTTACTATTTGATTTAAATTCCTGATCAGTATTTCTGAATCAGGTTGCACAGCAGTTGTTAACCAAACGCACCGTGGATGGGATACACTTTTCCTGATAGTCACTGAGCACACAGGAGGAGCGTTAGGTCAGTACAGATGCAGCAGGCTGTTAGTCAATTGAAGTGTGATACACGCTGATAGCTGTGCTGTTTGTGAGAGCTGACAGGCAGATGGGTGGAGCAGGTATTAAGTGCTGTGCTGAAGCGTTACTCACAAAAGTTCAGTCTGAAGTTTATCATGCTACTCCTGAAGCGTGTGAAGAGGAATATGAGGAGGTGTCCTGTGAGTGTGGTCCAATGTAAGTTAAGCGTCTGTACAAAGTTATAAAGTGCACAACTTATATCGGATGAGACTGCAGTTGCGGTTTGGAAAACACTTGATCTGCCAGAGGCAATTAAGCAGGAAAATAATGCAGCAGCGGTGTTTGTTAATCCAAATTAGGAAATGTTCAGACTTAGCATATAAGTCTCTTTCAGTTGCTCAAGTAGGCTCCGTATTAGAAAAGGTTTAAATACCTTCAGATAGTTAGACTTGAACAGAGAGAGGTAAATCCCTGCAGCAGGTCTGTGAAGCTGTATGCTAAACTGGAAACAATACTGAAGCAGGGAGGGAGGCGTGTCCAGGCTTTAAATAACCTTGCTAGGTGTGAGCACAGGTAAAAATTAAAGGGACAGAAAGGAATAAGGAAATCCATGACATACCCCCCACCTCAGGGTAGGTGCCCCGCAGCTACGAATCTAGGTCGTTCTGGATTCCTCCTGTGAAACAGGGATACCAATTTGGGAGCATGAACATTCGAGGAAGGTTCCCAAGAGTCATTCTCCTCAGAGAATCCCTTCCAACGGATTAAGTATTGAAGAGTTCCACGGTAAATACGGGAGTCCAGGATGGCATCAACTTCGTATTCCGTGTCCGAATCCTGTAAGATGAGAGGAGGAATCTGGCTGGCCACCTGTCTAGTTTCGCAATGAGGTTTTAACAAAGAGACGTGGAAGGTGGGATGAAGTCGAAAGGTAGAAGGCAGATCCAAGGTAACAGCATTTTGGTTCACAATCTTTGTGATAGGATAAGGACCAATGAAGACAGCACTAAGTTTCTTGCTGGGGGTTTTCAGTTTTATATTCTTGGTCGACAGCCAGACCAGATCACCTATTTTATAGGAAGGTGGTTGACGTCTTCGGAGGTTATAGTAACGTCTCTGATGAGCCTGAGCATCAGCTATATGCCTCTTGAGTTCTATGAAAAGATCCTGGAGATCCTTAGTGAGGTCATCAACCTTGGGACAGTTTGAATCTGTCCGAGGGTGAAGTTGGAAGGAAGGGTGAAAAGCATAATTCGCAAAAAATGGTGTCTTGGAAGTAGTGGAACTTGTAGATTTGTTGTATGCATATTCAGCCATAGCAAGGGTATTAGCCCACTGGTCTTGGTGGTTGGAACAATAAGAACGAATATACTGTTCGAGCCATTGGTATGTAACGAGCTGGTTGTGGTTGTGGATCTCAACTGCGGAAAATATATGATTGTATGCCTTACTTTAAGATACAATGAGGAAGTTACAATGTATCTGTCTGTATGGCAGTTGAAAGTTACTATTTGATTTAAATTCCTGATCAGTATTTCTGAATCAGGTTGCACAGCAGTTGTTAAACAATCGCACTGTGGATGGGATACACTTTTCCTGATAGTCACTGAGCACACAGGAGGAGCGTTAGGTCAGTACAGATGCAGCAGGCTGTTAGTCAATTGAAGTGTGATACACGCTGATAGCTGTGCTGTTTGTGAGAGCTGACAGGCAGATGGGTGGAGCAGGTATTAAGTGCTGTGCTGAAGCGTTACTCACAAAAGTTCAGTCTGAAGTTTATCACGCTACTCCTGAAGCATGTGAAGAGGGATATGAGGAGGTATCCTGTGAGTGTGGTCCAATGTAAGTTAAGCGTCTGTACAAAGTTATAAAGTTCACAACTTATATCGGATGAGACTGCAGTTGCGGTTTGGAAAACACTTGATCTGCCAGAGGCAATTAAGCAGGAAAATAATGCAGCAGCGGTGTTTGTTAATCCAAATTAGGAAATGTTCAGACTTAGCATATAAGTCTCTTTCAGTTGCTCAAGTAGGCTCCGTATTAGAAAAGGTTTAAATACCTTCAGATAGTTAGACTTGAACAGAGAGAGGTAAATCCCTGCAGCAGGTCTGTGAAGCTGTATGCTAAACTGGAAACAATACTGAAGCAGGGAGGGAGGCGTGTCCAGGCTTTAAATAACCTTGCTAGATGTGAGCACAGGTAAAAATTAAAGGGACAGAAAGGAATAAGGAAATCCATGACACTAAGTAAATAGTGCTCTCCGAAATACTAACGCTGAACAAGTTGAACCCCAAAGACAACCACGTCAAAACAGGAACAATAGCTATGATTCTGAGGGATCCCAAGGATCCAGGAATCAATACCCTGGGACATCAAAAAATCGGTCCATGGGTAAAGATAGCTTGTCCATTCAAGTGGGCCAACTCAGCACACAAGTTAGTCAATTATGTACACTATTTACTAATATGAGTTGTAAGAAATTACTCTTAACTAACCAAAGGATCTTATGTTAAAAGCTGTCCACGTCGCAAAATTAATATATACATATATCAATAATGGGCTCTGTGCAAACGAATTTCATATACCGTACTGTATATCTCTTAAAACCCTCCAGAAACAGACAACCATACTACCTTCAACTATTTAAACCATCACACATTTATTAAAGAACAGATAAATAACAAAATTACATGTTATTGTTTACAAGGTTAAACACATAAAAACAATTTAACAGAGAAATAATACATAAATGAATATTACCCCGTTTGTTTCTTGTGGGAGTCCTGGTTACAGCTTGTATCGTTGGTGTTTCCCTTCCAAAGATGAACTCTAGCTCATTCTCCTTTCTCCTAACTTTTATACCCTTTAAGAATGCTGACCATATACTTTTGGCTCTATTCCAAATAAGGTGCTCTACACTATTGTAAGCTCTTGCTACCCACAGCAATCTTCTCTACCCATATATGATCTTAACTCTTGGTATACGTAAACTGGCTACCTCAGCAATGCTCCATGCCTGATGTTTAAAATAGTAAGAAGAACATATTAACCTCTTTATAACTGTAATAATACCATCTTTCTATAACTACAGTAATACTACATTTATACACATTAAAATCTTACAGTCCACCCCTTTGCTAGGCCTTATAGTGTAACGGTAAGGTTTAGCACATTACTCTATAAACTATTCTCTTTATACAAAATCAACATAAACAAAATAATTATACATTTAACAACAATTAACATTTTTAAAGTAAAATCGTACAATCGGATGTTGTAACGTTCTTTTGTTCCCAAAATAATGTCATTGTCCTTGACTTTTATATTTTGCAAAAACAAACTTAAAAATAGATGTTTCTTTGCCATATTTAACCCATTCTGTATAACTTTGTAACATTAGACTGGATCCTTTGCCCAATGCTATGTTAATACATTCAGGATCATAATATTTATTTTGCTGTTGTTGATCATCTTCAACTAATTCAGTTACATTGACTTTGATACCACAATCACAATTTCCATCTTGAAGTTGTCTGAGTCAAACCCAAAATACCCATGTAGTCCTCTGAAAATGCAAAAGAATTTCGTCCAGCAAAACCCTCCATAATCAGTCATAACAACATTAGGACATGGATTTTCCCAACTTGAAGATAGGTTGTCATCTTTTTGGTATTTCTTCAGATTCTTTCTAAGAAAAATCAAATGCAGTATCTGTTAATTCATATATTTTTAAAATTGTTTAATATAATATAATTTAAAATAGTTTTTTTGTTTTCTTATTCGTTATTTCAAAGAAATAAAACAATAAGATTATCTTTATCCAAAATACAAAAAGAATAAGCCATTTTAGGAACAAATGAGCGATTTTTTAGACATAAAATCTCATTATCATTACTAAAACTATGACATTATATTTCAAAAGGTCTAACATTTTGTCAAAATATGTTTTTATTTGAGCTTTACTCCTTACAATATTTTGAGCTACCAACATATTTACATTGTCAATATGCTGTGATACTCATTTTCTTCATAAATAGAAAGAAAACTATCAAGTAAGCATAATTTATGTTTTTATCCAAATTTTTATTATTGCCCCATGTAGATTTGGTGTAGAAATTGAAAGTAAAGTCCTTCCAAATGTTTTATTCAATCTACAAGTTATTACTTGATATGGCGTGACACCTGTAGTAGAATGTAGGATATATCTTATGGTCATTGAACAGAAAGGTAACATTTTTTCCATGTTGAAAGTTTAATACTACAAATTTTAGTTTATAATTGTTTATAGTATTTATTACCCTTTTTTACTGCTCCTGATGATTACAGTCTATAAGTAATATATAATTTATGCTTAATTCCCAATGATTAATTAATTTCCTTGAAATATTTTCCCACTAAGTGCAGGCTCATTATTACTTTCTACTACAAATGGCATTCCCATCTAGAGAAAAGCTCAAATAAATAACCTATGCAACTATAAAAACTACTTGATTTGTTTTTGGAAAAAACCTCAATCCATTTTGTGAATACATCTATTACCACTAAACTATACATGTATTCTTCTAGTATTCTAGGTAAAACCAACAAAACAAAATAATATCTATTTATATTTGTAACCAAGGTTTGTCATGGGGAAAAGTAAAAACCTTAATAATTATTGATTCATATTGACTGAAGAATTAAACTGCAGATAAGGCAAATTTCTAGAACATATTGGAAAAAAACAAAAAATATTATCTTTCATTGGTAATCTTTCTGTATTTTTGTCACATGTTCTATCTGCAGAATAATGTCTGCCTATAGGAAGCAAATTACATTTTTGAAAATTAATCTACACATTCTTAAAGGGAAAATAAACTTTCATGTTTAAAATAGGGCATGTAATTTTAAACAACTTTCCAATTCACTTGTATCACCAATTTTGCCTTGTTCTCTTGATATTCTTAGTTGAAAGCTAAACCTAGGAGGTTCATATGCCAATTTCTTAGACCTTGAAGTCCACCTGTAATCTAAATGCATTTTTATAGTTTTTCTCCACTAGAGGGCATTAGTTCACGTGTTTCATATAGATAATATTGAACTCATGCACATGAATTTACAATGGAGACAGCTCTGATTGGCTAAACTGCAAGTCTATAAAAAAAAACCTGAAATAAGGGAGCAGTCTTCTGAGGCTTAGATACAAATTAATTACAGAGATAAACTTGTATAATTAAAACTATGTTGGTTATGCAAAACTGTAAAATTGGTAATTAAGAGATTATCTATCTTTTAAAACAACAAAATTCTGGCGTTCACTGTCCCTTTAAGGAATACAACAACTGGAAATACAAACAACACATTTTACTTATTTAAACACATTAAAGTTCCATTTTCTTCAGATTTTATAAATTTGTACTTTGCCCATGATACTGGCATTAATAAAGGTTTTCCTGCTAAATGCCTTTATTTTAATATTACATAAGAAATATAAGAATTTTGCAATGACACCAAATTTGCTTTATTTTTATTTTATCTTTTTAATTTAATTTTTTTAATGTAATTGCAGAAATCTCAGGTTCCTCATTGAACTCCCATAATTTTACTTGTTTTGCAGCCTTTTTAGCACAAGCATCAACTAAGTTATTTTGTTCATTATGTTCATCACTTTTAGGGGCCCATTTATCAAAGGGCTTGCGGACCTGATCCGACACTGCGGATCAGGTCCGCAAGACCTCGCTAAATGCGGAGAGCAATACGCTCTCCACATTTAACATTGCACCAGCAGCTCACAAGAGCTGCTGGTGCAACGCCGCCCCCTGCTGACTCGCGGCCAATCGGCCGCCAGCAGGGAGCTGTCAATCAACCCGATCGTATTCGATCGGGTTGATTTCCGGCGGTTCCTGTCCGCCTGCTCAGAGCAGGCGGACAGGGTTATGAAGCAGCGGTCTTTAGACCGCTGCTTCATAACTTGTGTTTCTGGCGAGTCTGAAGACTCGCCAGAAACACGGCCCTTCAAGCTCCATACGGAGCTTGATAAATGGGCCTGTTAGTGTGAGCTTTTTACTTTAATTATTGCATATGGCAATTTACATTTATTTAGCAAATATGAAATACACTTCAACAGATTTGTATGTACCAATGGTCTTTCATCATATTACTTAAAACCATTATATACATACAAATGAAGCATTGTCAGTGTATTAACCACATATGCACTATTATTATAAATGTCAATAGCCATATCTGCTTAGTGTTTCAATGTACAACAAACATTAGCCAATTTAGCATATTGAGAATAATGTAACTCACATAAATGAATATCTATTGTATCAGGTAAAATTATTGAAAAACCTGTATATGCTTTACCATCCTTATGATAAAA
Source organism: Bombina bombina (assembly GCF_027579735.1). Taxonomy (NCBI): domain Eukaryota; kingdom Metazoa; phylum Chordata; class Amphibia; order Anura; family Bombinatoridae; genus Bombina; species Bombina bombina. The sequence goes on from NC_069501.1 coordinate 945,345,158, forward strand.
AGAACCATCACAGTAAACATCTGTACTTTGCACCAAAATATATAAACTTGGATTGAGAGGAAAAGGAGAACACAAAAAAGTGACTATGTGATTCACCTTCATATAGCAAACATGCTGGCAACAAAGTCGTTTCCTTTAAATATAATTTCTATATTTTCTTTTCATTAGCATCAGCACCCACTTTTAAAATCTTGCAGATGAAATTATACTGTTTCCTAGTTTTACCAATTAAGTTCAAAGGAAAATGTGAACTTTGCAATAACACTTTTTGAAATCATGTTATTTAAAATGTTCTTATATCCAGAATACTGACAACAACTGTTCCTCACACAGGAATACTTTTCTTCAGTTATTTTCAAAAGGTCGTGATGCATAGGTCACTGGTCTCAGTTTTCCAAACTTCTCTTTACATAGCATTGCAGATAAAGTCTTTTTTTTTTTCTTTTTTTTTAAAGTAACAACTTCCAAGTGAAACATTTTTCTGGGGTCTGTGGAAGCAACACCATCGTATTGATTACATCCTTTTTTAAGTTCTCAAACGTTTTCTTTCTTTAGCAAGTCATACAAGGGTCCAGCCAAAACTTTAAACTTTGGAATACAGTCTCTTTGGTATTGGAACAATCCCAAAATGATCTTAAAACAGTCTTTGACACAGGTATGTTTAGTATTTTAATGACATCCACTTTTGTTGATCTGGAGTCTTTCTTTTAGATGAAATTGTCACTCCTGTAAAGTTCACTGTTGTCTGTAAAAATTGGCATTTCTTTATATTCACTTTTAGTCCAGCATTTGCCAATAATTTCAACAATTCTGTAAACAATTTAAAATGTTCTTTTTCTGTTTCTGTAGTACATACCAAATCATCAACATATTGCATAATTGCTAATAGTCTTGACAATCTTGATAGAATAGTAGCCATCTTTTTTTTTTTTTTAGATTCTCTTTATTAAAAGGAAACAAAGCATCTAAAATGGTCTTTTTACAAAATACAGCACATTTGTTTTAACACTGCTTATACCATTTTTCAGGATAAAAAATAACATTATTTGGGATAACATGTCATGCGAGTACAGTCTATATCTCTAATGTGCGTTGCTGGATATATGCCTTGTTCCTTTATAAACTTTTCCAATATTCAAAGCAAAAATAAACAAATAATTTCTAACAACTATTTACATTGTAATCCTGGACCTTTAACAGTGATTTCCTTGGTGTCTCAGTTCTTGGTTACATATTCAATGCGGGGGAAGCGGGAAAGAAGGAGGGGGCGCAAAGAAGACACACACATACAGGGAAGGGGAAGATGGAGAGAAAAAAAAATGTAAGTGTACCTATGTCCTGCTGGTGTATTGTTATTGCCAGCTCAAAACAGCATTACTTCCGAGAAGTCACCATCCTGTTCTATCCCCACTATGGAATGTCCCCCCTCCTCTGTGTTAGTTTGCAGCATTGTTTCTAGGTGTGCAAATGGCTTAAATATTTGATTCTGTATAGATGAGTCCAGCGTATCTTATATATTTTCCATTTTTTAAGAAAAGGACGTAGTCTACTTTTTGTGTCAAGTCTAGCATCATATTGTTCCACGAAAAGTTGCTTGAGTAACAAATGTTTCAACTGTACCATTGTCGGTGCTTGTCTAACAATCCATCTCTTAAGAATGCATTGTCTGGCAAGAATTGTGTATAAAGTAAGGAATTTATGTAGCCTTTTATGTTCAGCGTCCCATTTAAACAGGTAAATTTCTGTCCCCATGAATGCAATTTCTATTTTAAGTGTGGGTTTTAGCCAGTATTGACATTGTCCCCAGAACTTCCTTGCCCGAAGGTCAGGAAGTTCTGGGGACAATGTCAATACTGGCTAAAACTCACACTTAAAGTAGCCATCTTTTTATGGAAAATTGTTGCTGAATTGTTCAGGATCATAGGAAGACATAAACATAATGTGATCTTCTTTCCACTTGAAGAAAAACTTGTATTGTGACTTTTGGGTGCAGAGATACAAACCAATTACTGTTTGCTATATCAAGGCTTAAATAAAACTTTGTATTTGTAGGGATAAAGGAAAAAGTAGGAACCTCTCTGACATTTTGATGCCTAGGCAGATGCCACTGGATGTAATTTACCTTAATCAATTGTTAAATGCCAATTTCCATCAGGTTTCTGTACAAACTAAATAGTAGAATTAGTAACAGATTTACATTTTCTCAATACACCTTGTTCAAGTAAAATAAAATATATAATTTGCTGTACATATGGCTCACTTTCCTTAATAATATAATAATAATAATAATAATAATAATAATAATATGGATATTGCTTTTTAGCTATAAGTACATTTCCTGTAATAAACTCTTCCCCTTGCAATTTCCCCAATCATATTTATGTTTAGCAAATGCATGTGCAAACTGCTGCAAAATATTTGTAACCTTAACATTTGTATATACAAGTAAACTTAACTTGTCATGTTTCTTTAGACTATAAACACAATGTGAAACAGAAATAACAATGTTTATCATCTGTATTAAACTATATTTTACCATTAGCATAATAAAGTAAAACATTATATTTTGTGAGAAATTTATAACCCAAAATTGACATTTCATCAGACAAATTCACTAAATATTCTTCTAATTCAAAATACCATTATCAACTAAATTCATATCATTTTTAGCTTTATAACATCTTTATATGAACCTTGAAAAACTTGCAACACAATTTGTTTTTCCCCCTACGAACAATGGATTAGATTGAGGTTTTGTGAGGTATAAATAATGAATATAGGTACACCAGTATTTATTAAAAATACATTCCTTCATGAGCAACTATATACATTACGTCTGAACCTCACTCCAGACGTGATTTGGAGGCAATTATCCCTTTTTACCCATTTTCAGAACTGGTAATTTTATTTGTAATTTGAATCAATTTAACTCTTTCCAGTTCCTTTTTTAGATTTTCCAATTTGTATCTAGTTTCAAATTGTTCAGCAGATGTTGCTACAACAGTATTATGTCTTTGTACAAATTTGGCATTAATATGTCTCCATTTTTTTACAAAGATAATACTTCAATTTTACCAATATTTTCTTGTAAGAAATGATTTTAGTACATTCTCTGTTATCTGGGAATGGCTTTCCAACTGCAGACGTTCTCTGTTTTATTTCCTTGTTAGTTTCTCTGCACAACAACTCTGCTTTTTTTAGACATTCAATTATTTTGTTAAAAGTGTTACTTGAAAACACAGTCAAACCAACCAATTTTCTAATTTCTGGATTAATGCGGTTTAGTAACCCACGTTTATACATTTCATTGTTATGATCTGCCTCAGTATTTTCAGGCAAAGTTAGTTTATAAATTTCAAACAGTCTATCAGGAAATCCTTGCACTGATTCATTTCTTTTCTGCTTGCAATTTCCATAAGATGAATGAGCATCCATTTCATCAATTCCTAATGTTTTTAGTAACTCATACACTAACTGTTGTTTAACTCTTGGTCTAAAAAAAACATCTGAAGGCATGCTTGCTTTTAATGCATCATCCATACTTGTTACAATTATATCAAATATATCATTTGTTTGCAATTCTTTGTGTATTCTTTCAAACTGTGATAACCTAATCATAACATCTAAGGGATCATCGCCTAATTTAAACTGTCCTAGTTCCTTATTTAATGTAGCAATTTCTGTGCTAGTCAAAGACTGGTTAATTTTAGTACGTGAAATGATCTCTCCCTCTTCATCCAACTGTTCCTTAACTAGAATTGGTGCCATCTTTACATTCTCCACATTCTTTTTGTCACTTACATCTTCAACACGCTCTACAAAATTAACTGGTATTTTGCATGCAGCGATTAATGCATTCATTTGACCCAGTTTTGTTTGTAAATCATTAATAATTTCATGACATTTAGAATGATCCTCAGGTACATACACTTGCCCTGACTGTTTTAAACCTTGTATTGCTCCATGAGCATCAAGTAACATTTGTTGTAAAGACACAATCTCTGCACTCAATTCTCTATTTGTCAACAAAGCTTCTCTAGTTTCCTGACTAAAAGAAACAGCTGAAGTATTTGCTAGAGTTAAAGATTCATTCCGACATTTTACCTCAGTTAACTGTCTTTGTAAATCCTGCAATTCTCCAGTTACTTTAGAATAATTATCTGCTATTTTGTATGCACCAAACATTAATGCTTTCTTTCCCTCAGACTTGGAAAATATTGTATTGTCAATGGATTTATTAACATACTCTTGTACATTAGACCATGGATTAAAAACTCCTTCAATACAGTTTAAAATTTCATTCTGCATTTTAACTGAAGCGATTTTTCCCAAAAACAGCTCCATAACCTTTTAACCTTGTGAATGTTACAAACAACTACTCATCTAAAGAATTCTAGCTAATTCTTCAGCACAAGTAATCTGTTGTGAACACGAATCTTAACAAATCTCCTACCTGCTACCGCAAAAATGTAAGAAATTACTCTTAACTAACCAAAGGATCTTATGTTAAAAGCTGTCCAGGTCACAAAATTAATATATACATATATCAATAATGGGCTCTGTGCAAACGAATTTCATATACCGTACTGTATATCTCTTAAAACCCTCCAGAAACAGACAACCATACTACCTTCAACTATTTAAACTATCACACATTTATTAAAGAACAGATAAATAACAAAATTACATGTTATTGTTTACAAGGTTAAACACATAAAAACAATTTAACAGAGAAATAATACATAAATGAATATTACCCCGTTTGTTTCTTGTGGGAGTCCTGGTTACAGCTTGTATCGTTGGTGTTTCCCTTCCAAAGATGAACTCTAGCTCATTCTCCTTTCTCCTAACTTTTATACCCTTTAAGAATGCTGACCATATACTTTTGGCTCTATTCCAAATAAGGTGCTCTACACTATTGTAAGCTCTTGCTACCCACAGCAATCTTCTCTACCCATATATGATCTTAACTCTTGGTATACGTAAACTGGCTACCTCAGCATTGCTCCATGCCTGATGTTTAAAATAGTAAGAAGAACATATTAACCTCTTTATAACTGTAATAATACCATCTTTCTATAACTACAGTAATACTACATTTATACACATTAAAATCTTACATGAGTCAAGCTTTTATGGCTCAACAACCTAACAATCCTTTTTTAGGACAGCCAGTGGAAAGCAGTGGGCCACAGGCACAGTCAAAAATACTGCAGTATTACCTGAGAGAGGGGGGAGAGATATACCAAATAAAATGATAAATGTCAATAATTGTACTAATCATGTTCTCTCCCTACAGACTGGAAACGGACGATTTAGCTGTGATGAAGAGCAACCTCAGCCTGGAAACTCTAACAAATCTCTTCCTTTACAGCATTCTCTTAACCTTATTTCCACAGATGCAGTACACAGGCAATCCTATTACAGAGGGATGGACTGGTAAGAATGAAGTTTCTTCTGCATCAGCTAACGTGGCAGATTCAGGTAACACTTGGCGAAGCCCACAGATGTGTGATAATGCCTATTTTATGTGTGAAATGGTAGGAACTGCAGGGAGATATTATGTATTAGCTGAGATCCAGGATTCAGTCTCCAACCCTATCATGGGATTAATTGATACTGGATCTCAGGCAACTATTTTATCCCACAGGTACTACACACAGCTAAATGAGCTTACACCCCACAGGCCTAAAATAAAATAATTTGATGGTTCACTAATAGGTGTTGGGGGTGACTCTCTAAAAGTCTACGGTACTGCATGGTTAAAACTAAGGCTGGGAAACAGGGTAATAAGACACCCTGTCATTATAGTGGATCTGCCAACTGATTGTTTAATTATTGGTAGTGATCTCATGAAGCGATTAAGCACCATAATTGATTGCATAAATAAGGTAATTTGGTCACAAGTAAAAAGGCCTATTAATTATGAGCAATTTGGTATGTCTTGCACCCGACATAACTGTCACGTGGTGGAAGAGAAGCCAGATGCTGTGGAGATTCATTTCAGGAATGGCTCTATACCTAAAATCACTATCCTACAAACAGATGATCAGACTTCTCCTTTAAGTGGCTCTGATGGTAATACTTTTAAAATTTCGCCTGGAAAGATAGCAAATATTTCCTTAGACGGCGATGTATTAACCATATCTCTACACAAGGGGGATCATAAAATCCTTAAAGGGGGAGGCCACACTCAATACCTCGCAGGAATTGAGAGAGTTAAGGATGATCTATTTATCCCTATGCAAGTGCATGACCTTGGTAAAACCAAATATGCTAAATTGAACTTAAAACAGGAAGCTAGCTATATAAGCAAAGGCTTATTAGCGCAGATCGCTGAACCTAAGGTGATTAAATATCTTTCTCCCCAAGACCACTGTGTCCACGGCCTGGATGACAGGTCTGAAAGATAATATCACGGCTAAGTGTTTATTATCTATATCCATAGGTAATAAATCAGCGAAGCACCTGTTTTTAGTTTTAAATACTCCCCATAATCAAATATTATGGGGCAATGGCAATGATCTCTTACATAGATATGTCATACAAATAGATTTGATTAACTCTTGCCTCTGGAGCAGGTTAAAGGGGGACCCTGAAGTTTTTCAGGATGAAAACGCGGCCCTGAAATCAAACCAGCAAATGCCATATGCTGTGAATATGCAGGCGTCTAACAATGTTATAATCCCTGCTGGGGCTGACAGATTCCTCTTACCCTTACAGGTAAAAAGAGGTCAGAAATTAAAAGCTTCAGAAACACTAATTTGCTTCTCCCATAAAATGCAAAATCTGGGTATAACAATGACCCACACTTCTATGGTAAATATTGGAACTATTCCAATATATGTTATTGTGCATAACATGACCCCACAGGATATAACCTTATCCAAGGGAACTACCATAGGATATGCGCTGGAATCAAGTTATTACACTTTTGGATTCCAGAATAATGTAATTGGGCTAATACCTGAAGGATACTTAACCGAAGAACAATTAATAGAACAATCCTTTGCATCTATGCCAGATAGACTATTTACAATTCAGTCTATTTATCCCTTCAGCTCAGAGGAAGACATCTGTAAAATTGAAGAAGCCTCTCTAGTATTTGATCCGCCGATCAAACAGCAAGAATACCCCAATACCCAGGGTCATAGGGGGAATATAAATTATAATCAAGGGGACCTCACCACTAGGTTGGAAGAAGCCTATGAATAGGACAGCCTGAAATCTTTCCAAGATTTCAACAAATAGTCGAAGAGCAAATATCTTTAGCTAATGGCTGTTCCAGTGATGATGAACGCCGACAGCTACGAGAACTCCTGATGGAGTACAAGGATATTTTTGCTAGGGATTCTTATGACTGTGGGACTACAGACTTGCACATTGCAAGAATCCAAACATATCCCAATGCACCACCTGTCTTTGTTAAACAATACAGACTTCCTTTAGCCTCATATGATTCTATTGCAAACATCATAAGGAACTTGAAAGAAAGAGGTATTATCAGACAGGTGCACAGCTCTTATAACAATCCTATTGTAGGTGTTCTTAAACCCAATGGACAATGGTGTTTGTGTGCTGATTTAAGACAGCTAAACAAATGAGTGTACATGTCTGGCTGGCCCGTGCCATATATTGACCAGTGCCTAGCACAGATGCAGGGATCTAAAATATTCACTGCCATTGATTGTGCACAGGGATATTGGACCATAAAGGTACATGAAGAGGACCAGTATAAGCTTGCATTCTCGTTCCAAAAGGTCCAATATGCATTCCAAAGGCTCCCGTTTGCATACATAAATTCTGGACATGAATTTGCTGTATTCATGCATAAGGCTATGCCTGATGCACTGGAAAGGGGGACCTTATCATATGTTGATGATGTTTTATTCAAAAGCACAGACTTTGAAAAACACATCACAGAACTTAAACATGTCCTCAGCCAACTTAAAAGGGCAGGTGTCAAATTATCCCTACAGAAAGCTCAATGGTGCCGCACTCGTGTAAACTTCTTAGGACATGAAGTTACTTCTGAAGGGTTAAATCCTCAGAAGAAAAAGGTAGAAGGTATAATAAATTCTAAAAACCCAATTAACTTAAAGTAATTGAGATCATTACTGGGTATGACAAATTATTCTCGCAAATTTATTGATAATTATGCAGAATTAGCTAAACCACTGCTACTTCTTCTAAAGAAGGATGTGAAATGGCACTGGTGTGAGACCCAAGAGACAGCCATCAAGGAGCTGAAGAGGAAACTCACTCAAGCACCTTGCTTAGCGTATCCTGAAGGTGGTAAACCTTTCTACTTAGAGATAGGTTATACAGATATAAGCATGAGTGCTGTTTTATACCAAAAGCATGATAATTTAAAGGGACATGAAACCCAAAAATTTTCGTGATTCAGATAGAGAATACAATTTTAAACAAATTTTCAATTTACTTCTATTATTTAATTTGCTTCCTTCTCTTGTTATCCTTTGCTGCAAGGTTTATCTCGGTAAGCTCAGGAGCAGCAAAGAACCTAGGTTCTAGCTGCTGATTGGTGCCTGCAGATATATAACAATTTTCATTGGCTCACCCATGTGTTCAGTTAGAAACCAGTAGTGCATTGCTGCTCCTTCAACAAATGATAACAAGAGAATGAAACAAATTAGATAATAGAAGTAAATTAGAAAGTTGTTTAAAATTGTATTCTCTAACTGAATCATGAAAGAATTTTTTTGGGTTTCATGTCCCTTTAAGCAAAGTCATTGCTTATGCGAGCAAAACTCTATCCCTAGTAGAAATAAAATTTAGCGATTGCGAAAAAGCCCTCTTATCTACTGTATGGGCTCTACAAAATTTCCTTAGATATATACAGGGCGAGAAAATTATTGTAGAAACGGCCCACCAGCCTTTGCTATATCTGCAAAGTGAGAGAATAGGAGATGGGAATTTGTCTAATAGCCGCATAACAGCTTGGACTCTTTCCTTACAAGGCTGGCTTTTAGAAATTCGCTACAAGCAGAATAAAAAGAATCCAGTCGCACAGGGGCTTGCTGAGCTCCACGACTGTACTGCTAAGGATCATGGGGAAGAGTTATTAGAAGATGATTTTCTGGAGGAACAATTGCTTTCCCCATATAAAATATATAATGAGGACCATTGTCAAACATTACCTTGGGTATATGTTGATGGTTGTTCTTACCATGCCACTATTGATAATGAACGCAGACTAGTCGCTGGCATTGGTATTACTTGGGCAAATGGATTCCCAAATATTTCTGTAGGTTTCAACATTGGGCCAAGATCCAGTCAAGTTGCAGAACTCACTGCTGTTCTAAAAACCATTGAAATGGCTATTGAACATGGTATTCATGAATTTGTAATCATTACTGATTCGAATTACGTGCGTGACAGTTTGTTGAATACCTGCCAACTTGGAAAAGAAATGACATGCAGAAAACTAACTGTTCTGTGAGATTGATAACCTAGTGGTATCCAATGGGTTAACCATACACTGGAAAAAGACCAAGGGTCATTCCAGGGTTGATAAGGAGGGCAATGATCTTGCGGATTCATTAGCCAAACAAGGAGCCATAACCGGAGAACTCCTTAATATCGACCACTTAATGGGTACAATTCAGGTAGAAGCCATTACCAGAAACCAGGCTAAACAACAGAGTGAGCCTAACCTGGTACAATGGAGTCAGGATTCTCCTAGTGAGGACCTGATCACTAGTAAAAAAGAAGACCCAATTGTAGGCATCTTCTATAAACACATAGAAGATACTGAAAGCAACCCCATCTCAAAAGATGATTGTATTGGCAAGGAAGATCTTAGAATCTTGATGAAATTCAGGTGACAATTCAAGTTACAGGATGGCTTGTTAATTAGAACCTCCAAAACTGGCATCCACAAGTTCAGAGGTCTCATGCTTCAACATGCCCATGATGCTCCCACATCTGGCCATCATGGTGCCAAACTCACATATGAAATATTGTGTGATTACACCTTTTGGCCACACATGTTGAAAGATGTTCAAACTTACTGTCAAGGTTGTCTAATCTGTCCACAGTTCTAACCCATTGCACCAACGCATAGAGTGCAGAAAAGGGGGATGGTAATACCATGTTCAGATATACAAATTGATTTTATTGTTCCAGTAACTAGGTCATCAAGAGGTAACAAATACATGTTGACAGTGACATGCCTAATCACTAAATGGGTAGAGTGCATCAGTGCACCTAACAATAGTGCTGAAACATGCACAGCTTTGCTCATCAATCACGTGTTTTCCAGATTTGGTTTGCCCCAAAGAATCTAATCCGATCAGGGAACCCACTTCACTAGTGAAGTGATAACCAAAATGTGGAAAATACTAGGGGTCAAAAGAAAGCTCCATATTGCATATAGAGCTGCCTCAAGTGGTGGTGTAGAGTGTTACAACCAATCCATTGTGAAAATCCTCAAAAGGTTTGTGAGTGAAACGGGTAAAGACTGGGATATAAAATTACCTCTAGTCCTAATGGCATTAAGAGCAACTCCAAGTAGGGTGCTACCACCTTTTGAATTGATGACTGGTAGAAGAATGGTTCTACCTCAGCATCTACTGTACCATACATCAGACCACAACTTGATAAACGCTGCCAATACACATCAATATGTGGAGAACCTAAGAAAGCACCTGCAATATGCCTTTGCATTTGCTCAAAGGAACTTAGAAAAAGCTGCAACTTCCACTAAAACCTATTATGATCTCAAAACGTCCAAAAATGAATATGAAATAAATGATAAAGTTTATCTTTATAACTTTGGAAGAGATCAGATTAAGGAGAAGAAATTTCTTCCATCATGGAGTGGTCCTTTTGTCGTTACTGACAAAATACCTCCAGTCGCCTATAAAATTAAGTAACCTGTAGGTGACAGAAAGAAGAGGCGCCTCATGGGACAAGTATCGTCTGGTATACAGGTTGGTAGCAGAGCCGACAGGACCCCCCCACACAGTGGAATACTCACAAGAGTGGCGGTACAAACGTGTACCGTAACAGGCAAGACGGAACCAAAAGTCGCCCGTCAGACAAGCGTGAGTTCGAGTCTCAGGATACAGACGTCACTCAGCCAGCAGCGTCAGCGTCAGAGCGGTGACCAGCGGAGCCAATGGGACAAGTGGGATCTCGACACAGAGACTTCAAAGGATACTGTCAGGGAAAGAAACCAAGTGGCTGAGCCAGCGGCAAGTGTAAAAACAGTTCAGGCAGGTGTGCAATACTCAAGCAAAGTTATTGAGTATATACAGATAAAAACATGCGTCCAGCAACGCGTTTCTCAACAATAGTCGTTTCATCAGCCTGATGTCTATGATGCATACTGTCAATACACTCCCCAAATACCACTGACTGTAAGCCAATTACAATACATGAGTCCTACATCCATTGAAAATTGAAAGGGGGAATTATGTCAGGGTATCTGTGAGTAACATTAAATAAACTACAGTTGTATCATAGATATCTAATATTTCATTTTGTAGCTAAAAATCCAATGTGATATGAGATGGTCTTGGCTGGGTGAAACAACCCCTTTTTCCTGATTACAATACATCCAAATGAGAACAAAGGAATAAACATTTGGTTCAATTAGAAAAAGGCAAGTTATTTCAAAGAAGATGGTCATCTATATGGCTGTGTATTGCAAATCTTAGATCAGACACAAGAAGCCCTTTTAAAGTTTCTCACCATTTCTTTTTGATCTGAGAGAAGCATATGCCAAGAGACATGATGTCTGAGGATTTATTTTAAACTTCATTAGATTCAGAGGGAGAACCAGTTTTTAGCTGAAGAAATGACTCATATCACCTAAGTGTGAATTGTCCCCTGCAGAGTTTCCCATATGCAGATCCCAGACAATTGACATTTCAAGTCTCTGTATGACATGGGAAAAATAAATCTTACAAAAGAATTGTGCCAAATTTTCATGTAAGTTTAAGATACTCAAATGAACATGTATATTCAGACACATTAAATATGAACATAAAAATCTGGGAGATTATCTATGCCTAGGAAGTTGAAAGCCTGAGAGTTAAGATTTTAACATGTCTTAACCTATGTATTTTTTAAAAAAAATTATAGAAGTCTTAAGGATTTGAAGGTTGGAAAAGCATATATATATAGTTTTCAAGCATTAAATATATACCTCAGACTGTTTAAATATCTATACATGGATCTAAGAAATGCCTTTCAGATTTGTAATAAATTAAATGAATAACTGTAAATAGATGTATAAATGTTTGACATTTTTAACAACATTATTTCTTTCATTTCAGACCCACATCTTTTTTTTCATTCAAAATTATTAGAAATGTGAAATATACTGTGTTTGTATGATTATGATTCTGGGGAGAGCAAATGATTGACAGTGCAATTGCTTATTAATATGATTTTTAAACACATTTTAAATATATCATAAATTATTATTAAATATGGAATATTTTCACGTTCTGTCTTAAAATGATCAGAAAAAATTGTACTGTGTGATACATGTGTATTTGAACAAGTGACTTATTAATGCTAGGAATTATAGTATGTTGAATATAAACAATATAAGGAGATATTTGGAATGTAGCAGAAATGGATGGTAAGACTATATTTATGGTTGTCTGCTGCCCCCTATGGGATTAAAAATGGTATGACAGTCAAATAAATTAACTATTGGAACACATGCAGAGCCAGATGTTTCCAAATAATCACTGATGATTAGAATAAAAAGGGGTGGGATTATATTGAGTGATATAACCCCAGGCAAGAGAGAGAAAAAGGGCCTGCTGCTGAATTTTGACTGACAAACTGCTGCCTTGGGATCCAGTCTATAATAAAGCAATCTGAGCCTAATTTTTATCCATCTTGCAAAAATTACCTCTTTTAATTTATGAGGTGAAATTGGATTTTTCAGAGGAACCCTGGAAGAATTGCTTGGTTATATGGGTGATGTATGACTGTTCTATATTTTTAATATTTTAAAGCAAATACATTCATGGTTGCTACAGTCTAATTACAGTTAGTAAATTTAAAAGGGTGCTTTGTATTTTAAACTCATATTCACAGTCCTGTATAGTTTTAAGCTTGTCGTATGCTAAGTAATTTATTTCAGCTCAGATAAATTGGCATAGGAGTTGGTTGTTTGCACAAATAATATATACAATTTCTGATGTTTTAAATTAGTTATATAGGATAAATTGTAGGCTAAATAGTTCAATTGTGCTGGTCAGAAAGTTAGTGACCCATACTGTGGTATTTCATTGTGGTGATGTAATGCAATTCATTGTGAATAAGGTTAATTCTAAAGGTATATTTGGTTTGCTTTGTAAAGAATATTGTAACAGTTTACGCTTGTATAGTTTGATTCATAATCTGGTTCCTATAAATATAATTCAATGTGTTTATATATTTAACTAATATAACGAATTTAGGCATTTATATTAATTTTAATTATTTTGTATATGCATTTTATTGGGGGTTTGTTTTAAAGAATAATTATTAAATATATTGTATTATAACCCGGCTATATACTGACAGATCGATGCTTCCAAGCGTGAGCGAGCTTCAGTGGGAGGTAAAATGGGCATCACATCATTTGCATGTGGGAAGTACAGAGTCAGTCTATACCGCCCACATTTGAGATGCCGTGGAGGGGTTGGAGAACGGACTCCGAGTAACGGTTAGGCTGCAAAAATTATTAGTTCATAAAACATGTTAGAATTATTATTTTTTTTTAAATGAACAATGCGGTTCTAATGTAAGGATATAGAGGAGGATAGCGTTAGCTTTTACAATGTCTGAATTTACTGACCCTTTAAGTACTAGTTAGCCAGATAACCCATTGTTGAGAAAGGAACATGAAAAATTGTCTATAGTTCAGAAGCTGCTACAAGCTTGACTTAACAAGCTGGAAGGTCCCACCAAAATGAAAAGCTATATCCTTTATTATTTAATTTATGCTTTGTGTATATGATTCCCAAAGGAATTTAATCGCATGAAACATATCCATGCGTCCTTAGATAAATTAATAATATCTCTCCAGAGAAAAAGTGTTATGAATTTTTTAGAGGGAATTGTTACCGATTTCCAAAACGTAGGTATCAATTGTTTTGTACAATTTTCATTAATTTACACAATGATGTTTGTAATTTGCAAATGAGGTTAGGTTTTCGGTTACAGAGGAAAACTAAAGGATCTAAATTAAGATGACAGTTAAAAACTTTATTAATGGGACAGTCTAGTCAAAATTAAACGTTCATGATACAGATACGGCGTGCAATTTTAATCAATTTTACAATTCACTTTTATCATCAAATTTGCTTTGTTCTCTTGGTATTCTTAGTTGAAAGCTAAACCTAGGCAGGCTAATATGCTAATTTTAAAACCTTGAAGGTCGCCTCTTATCTCAATGCATTTGACAGTTTTTCACAGCTAGAGGGCATTAGTTGATGTGTGCCATATAGATAACATTGTGCTCACTCCCGTGGAGTTACTCATGAGAGGGAGCTGATTGGCTAAAATGCAAGTCTGTCAAAAGAACTGAAATAAAGGGGCAGTCTGCAGAGGCTTAGATACAAGGTAATCACAGAAGTGAAAAGTATATTAATATAACTGTGTTGGTTATGCAAAACTGGGAACTGTATAATAAAGGGATTATCTTTTTAAACAATAAAAATTCTAGAGTAGACTGCCCTTTTTTTTAAGTTTAATTTGGATGTGTTAATCCATTTTTTTTTTCCAACTTTTCTTTATGGAAGTCTTTAAGGAAATACAACAAACAAATGTTTTACATATTTCAAAGAACAGACACTTTAAACAATTTTAGTGAAATAAAAAAAAAAAACATATAACAAGTTGCAGAAGACAGTTTTTTGCATCATGAATACAAGGACACATATGAGTATACCGTGTGATTTAGGCAATACAGAGAAGGAATTGCCATTGTATCATTCATTCCTGATGTGAATTATATTAAACAGGTGGGTATAAGCTCAAAGATGCTCTCAGTGTGGTGAGCGTGCCGTGGGCTAGTAGAAAGTTGACAGTGTCGGGATTATGAGTTTATATATTATTCCCATAGGAAGCAGAGAGAGTGATAATCATCCATGCGTTTAGTGTTTACAAAATGGTATTTTTCCATCTGGAGTGTGTGAGAGACATAGGATCTCCAAACGGAAACAGGAGGAAGTTTTGATTTCTTCCAGTTGAGGGGTATCAGTTTTTTTGCAGAATTATTCATTGTTGTTAGTAATGTCAGTCTAAGTTTGCACTTAACTTTAGGGAAGAAATTAAATAGGAAGGTCCAAATGTTAAAAGGTAGGGGGATACCTAAGACTTTCTCAATTTCATCTTTGATCATTTCCCAGTATGCTTTAGCAGATGGGCAGGACCACCAAATGTGTGTAGGGGTTCCAGGGTCGGAGCATCCTCTCCAATACCCATTCAGTGCATTTGGGAATAATTGGTGAAGACGTGATGGGGTGTAGTACCATCTACTCATCAATTTCATGTTCATTTCTAGGGTGGAAATAGAAGAGGAAGATTTTCTCATGAACTGAAAAATGTTTAGCCAATCTTTTTTAGGAAGGGAGCAGTTAGCCTCAGATTCCCATTAGGTAACGTAAGAAGGAAGTGTTGTGGTGTAAGATGCTAAAAATTGCTTATATGTAAGCGATAATATACCTCTATTAGGTAGAGGTTGAAAACACAGACTTTCAAAACAAGTACAAGGACGATTCATAGATGGTTTAAAAGGATGCATGGAGAGATAATGTCTAAGTTTTAAGTAGGTGTACCAACTCTGAAACTTAGTTCCCAAAAGGGCAGTGAGTTCAGTGTGGGTCTTTAGCTTGCTTTCTCGATATAGAACATACCCCGGGATGGAGTCATTGATATCAGGTAGCACCGGTTTGGGACGTAATTCGTGTAGTGGGAAAGAGGTGTTTCTTCTGAGAGGAGTTAATGGGGAGTATGCATTGGAAATGTGAGGGTGTTTTTTGATGTGACAGACCCAGAGTCGGAATGTTTCGGTTGTGCTGGTGGAGGTGGTGGGAGGGAGGTGTCTGTGGGTGGGTGAGAGCCAGCAATTACCTCCTAAACAAGTCGTATGAGCTAGATTATGTTCTAGCGAAACCCATTCTTTGCTAGAGGCATGTTTATATCAATCCACTATTCTTGAGTAGAAACTCACCAACCGGTAGAATTGCAAGTTAGGCGCTCCAGCGCCCCCTTCTCTTTTAGGATGATACAGTGTAGTAGTAGCTATGCGAGGTCTGTTATTAGACTAGATAAATGTATTAAAAGACCTCTGAACTGAAATATTGTCTGGTCTGTAAGGGGTATGGGTAATGTCTGGAAAAAGTATAATACCTTGGGGAGTAGGATCATTTTAATTGCATGGATCCTACGTACCATGAGAGGTATTTAGCAGTCCAGAAGTGTAATGTCATGTCAATGTCTTTCTTTAATGCAGTATAATATAAAGAAATAATGTTTTGAGTGTTCAGTGAAATATAGACTCCTAAATATTTGATGGCTTTGGTTTGGGTGCGGAAATGGCTTTGCCGTTGGATGTTTTCTAGGGTAGTTGTAGGTAAAGCAATGCTAAGGAGTTCGGATTTGCCCGATGCGGAAACCTGAGATACTTGTGTGGTTTCTGATGACTGATGCCAAAATATCCATAGCTAGGACAAACAGCAGCGGCGAGAGGGGACAGCCTGAGTATACTGCCCTTTTAATATCATTCTTTACTTCCAACCAGAAGTCCCTATAAAGGGGCGCTTCCACCAAATATGGTATAACGATCTTTTATCCATACAACCACGGCAACACCTTTCTGTAGCCCCTTAGCTACGTTGTGGAGTTAGATACTATCTAGTAAGCGATTTTAAATTTGTTTCTAAAACTTGGGCTATATGTGCTGATTTTTCAGTTTTTTTAAATATTTATTTCCGTTTGATTTTATAAATCATAATTGGCAGCTCTTTCTGCTATTGCAAAACATATGAGTGTAATTTCATTGGTTCTGATCTAGCTAATAAGTATATAATTGGGACAATGCCCTTTTCAATGGGAGGACTAATATACAAAGGCGTTTAAAACCAGTTAGCTGTCTAGTGAAGATCTGCTTATTAGTATGTATGTTGCAAAAAGGATAATTGGTGATAGCATAACCAGGGGCAGAAGAATCATCTTCTAGATCTTCAATATGTTCTTTAGGCTTGTCTTATGGGAATCCAACAGTATGGATATAGGAATTAAGCGGTAAATATCTATCTGAGTTGCTGGTATGTAATATTTACCTGGAGGAAAAGACAGATTTGTAAGGATTGAAGTGAAAAGTGAAGGTTTGAAGTATATATATGCAGAAAATAGTGTAATATTTTTGTCCATACACGAAAGGTCTCCTCAATAATCGTGAAATGTTTTACGGATTGGGTTATCCCCATTTTAGCAGCCAGCACAAGCTACCAAGTTGAGGTCCTGAAATTAGAGAAAGTTCTAAGTGGACCCAAAATTTATGTTACTGTAGGATGTGATGTCTGGAATTTAAAAGAAGTCTGGACTTAAGTGGTTAAGGTCTGTCAAAGATATATTAACTGGAAGGGCTTCTGAGTTCTTCATGTTGACTGGAAATGTTGTCACTTCCCTAAACCCAGAAAGTTCAGAATATACCAAGAAGAGAGACACATGTACATCAGAGAGAATAAACATAATGTCATTTGCAAATAAAGCTGATTTATAAATGTTGTTCCCTCCTATATTAGTCTTAATTTTATTGGCTAGAGAGTATAGGGATAAAATGAATAGCAAATGAGACAACAGATACCCTTGTCTTATTGATATTGAAAGGGCAGGAAAAGGATAACATTAACTTTTACCTCCTCTGAAGGTTTAGAGTAGAGGGCAGTTATTCTTTGGGAGAACAAATCTGGGGCTCCTATAAGTTATGTTGTCTTTAAAAAAGTGATGTCCAGGAGATAAAATGCTTTTTCAGGATATGTGGATAATAATAGTGTGGGGGTTTTGTTGATCCTTACATATAGATGCATGAGTTTTACATTGTTGTCCCTTTCCTCTCTCCAATGTATTAAACCTGTGAGCCAATATCTTTGCAAACATTTTAATGTCTATATTAAGAAAACAGATAGGTTTAAAATTAGAGGGCATATATGGGGTCTGTCCTGGGCAGAACTGAAATGTGTGCTTCTAGCATGGAGGTAGGGAACTAAGTACCCTGATCTACTTCTCAAAATAAGGTCAATGACTGTGGGGCAAGTATATGTGCATATAATTTATAGTATTTGCCACTGAAGCCATGTAACCCTTGGGCCTTTCCTGTTTTTTAGTGATTTGATAGCATTTTGTAATGTAATGGGAGATTCAAGCTTTTTGTGGAAGTATTTTGATCATAGATGTGTCTTTTAAAATAGTTTTCACACAGTACTTTATGTGATGTGTGTGATCTAGAGGGACACAGATTCACTAAGGATTTTTGTAGATATATGGAGAGTAACCAAAAGCAATATTTACTTGGGAACATGGTTTGCTGGCTCCCATGATTTGTCATACCTGGTATAAGTGTTCATCTCTTTATTTTGAGGGTTTTATAATTCCAGATGAAATTTGAAAGGTTATTATTATTATGTTTTCAAAAGAAATACATCAATATTTGTGTAGCTTTGACTGCAGTACATTAACAAACCAAAACATTTGGAATTAATTGTATCTACTCAAGTTCAACTCAGCTGCTCACACTGTTCTGGAAAAATGATATTTCTGTTTAAAAATATGTATATTTTAAAAATAAGTGTGTTAGAATTGTTTTAAAGGGACATGGCATGTGACAAAGTATTGGATTGGGGAAAGGTATATATATATATATATATATATATATATATATATATATATATATATATATATATATATATATATATATAATAGAGAAGAAGAAAACCGGCACAGCTTCTTACATTTTTTTTCCAATACTTCATCCGAAAAACAATTAAAAAAACAGCGACATCAGATATGGAAGTCTGACATGTTTCGTCCTTGGGCCTTACTTATATACTGCATTTTGTTAGAAAAATACCGCCATATTTAAAAGCACAATCTGACATCTTATTGGCTGTTACCTAAACAGAGGTATTACATAGTTAATTGTCTATGCTGCCTAACAGCAGCATCCATAGATAACCAGAGAACTATCTCAGGGCTTAAACTTTATTTAATTATAAGGACAAAGCATGTAACTTAAGATTATGATAAAACATACATGTGTATATGTATGAAATGGCATAGGTAATACTAAAGTATAAAATTATGCATCAAATAATCGTGTGTTTACATAAGCTTACGCATAAAACTGTCTCAACGCATGTATATTGAATTAACACAAGGGAATGAATGCAATAATGTTAAACACCCAGGCAAATTAAGCATATACAGTACCTATATATACATTTACAATGAATTCTGCCTTGTTTCTAAACAGATATTGGAAGCTATGATTCCTAATAGTTACATCTATATACATCAGAATACTATGACTTGATAACAAAAGACTGGATAGGATTTAAATAAATCCAGTAAATCATCCAAATAAGAACTTTATTTAGAATCAAAGTCCTATACTTAATGAAGCAGATGGCATAGCGTTCATATGTATATCTATAGTGTCTAGTACATGCCAAGTGACATAAATTCTTTTGAATTACGTTATGTAGCTCTTATGAGCTATAATATAAAGATATAAATAAGGTAGTAGTACCAATATTTAAAGGGACATAAAACACACATTTTTTCTTTCATGATTCAGATAGAGTATGCAATTTTAAACAACTTTCTAATTTACTTCTATTGTCTAATTTACTTCAATCTCTTGATATTCTTTGCTGAAAAGCATATCTAGATAGGCTCAGTAGCTGCTGATTGGGTGCTGCACATAGATGCCTCGTGTGATTGGCTTACACATGTGCATTGCTATTTCTTTGACAAAGAATATCTAAAGAATGAAGCAAATAAGATAATAGAAGTAAATTGAAATGTTGTTTAAAATAGTTTTCTCTACCTGAAGCATGAAAGAAAAAAATTGGGTTTAGTGTCCCTTTAAGAAGCTGTGCCGGCTTTCTTCTTCTCTATTACACTGAACTTTCCCCTCGGCAAGGCACATTTTTTATCCAGGATCGTTGTTCCAGTGATTACATTGGTGGCTCATATGGATCATGTGGCCAAAGTGATGATGTGATTAGTGGAGCCAAATTAAAGCATCTCTGTGACTACACCCGGTTATTGGGAAACAAGTACAAACCTGTATTATATATATATACTGGATTGCAGGCTTCAGATGGCTGACGATCAGGGACGACCGGTTCCTTTCCTCCTTACAGGCGCGGCGCTGAAGAGGTGGTGAGCATGGCGGCATTAAGTCCCATATGGCTAAGTCTGTAACAGAGGCTTTACTTACCTTCACTTTCCCAGCGGTGGTCTATTGCTCCACAACACGTACCACTCCACATTTAGGAGCATATTTATCAAGCTCTGTATGGAGCTTGAGGCCCCTTGTTTCCGGCGAGCCTTCAGGGCTGGTTGGAAAGCAAACTTATATACCCGGCTAAAATTGTTGTGCAGACACAGGAGGGGAATAAAATTTGGTCAGAGGAAGTAAAAAAGTTTTTAAACATGCAGTAATATTAAAAGTTTATGTTTTTTCATTTAATGATGTACCTGTATATTTCTCCTAAATGTATAAATAGTATGCCTTACATATTGGGGCATAGTTATCAAGCTCTGTATGGAGCTTGATGCCCCGTGTTTCCGACGAGCCTTCAGTCTAAAGACCGCTGCTCCATAACTTGTCCGCCTGCTCTGAGGCAGCGGACAGAAATCAACCCGATAGAATACAATTGGGATTATTGACACCCCCTGCTAGCGGCCGATTGGCTGCGAATCTGCAGAGGGCGGCATTGCACCTGCAGTTCACATGAACTGCTGGTGCAATGATAAATGCAGAGAGTGTATGCTGTCGGCATTTATCGATGTGTAGCGGACATGATACGCTACTTCGTATCATGTCCGCTCGCACATTGATACATATGCTCCTTAGCCTGAATGTGCTGTTCTTCTACTTGCTTAACGGTAGAACCAACTCGGCGTGTAATATCTTGCACTTTTACACACACACACATATACATATATATATATATATATATATATATATATATATATATATATATATATATATATATACATACTCACACATACACAGGGCTCAAAATTTCGAATCCTAAGCTACTAGCCAGGACAAAATGTTAGTCGCCACTTCTAATCCCAACCATACCATAGCAAATTAAATAATGCAACATCCTATATTATAAAAGGCCAAGTGTGTTTGTCTGAAGCCGTCATGCGCAGCCGCAGTAGAGACAAACACACTTGGCCTTAGATCCCAGACACCTCGCGCGCACAGCTAACAGCTCACACATCCACACACCCACAAACTTGGCCGCACGCGCACCCTCGCACCCACACACAGCAACCCTTAACACACAAACCCGCACCCTCGCACCCACACACAGCCTATTATACCCACAAAAATGAACTTGGCCGCACGTGCACGCGCACCCTCGCACCCACACACAGCCTATTATTAACTTGGCCGCATGCGCACCTTCGCACCCACACACGGAACTTGCCTGCACGTGCACACCGCGCCAGATGAATAGACACCTAACTTGGCCGCACACGCATGCGCACCCTCCACAAATGACTTGCACGCGCACGCGCACCATCGCACCCACACACAGAACTTGCCCGCACGCCAACGCAGCGCCAGATGAATAGACACCTAACTTGGCCGCATGCGCACCCTCCACAAATGACTTGGCCGCACGCGTACCCTCGCACCATCGCAGATCAATACACACCGGCGCGAGTAGTCACGTGACTACCATTTCAAAGCGTCGCCTAACAAAACTTAAAACTGCGCAACACACTCCAAGAGGGGGGAGAGAGAGAGCCAAAGAGGAAAGAGAGCCGAAGAGGAGAGCAAAAGAGGGGAGAGAGACAAAGAGGGGGGAGAGAGAGCCAAAGAGGGGGGGGCAGAGCCAAAGAGGGAGGGGAGAGCCAAAGAGGGGGGGGGAGAGCCAAAGAGGGGGGGGGGGGAGAGAGCCAAAGAGGGAGGGAGAGAACAAAAGAGGGGGGGAGAGAACAAAAGAGGGGGGGAGCCAAAGAGGGGAGAGAGAGAGCAAAAGAGGGGAGAGAGAGAGCAAAAGAGGGGGGGGGGAGAGCCAAAGAGAGGGGGGGAAGAGCCAAAGAGGGGGGGGGGGGAGCCAAAGGGGGGGGAGAGCCAAAGGGGAGGGGAGAGCCAAAGAGGGGGGAGAGAGAGAGCCAAAGAGGAAAGAGAGCCAACGAGGAGAGAGAGCAAAAGAGGGGAGAGAGCCAAAGAGGGAGGAGAGAGAGCCAAAGAGGGGGGGGGAGAGCCAAAGAGGGGGGGGAGAGAGCCAAAGAGGGGGAGGAGAGAGCCAAAGGGGGGGAGAGAGCCAAAGAGGGAGGGAGAGAACAAAAGAGGGGGGGGGAGAGCCAAAGAGGGGAGAGAGAACAAAAGAGGGGGGGGAGCCAAAGAGGGGAGAGAGAGAGCAAAAGAGGGTAGAGAGAGAGCAAAAGAGGGGGGGGAGAGCCAAAGAGGGGGGGAGAGCCAAAGAGGGGGGGGGGGAGAGAGCCAAAGGGGGGGGGAGAGCCAAAGGGGAGGGGAGAGCCAAAGAGGGGGGAGAGAGAGAGCCAAAGAGGAAAGAGAGCCAAAGAGGAGAGAGAGCAAAAGAGGGGAGAGAGCCAAAGAGGGAGGAGAGAGAGCCAAAGAGGGGGGGGGAGAGCCAAAGAGGGGGGGAGAGAGCCAAAGAGGGGGAGGAGAGAGCCAAAGGGGGGGAGAGAGCCAAAGGGGGGAGAGAGAGCCAAAGGGGGGGGAGAGAGAAAGCAAAAGAGAGGTGGGAGAGAAAGCAAAAGAGAGGGGGAAGAGAGAGCAAAAGAGAGGGGGGAGAGAGCAAGGGGTGGGACAGCTGTACTGCAAAAAATGGCCCGTGTACACGGGCTTTAGCACTAGTACAGCAATAAATTAACAAAAATACGTTCATAGCAGTTAGAAGGAAGTTGTTGAACTGAGAGAATGCCGAGAGTGCTGACAGTAACGGAAGGTCATAACAGACCTGGAGTTTTTTGTTTTTTTAAATAATTATCATCTCTCCCTTGTCGCTCTTAACTATCTTAACTCCCTCATCTCTTCAATCTCTCTTTTTACCCTCTCTCTTCTCTCTCAGGCCACATTTTCTCTTTACACTCTCTTTCCTCTCTCATATCTCTTCGCTCTTTTTTTCTCCATTCGCTCTTAACTCTACCTTCTTCTCCACTTCCACTTTTTCTCTACAGTCTCTTTCTCTCTCTCTCTGCCCCTGTGTAACTTCTCAGAAGTAACAGTCTAAGCAGTAATGGGTTCCCTACAGCCCTAGAGGAATAACATATCTTTGCACTTTCATGCATACATAATATCCCTTTAGATAATAGTTTTAGCATATAGTCCAAAATGTGTGTTTCTCAGTGCTACAATAGGAATGTACATTCTGCAAATAAAATATGCCAACTATGCTACTTACAACATGCCACCAGACTTCAGACTCAACATTTACTAACTAACTTTCACTCGCAGCCTTTACATTTCCACTCGCTAACAACTAGTGGCAATTTTTTTTTTTTTAGAATCAAAGATTTTTATTGAGGTAATACGAGAAAAAGAAATTACATACACATAATATACTTTTTTGCATTACTTTGGTAAATTTTGCATACAAGACATCGTTTATCCATTAAACAATGAAACCTTTTCATATAAAAGAATAAAGAAATCTTAATTCAGGTATCATACATGTATCTCACCAAAAGAACATAATGAAAATGAAGGGTAGTGTATGCGAATACAAAATCAAATACATATAATCAAGCATTACCTCTTTTTTCTTTTTGTTCATTATATAAACGCATAACCAAGTGATAGAATTTAAACAGCCTAAAAATCTTATACTTCTTATAGGATGGTATATTAATTATAAAATGGATGTATTAATTATCTGGAAATAGACAAATTATAGGATGTCACAACAAGTTGCTCCTACTAAATGCACGTAATTGGAGGACAAGTTTCCTCATTTTCTTTGGAGACAGAAGGATAAGAGCAACTTATAACAGTATAATATAAATAGCGGGTAAATACCGCTTGTTTGTCCACCTACAATAAGGGTGGACAATAGCTAAATATATGGGAGGGGCGGAGCTATGTGAAAGGACGACAGGGAAGACCATATCGTAGAGTCCTGGAGGTGAGAAAGCTTAAGTGATATATGGTCACTTAACATTTGGGCCTGTTGGCTTTACAGCTCATGTTAGCTTATGAGTGGGGAGGAAGACAGGGGTTTATATTATAGAGTACTCAATAATTATAGGAACTTCACATTAACAATAACAATTATTCAGGCTATGCCAATCTAAACTAAAATGGAGCTACAGGGCACCAACAGTGTAGATGGGTTTGTATCTAGGTTAGAATTTAAATGTCAATAAATATTGTAATTCAAAGAGTTAAGGGCAAATTGTCTCTGTGATTACCATATCAGGGTATTTCCCGCTCCCATCAACAGAGAGAGGGAAATTAGAGCCGTTCATAAGCCATTGGAACATATGGAATATATGTATCTGTATTAGCTAACTCACCATTCGCCCTATGTGTAATGGTCATATGCTAGTTCAAAGGCGCATAGAAGTGTCTAATCTATATGGAGATGTGTAACATATAGTAGTTGAGACTGTCTAGCCTGCCCCGACCGCAGACAGCCAGACAGCTACTGCAAATGCTAAATACAGAAATATAATGCCCACGGAGGATTTGATGAAGCAATCACAATCACAGTGCCCTTTTCGGATAGTGGTAATGACTAATGAGAAGCGTGAATAATCAGAATCATAAACACACTATCTTAAACATAGAAGTCTTGCTATGGGACTAGAAAGTTATTAGAGTGCTGTGCCCACGCATGCAACGGGAGTACATCAGTATATATAAGCTCTATTAGGGTGATCTTAGTTTATTTTTATGGTAAAGAACATGGGGTGGGTGGGTAAGTCTGTTAGCTAAGAAGTGGGAAGCAGTTGGCTGTATCTAATGTTTCTATAGTGTAAGGCATCAGAGTATGTAAAGAGTGATACAGGGTCTCATAACATTAACATAGACATGAACTGCACCTCATACCATCCTCCTACCCAAAATAGTACCACACTTAAGATCCTCTTATACATATAGAATAAACAGATTTCTGCAAGAGTGCATTAAACATAAACAGCAAAATAACAAAAATTGGTTAGCATAGTATAACTACTGTTTACCCATGTAAAAGAGGTATCTGGGCTATAATTCTTAAAAGCTGCTATTAATAAGGGGTGGTATAACATATCTCTCCTAGCTACTAACTACGCTATATATGGTGAGATAATGATATAGATATCAAATATATAGAACTTGGTATAAGATTAATATCGGCCTAAGATATGCATCTAAGAGCAGGACTACTAGAGAACAAAATGTGGGGAATGTCCCTGGCACATCTAACTGAGTATCAAGCCATACAGAGAATGTATATCTGCAATACAACTGTGACTAAGCATAATGTATCACATCAATCCCAGCGCAAAGAGTTATGTTATATAGAGGGCTATTTGAAATATCAGGGCTATGTAGAAAGAAAACAAGCAATGTGTGCACTCCTCAAGGGACTTGGATTGTATATTAAACTGAGAACCAAAAAGGTATAATGAGTTTGTGTTAATTGTAAGATCCAGTAGGGCAGCAGTGGAAGCATAGCTGATTTTATGTGATGAGTTTAACACAGACTAACCACGGTAGTGTCAGGCAGTATGAGGTATGAGAGACAAAACATTAACAGCATAAGTAACAAAATACTGTACAACTAATATCCCAGAGCTAAAATAGTATATATATGTGTGGGAATCACTTCTAAACTAGAAGAACAGACTATAATCCCCAGAACCATTTGAACAAATAATTGGGGAATAAGCAATGAGAAATGGTGAAATGAAATCATTCAGTTACGCTACACAGAAACATTCACAAGTGTTAACAAGAAAAATATAAGCATATTAAGAGTATACATTGAACATGCATGCAATCTCCATAAGTGCCTAGGTATTCATACTCAGTCTATTATCAAACTGTAATGCCTTCATGAACGACTGAGACCTAGCTGCTGTTAGGGTTTAGTGGCAAAGTTCTTTATCCGACTCCGGTTACCCAAAGGCCTGAACAGGGAGCAATAAATTGTGGTTTCTGCACTCGAGGCATGTTCATCAAGGGTCTTTTATATGAGGAGAAGGCAGAGGTTAGCGGGGCTCTGATGTAAAATAGACCTTGCACAATTCTCGAGTGTCCACTGTTGTCAGAGCTCCTCTTCTTTATATGACGCTCCTCACCTAAGGCAGTGTGTACCGACAAGCTCTGTCTGGGTTCCAGCAATTCAGCTCCAGCAGCGAGAGAGCCGTCAAAAATGTCTCCATAAGTGCCATACTCCACAAGATCAGTTATATCCCCCAGCTTCTCGGGACGTTTATCACAACCAGAGCTTGAAGCGGATCTCTCTGCTGGGGCCAGTGACTGGACATCACTGTTTGAGAGAGCAAAATGGTGAGCGCCTGTGCGCGGGTTATTCAGATCCCAGCTATGTTCGGGACCTCGCAGTGTAAGTGAGGGAGAGCAGAATGGTGCTGTGCGGTCAGGGTTATTTATATCCTGTGGACTTCTCCTGCTGAGTCTGCCCTCCTCACTCTCTGAGCTCCGGCCGGAGATGATTTCTGCCCTTAGTAAGAAGAATTGCTTGTCGAGCTTGTCTCCCAACTGCCGCAGAAGTGAAATGTGCTTCGCCATTTTGGATATGAGTTCTCTCTGCAATAGTTTAGAAAGCCCACTAAATAAATAGCGTTATGGGCATGTATGCTGCGCAATATTATAATGTGCAGAAGTAGAGCTGCTGCTTCATAAGTTTATAACTGCTTATGATTCACACTGTCCGACATTTCCCCGGACCATAGTATATAATACAGCGTGGTTAACCTCAATTAAAAAGCTGGATCTTCCGTAGGTTTCTGCGCCTTTAGCAAACTCTGAGTCAATAAGTGGAGTTATCCTTTGAAAAACTTAGCGCCCAAGGCATTTTATAAGAGATTACATGAATAAAGGCTGTTTGAAAGTATATATAACCGGGAGCTCTATCAGAACACGTCTTGCTCCCTTGATGGCTAGCTCCGCCCCCCCCTAGTGGCAATTTTGAGCCCTGATGTATTATATATTCATATGTATATATGTGTATACATGTGTATTTATGTTTATATGTGTACATATGTATGTATACTGTACACATATAAACACATACTGTATATGCATATGTATATATACTTTGGAATCCTTTTCACTCAAATAACTGAAAACATAAAAAATCATTTTTATTCAATTATAATATTTAAATATGTGTTTTACTGTCTATGTACTGCAAATATTTTACATTCCAGTGTTCTTCACAAAGGGGAAAATGTATTTTAAATAGATATTCATATATATATATATATATATATATATATATTTATACCTTTATAGAGGGAGAGATAGATATTTTACAAAAAATACATTAGATACATATAGAAATATCTATTTAAAAATAAATAGCATATTTTCTTCAATGTAAAGAACATTGGAATGTAAAATATTCATAACAATCTTTGGGTTAGCGCTGTAGGTTGAAGGCAGTGTCAGGTTAGTACTTGGCTGATAAGTATTAGTTTTTTTCTAGTTTGTCTATGGGGAGTAGAAGTTACTGCAGTTGTGATATCCGAAGTCCTCAAGTTAGCGTGTGTTGCCTTTAGTGCGCGTGCAAACAATTTACTATCAACTTGTAAGAAATAAAAGTTTTCTTCTGCCAGTGTTTGTGCATTAGTGAAAGCGCTAAATAGTGTGCCTCTTGTAATCTGGCCAATAATATACTACTTTACAATATAATACATACATATAACTAGCATATACACATGTACACTATACCCACAATGCCCTGGCTCATATAGGTTTATTATTCGTGTGCATCTTTCACTACTGTATTATAATAAAAGAAGTGGAGTTGCGGCTGAAACATGTAAATTGTATTGCCATTCAATACCATCTAAAAGGGACCATTTACATTACAACATTGCTTTAGATGGCAATAATACTTTTAACATTCTTCCAGTGTCAGACAAGCTTCTCCTCGTGCAGTGAGTATAGTAAAACGCCTCACGAGACTGCTTTTATCACATTTCACTGGCAATCTGGATTGTAGTGCTGATCTCTGTTTATCATAGCTCTATTGTAATGATGCTTACAACATTAGGCCCTCGATCTGTACCACTATCGTGTTAAAGTCATTCCATATTTTTTAGTTATAAAATATTTTTTATTATTATAAATGCCTAAAGGCACCCTCATAAAACATATAATATTAAATATATTTATATAAGCTATAAATGGCATCAGAAGTGAAAAGTAGATAAATAAGCCCACAAAAAAATGATAATAGTGGCTGGAAATCTTTTCTTTTTGAAGGGAAATATGAGAGAGTAAAGTAGGAAAAATAAATTGCTAATTGAGAACTACATGGAAGTGGATTCACAGAAAAGAGCTTTAAGAAATGGAAAAATCAATCAGATATACTGTATATATATATATATATATATGGCTATTCTGCTGTAATCCAGAATTCAGAGCTCATTAGTGCTTGAAAAAATATGAATAATTTATAAGCAGACATCAGAAATAGCTAATTTATAGGAAAGATGAAAGCTTTGATTTGAGCTAAAGCCTTGATCACTGCAAAAAATATTTTCATATCTTCCTATTTTATAAAATCAACTTTGTCATCAAGCTTTTATCTCTCATTCTTTGCAGGGTATGAGATTCATTCAAATTTGAGAATTTATCAAAGTTGAAAATATTTTGTTTCAGGAAAACTAATTTAAAAATCTATATTAAATTCTATGCTAAATGTTTCTTCCTAAGAGTAAATGATTTAACCAATAACCAGTTAAAGGGACAGTCTAGACCAGAATTGTTATTGTTTAAAAAGATAGATAATCCCTTTATTACCCATTCCCTAGTTTTGCATAACCAACACAGTTATATAAATACACTTTTTCCCTCTGTGATTACCCTGTATCTAAGCCTCTGCAAACTGCCCCCTTATTTCAGTTCTTTTGACAGACATCTATTTTAGCCAATCAGAAATGGCTCACCTGAACTCCACGTGCATGAGCACAGTGTTATCTATATGACACACATGAACTAACACCCTCTAGTGGTGACAAACTGTCAAAATGTCCTGAGAGAACTTCAAGGGCTTAGAAATTTGCATATGAACCTCCTAGGTTTAGCTTTCAACTAAGAATACCAAGAGAACAAAGCAAAATTGGTGATTAAAGTAAATTGGAAAACTGTTTAAAATTACATTCTCTATCTGAATCATAAAAGATTATTTTGGACTAGACTGTCCCTTTAATTTCTTGGTTTATATATTCTGGTAACTAAAAACATGAACATAGTGTACCCTCTTTCACAGTATGCTAGAGAAACAAGTGTTAATCCATATTAAGGGCTAGATTACAAGTGGAGCGCTATTGCGCACAAGCAGGACCACAAATAGAAATGTTGGGACCCCTTACTAAACTATTGACCAAGTGACTAAAATGTTTGTACACTTTATTGTTGAGTGTAGTAAAACTTGAAAATGTTGTAAAGGTAGTGACATACATACACAAACACGGAAACACACACAGACAAACATTGAAAAAACACCCACAGAAACACTCACACAAACACTCACAGAGAAACACACACAGATACAATCAGATTCACAGACTCCCACAGAAACACACAGACAAACACAAAAACACTCGCACACCCAAAGACACCCACAGAAACACACATAAAAAACGGTGCACATACACACACACTCAGAAACACTCACACAGACACCCACAGAAACATGCACACAACAATTTATAAAGAATATTTTCTGAGTGTGGCATATTGGTATAATTTCTTCTAGTCTACCTAGACCTACTCTACTTTTGAGCAGCAAAGGGTTCATATTCAGCATATCCTGCTAACTGCAATGTGAGTCATTTATATGCTAGGCTTAACAAGCAAGTATTTGAGCAAAATGTATTTCTTGAGTAATAAACATCAATGTAACTTACTTTTAAATAGACTCATTTACATTTCTTTCCATTTTAGATTGGCCTCAACCCACTTTTCTAAAAGAACAGTAAGTACAGTAGATTTGCATAATCAACAAATGCTTGATAACAAGACAATGAAATAGCACTTAGGGGCCGAATTATCAATGTGTGGACGGACATGATCCACTGTAGCGGATCATGTCTACCGCACATCGATAAATGCCGACAGCATACGCTGTCAGCTTTTATCATTGCACAAGCATTTCACTAGAAATACTTGTGCAATGCTGCCCCCTGCAGTTTTGCGGCCAATCGCTAGCAGGGAGTGTCAATTAACCCAATTGTATGCGATCCAGTGGATTACTGTACGCCGCATCAGAGGTGGCGGACAAGTTAAGGAGCAGCGGTCTTAAGACCGCTACTTCTTAACTCCTGTTCCCGGCTAGCCTGACGGCTCGTGCGGAAACAGGGGCATTCAGCACAATACGGGTCTTGGTACTTGGTTATTCCAAATGAGTATTAGTTGTTTTTCTGACTAATTTCAGTTATGTCTATTTCCACACCCCCTACAGGGGTCAAATCGGGCAGGAATGCATGGGAACGGAGTTCCTGCACTATTTTTGCAGGAGGAACTAAGTTCCCTCTGGACAGAGAACAGAAATGCTTTAGTTAACACTGCTGTTGCTGGTGGGAGGAGTTGAAGCACAGTCTTTTTAGAGGGATAGTGAGATCCTCTAGTAATGGGCAGTAACACTTCCTACAATACACTAAATGCAAACCTGTCAGTGGTCCTGCTGTGTGATCACCCTGCACTGTGTAGAAAACATGGTGCTTACATTTCTGTGTGGCTTGCTCCCCTCAGCAGAAATAGGACAATTGAGTGGGTGAGACTGTGACAGAGGAGGATTCTCAGACCCAAAGGCAACAATTCAACACTTCATTGGATTTAATTTGCTTTCATTAACCAAAGTGTATGAATTATATACAAATAAATACAGTGTTTGTGTGTATGTGTATATATATATATATATATATATATACATACACACACATATATATATATATATATATATATATATACAGTTGCAAGAAAAAGTATGGGAACCCTTTGGAATGATATGGATTTCTGCACAAATTGGTCATAAAATGTGATCTGATCATCATCTAAGTCACAACAATAGACAATCACAGTCTGCTTAAACTAATAACACACAAAGAATGAAATGTTGCCATGTTTTTATTGAACACACCATGTAAACATTCACAGTGCAGGTGGAAAAAGTATGTGAACCCCTAGACTAATGACATCTCCAAGAGCTAATTGGAGTGAGATGTCAGCCAACTGGAGTCCAATCAATGAGATGAGATTGGAGGTGTTGGTTACAGCTGCCCTGCCCTATAAAAACACACACCAGTTCTGGGTTTGCTTTTCACAAGAAGTATTGCCTGATGTGAATGATGCCTCGCACAAAAGAGTTCTCAGAAGACCTACGATTAAGAATTGTCGACTTGCATAAAGATGGAAAGGGTTATAAAAGTATCTCCAAAAGCCTTGCTGTTCATCAGTCCACGGTAAGACAAATTGTCTATAAATGGAGAAAGTTCAGCACTGCTGCTATTCTCCCTAGAAGTGGCCGTCCTGTAAAGATGACTGCAAGAGCACAGCGCAGACTGCTCAGTGAGGTGAAGAAGAATCCTAGAGTGTCAGATAAAGACTTACAAAAGTCACTGGCAAATGCTAACATCCCTGTTAGCGAATCTACAATACGTAAAACACTAAACAAGAATGGATTTTATGGGAGGATACCACAGAGGAAGCCACTGCTGTCCAAACAAAACATTGCTGCACGTTTACAGTTTGCACAAGAGCACCTGGATGTTCCACAGCAGTACTGGCAAAATATTCTGTGGACAGATGAAACCAAAGTTGAGTTGTTTGGAAGAAACACACAACACTATGTGTGGCGAAAAAGAGGCACAGCACACCAACATCAAAACCTCATCCCAACTGTGAAGTATGGTGATGGGGGCATCATGGTTTGGGGCTACTTTTCTGCGTCAGGGCCTGTACGGATTGCTATCATCGAAGGAAAAATGAATTCCCAAGTTTATTAAGACATTTTGCAGGAGAACTTAAAGGGACACTATACCCAAACATTTTCTTTCATGATTAAGGTAGAGAATATAATTTTAAACAACATTCCAATTTACTACTATTACCTAATTTGCTTAATTCTTTAGATATACTTTAATGAAGAAATAGCGATGCACATGGTGAACCAATCACAGGAGGCATCTATGTGCAGCTACCAATCAGCAGCTACTAAGCATATCTAGATATGCTTTTCAGCAAAGAATATCAAGAGAATGAAGCAAAATAGATATTAGAAGTAAATTAGAAAGTTGTTTATAATTGTATGCTCTTTCTAAATCATGAAAGAAAACATTTGGGTTTCATGTCCCTTTAAGGCCATCTGTCTACCAGCTGAAGCTCAACAGAAGATGGGTGTTGCAACAGGACAATGACCCAAAGCATAGAAGTAAATCAATAACAGAATGGCTTAAACAGAAGAAAATACGCCTTCTGAAGTGGCCCAGTCAGAGTCCTGACCTCAACCCGATTGAGATGCTGTGGCATGACCTCAAGAAAGCGATTCACACCAGACATCCCAAGAATATTGCTGAACTGAAACAGTTCTGTGAAGAGGAATGGTCAAGAATTACTCCTGACCGTTGTGCATGTCTGATCTGCAACTACAGGAAATGTTTGGTTGAAGTTATTGCTGCCAAAGGAGGTTCAACCAGTTTTTAAATCCAAGGGTTCACATACTTTGTCCACCTGCACTGTGAATGTTTACATGGTGTGTTCAATAAAAAACATGGCAACATTTCATTCTTTGTGTGTTATTAGTTTAAGTAGACTATGATTGTCTATTGTTGTGACTTAGATGATGATCAGATCACATTTTATGACCAATTTGTGCAGAAATCCATATCATTCCAAAGGGTTCACATACTTTTTCTTGCAACTGTATATATATATATATATATATATATATATATATATATATATATATATATATATATATATATATATATATATATACACTCTCACACCCAATATTAAAGGGACACTGAACCCAAATTTAAACTTTCGTGATTCAGATAGAGCATGCAATTTTAAGCAACTTTCTAATTTACTTCTATTATCAAATGTTCTTCATTCTCTTGGTATGCTTATTTAAAAAGCAAAAAAGTAAGTTTAGATGCCGGCCCATTTTTGGTGAACAACCTAGGTTGTCCTTGCTAATTGGACAGCACCAATAAACAAGTGCTGTTCATGGTTCTGAACCAAAAATTGCTGGCTCCTTAGATTAGATGCCTTGTTTTTCAAATAAAGATAACAAGAGAATGAAGAAAATTTGATAATAGGAGTAAATTAGAAAGTTGCTTAAAATTGCATGCTCTATCTGAATCATGAAAGATAACATTTGGGTTCAGTGTTCCTTTAATTGTGAGGGGGTGGAAGTCTTGGTGAGTTCCCACACTTTTTTTTGCAGGACTTGACCCCTGTCTCCCTGTAACATGTGACAGCCATCAGCCAATCACAAATGCATATACGTATATTCTGTGAATTCTTGATCATGCTCAGTAGGAGCTGGTACACATTTTGTTCATGGAAGAAAATTGGAAAGTTGTTTAAAATTGCATTCACTATCTGAATCATGAAAGTTTAATTTTGACTTGAGGATTTTTTTTAACTACCACTCTAGAATCATGAAACTTATAACAAGATTATTGAAAGCAGGAAAACAAGTATTCAAAAATGTATATATTTTGTCCATCTTCACAATTGTATCGATATATCACGGTTTCTGTTTTCATCTGGTCATTAATACAAGCTGCTCTTCCAGCACCATCAAGCACAGTTTGCATGATAAATCCCAATAATCCTAAAACTCAACAGTTTGCATATCTGCCTATTATAATTAATTTGAGTCCCTACATTTCCATTATTATCAGATGTTATGCATTCCTCAAAAAGCAAATTGTGCAATGGTGAAATAAGGCAATGTCAAGTGCTGCTAAAACCATACGTTAACTGTAGATCAGCCATTATCCAGAGAGGATGTTTTGCTGATGCTATATTTACACAGTTCCTTTAGTATCATCTGAATGAAGTCTTAATGTGAAGAGCAGATATTAGGACTTCTCGCTGTACATGTTTGTCAAGTGAAGCTGTAGGTTATTACTGTTTGGTGTACTTTAAAGGGGTATGAAACCCACAATTTTTCTTTCATAAATCAGACAGAGCATGCAATTTTAAACAACTTTCTAATTTAATTCTATAATCAGTCTTTCTTTATACTCTTTTGTTGAAAAGCAGGGACATAAGCTTTGGAGCCGGCCCATTTCTGGAGCACTATATGGCAGCAGTTTTGCAAGAATGTTATTCATTTGCAAGTGCGCTAGATGGCAAAATAAAATATATATGACAAGATCCCAATCAATCTTCTGTCACATTTCATGATGCTCTGATTTCAGGATCTCTCTCGGGAAGGTAATAAATTAACCTCTTTAAATCTTTATTTTAGTTCTGTAGAATGAAACTTGTAGTGTTATTTTTTTTAAAGCAAAGTAATAGCAAATTAGTTTCATGTTGCAATTACAATGTAAACAAACATTGTGGCTTAGATAGCAAGTGGTGCGCTGATTTGTTTCCAAGTGCTAACTGTACTCAAGTTAAAAAGTTGGTGCAGCTGGATTAACGTGCATATATAACAAGTTGAGAATAAAAAGTTAGCAGGCAAGCAAAGGACTCACTAACTTCAGGACTATGGGGCCGATTTATCAAGCTCCATATGGAGCTTGATTCTCCTTGTCTAAAGACTTTTGCTCTATAACTTGTCCGCCTGCTCTGAGGCAGCGGATAGAAATCAACCCGATCAAACACGATCGGATTGATTGACACCCCCTGCTAGCGGCCGATTGGCCGCGAATCTGCAGGGGGCGGCATTGCACCAGCAGTTCACAAGAACTTCTGGTGCAATGATAAATGCCGATAGCATATGCTGTCGGCATTTATCGATGTTAAAATAGAAAAGGAGACAGCGCAATCCTCGATTCAAGGTAGTATTTATTAAAAAAGAGATCACAGCACGTTAGTAAAATTGCCCTTACTAGATGTATAAAATAACATGCCCCAAACAAAGACAAATCCTGCAGGACGTGATCTAGGTCTTTAAACAATCAGCATTGGTGCATCAATGCTTGCGGGAGAAAGTTTAAAAGTTCAGTTCAAACCTCCCAGCTTGCTGCAAACATAATTCAGCTGACGTCAGTACAGACACTCCTCCTACAGATGCTTGAAAGGACCAAAAAGCTAAACGCGTTTCGCCGGTAGAACGCACCGGCTTTCTCAAGAGTAATTGATTCTTGTATGTGAAGTATCAGCATGACATATTGGGGCCTATTTATCAAACTCTGTATGGAGCTTGATGCCCTGTGTTTCTGGCGAGCCTTCAGGCTCGCCAGAAACACAAGTTATGAAACAGTGGTCTAAAGGCCGCTGCTCCATAACCTGTCCACCTGCTCTGAGGTGGCAGACAGACATCGCCGGAAATCAACACTATACAATATGATTGGGTTGATTGACACCCCCTGCTAGATTGACACCCCCGAATCTGCAGGGGGCGGTATTGCACCAGCAGTTCACCAGAATTCTGAAACAATATTACCATTGTTGTCACTCTTAAGGGTTAAATCCAGGAAGTTGATATTTTCCTGATGCTTATATGTGAACCGCAAACCTGGATCGTTATCATTCAATCAAACCAGAAATAGTTCTACATCAGCTTTAGACCCAGACCATATAAATATATGGTCATCTATAAACCATTTGTTCATCCTAATATAAGGTCTAAAAGGATTCTCTTCTCCAAAGACGCAGGACAGCTCCCACCAAGCCAAATGTAGTTTGGCATAGGAGGGGGCAAACCTGGCCCTCATAGCTGTCCGTGCTTCTGCAGATAGAAAACATTCTCAAACTGGAAAAAAAAAATTGTTAGTACGCAAAAAGGTGTCTACCCTAACTATATATACCTGGAACTCATTGCTATACTCTGTTTGGTTATGCAAGAACAATTCAAGAGCCTCTATCCCCTTCTCATGAGGGATTGATGATTATAATGCTACTGCATCAACCTTTAGCCATGTATAATCAACATTCCAGCAACTATTATTTATGATCTGTAATACTTGCTTGGTATCACGTAAATATGAAGGTAATGTCAGGTACCTGTTGGAGTGTATGTACCTTTAAACAAAACCTTCATAAGGCTACTCCTCCCCCTTCCACCTGCCAATTAATTTGGTTGTGTTACTGAACAAGCTACCTTGATGCAGGCTCTGCTATCACTCTGCAAAAGATACATTTTACCAAGCTTCAAGTTTAGTATCCGTGCACTTGCTAAGTGCTTTATCCTCCTTTTCACCCTTCTGACTGGAAGTAGTTAGCAAAACGGACTGCATTCTACCTGGGCATTGTCACCTAATTTAACCCAGTTCAGGACACCACAGTTGTTTCAACTGCCAACACCTTACCTTAACAACGCTTAAACCGCTGTCATAGTAGCTGTGATTCCTACGAACTCAGAACCTGTTACCGGCTACTTTGCTTCCAGCCTCTTCCTGTCTCTCGCGGCTCCCAGCCGTCCGCTCTCAGTGCGCTAAGCGTGCACACAGCCTGTCAGCAGTTCCAGCATTCTGATTGGTCTGACCGCTCACACCCTCCACAGACACTGCCGCTGCAGCACCAAGCACCTCTCCTCTCTCCACACACACTGCCGCTGCAGCTCCAAGCACCTGTCCTCTAACAGTTACAACTGATTCTCTTGTGAAATCACTGTTACTATTGCCTTGATTCAAGATTAATACCAGCTCCCTCAGTGAGTCTTCAGCCTCCTCCTAGCTGTTTAAGGCGACTAGCCTCTGAACTATACTTAAGCCTGTGTTAGCCAACTACTCTGGAAAAGGCACGCTTCCCTTCACATTGCAGTTAACCTCTTAACCACTGCTCTCTTGCTAACTGCAGCCTGACTATCTCCTGTAACAAGATAACAGGAGTCTCCCTATAATACCTTATCCTGTATACTCATACCTGGTCTGCAGTTGAGATTCACTGTATACAGATCTCGTACCTCACAGCACCTGACATATTAATTGGCCCAAATAATGGATCCAGCAGACCTCCCCAATGTCGTGTATAACCTCACACAACGTGTGGATCAACTCTAACAGGCTTTCAGAGAGCTCCAACTGCAAAATGACAACCTGAGGGCAGCTTTAAGGGATAACACACCAGAACCTCAAGTCTGCTTACCCGAAAGATTCTCAGGTGACAGGAAGAATTTCAGGCAATTCAGGAATGCCTGTTATCTTCTGTTTCAGATGCGCCCAAGGACATATCAAACAGAGAGACTAAAGGTTATGACAGTGATATCCTTTCTGTCTGGTGAAGCCAGGATTTGGGCTGATAATTTATTCGAAAATAATGATCCGACCCTCACTTCCCTGACTGATTTCTTTACACAAATGAGCTTGCTCTACGAAGATACTCAAAAACAGCTCACGGCGGAAGCCAAGATGCGTTCCCTCAGACAGGGCAGACGTCCAGTGGAGGAATATCTCTCAGAATTCAAACTGTACATCAAAGACTCTGAATGGAGTGAGGTTGCGCTACGGAATCAGTATCGTTTGGGACTATCTGATATCCTGAAGGATGAGCTAGCCCGTACTGAATTGCCCAATACCTTGGAAGGCATCATGAACCTCTCCATACAGATAGATCGCAGAATCAGAGAGAGACGTTCAGAAAGACAACAGTCAGAAGCTCCACTAAGAATGACTTCAACTTCCCACGGTACAAATGATTCCACTGTTCCCATCGAGATTGGCTTCACAAAAGGCCCACTCACACTCGAAGAAAGACACCGCAGACAGCAGAAGGACCTCTGTATGTATTGCGCATCTCCTACTCATCCAGTAAAGAACTGCCCTCTGCTCCAACGTCAGAAAAGAAGTAAGTTGACAGTCACTAGGAATTGTTTAACAAACAAGGTGTTTGATGCTGCTTACTGTACTCTCCCCTTATCCTTGCAGTGGGACCTCCAGGCCCTTCAGACGGAAGCAATCATTGATTCTGGAGCCTATGCAAACTTCATCGACTTATCTCTTGTAAATAAAAATAAAATTCCATTGTGTATGAAAGCAGTACCCGTGTCTCTACGTGTTATTGATGGTACCTTGGTGAGCTCTGGTCCCATCACACATCACACCGTTCCTCTTAGGGTCACTATAGGTAAGGGGCACACTGAATTGTTATGCTTTGATGTCATTCCTTCCCCTTTATTTCCTATAGTGTTGGGTTTGTCATGGTTGCAACAACATCAGCCCTCAATCTGCTGGCAAACCTTACAAGTGGACTTGAATTCTACTTACTGCACTGATACCTGTTACCCCCAACAGAATATACTGCATGTATCAAACCCAGCAATCCCCCTTGAATATCAGGATTTCCAGGATGTTTTCGACAAAAAACAGGCAGAATCTCTGCCCCCTCACCGGATATATGACTGTCCTATTGAATTGCTACCTGGATCGAACATCCCCTACGGGCACATATATCCGCTCTCGCAACCCGAATTGGATCATTTAAAGGGTTACCTGGATGAAAATTTGAAGAAGGGTTTCATCCGTCCCTCTACTTCCCCGGCAGGAGCCGGGATGTTTTTTGTGAAAAACAAAGACGACTCTTTACGCCCTATAATCGACTACCGTGAGTTGAACAGAAGAACCAAAAAGAACAGGTACCCCCTTCCCTTGATCTCCAAACTGGTGGAACGCCTCAGTAAGGCAACTATTTACACCAAGCTAGACCTTAGAGGGGCGCACAACCTGATTAGGATCAGGGAAGGGGATGAGTGGCTCACCGCTTTCCGCACAAGATATGGACTTTATGAGTATTTGGTGATGCCATTCGGGCTGTGCAACGCCCCTGCTACGTTCAAATACTTTATCAATGATGTCTTCAGGGATTTATTGGACGTATGTGTAGTCATTTATTTGGACGACATCCTTATTTACTCTAACTCCATAGAAGAACATAAAAAGCATGTCCGTTGGGTTTTGGGCAGACTTAGGACTCACCACTTATATGCTAAGTTGGAGAAGTGTTCATTTCATTCCAATGAAATAACCTTCCTAGGTTACAACATTTCTTCATCAGGTGTTAAGATGGAAAACGATAAGATTGAAGCTATACTCAAGTGGCCTACACCTCGCTGTAAAAAGGATGTTCAAAGGTTCCTTGGTTTCGCTAACTTCTATCGAAAGTTCATCAAAAGTTTCTCCAAGATTGCAAAACCCCTCAGTACTCTTACTGGCTCCCATAAGCAGTTCCTCTGGTATCCGGATTCAGAGAAGGCCTTCTGTTCTCTCAAGCACAGTTTCACCACGGCTCCCATTCTTCGGTTCCCGGATACAACACTCCAGTTCATTCTGGAGGTTGATGCTTCGGAGTACGCCCTGGGGGCAATTTTATCACAGCGTAAATCCCCTACAGAACCCATACATCCTGTAGCCTTCTACTCTAGGCTAACGCCACTCGCCTCATTGCCCGATTCCACAGGGATCATCCGGAAAACCCAAAAGCTGGTACTGCAGTGCAGCACCTTTGACGGGGTGATCTGTCAGGTACCTGTTGGAGTGTATGTACCTTTAAACAAAACCTTCATAAGGCTACTCCTCCCCCTTCCACCTGCCAATTAATTTGGTTGTGTTACTGAACAAGCTACCTTGATGCAGGCTCTGCTATCACTCTGCAAAAGATAAATTTTACCAAGCTTCAAGTTTTTGTATCCGTGCACTTGCTAAGTGCTTTATCCTCCTTTTCACCCGTCTGACTGGAAGTAGTTAGCAAAACGGACTGCATTCTACCTGGGCATTGTCACCTAATTTAACCCAGTTCAGGACACCACAGTTGTTTCAACTGCCAACACCTTACCTTAACAACCGCTTAAACCGCTGTCATAGTAGCTGTGATTCCTACGAACTCAGAACCTGTTACCGGCTACTTTGCTTCCAGCCTCTTCCTGTCTCTCGCGGCTCCCAGCCGTCCGCTCTCAGTGCGCTAAGCGTGCACACAGACTGTCAGCAGTTCCAGCATTCTGATTGGTCTGGCCGCTCACACCCTCCACAGACACTGCCGCTGCAGCACCAAGCACCTCTCCTCTCTCCACACACGCTGCCGCTGCAGCTCCAAGCACCTGTCCTCTAACAGTTACAACGGATTCTCTTGTGAAATCACTGTTACTATTGCCTTGATTCAAGATTAATACCAGCTCCCTCAGTGAGTCTTCAGCCTCCT
This sequence comes from Bombina bombina, assembly GCF_027579735.1. NCBI lineage: Eukaryota > Metazoa > Chordata > Amphibia > Anura > Bombinatoridae > Bombina > Bombina bombina. Next base: position 945,385,908 of record NC_069501.1, read on the forward strand.
CCTAGCTGTTTATATAAGGCGACTAGCCTCTGAACTATACTTAAGCCTGTGTTAGCCAACTACTCTGGAAAAGGCACGCTTCCCTTCACATTGCAGTTAACCTCTTAACCGCTGCTCTCTTGCTAACTGCAGCCTGACTATCTCCTGTAACAAGATAACAGGAGACTCCCTATAATACCTTATCCTGTATACTCATACCTGGTCTGCAGTTGAGATTCACTGTATACAGATCTCGTACCTCATAGCACCTGACAGGTAATGAAGTAACTAAAGGTTGTAAAAGAGCATCCAGCCATTGTGAGAGGTGTTCCAATAAGGAATCAATACTACTCACAATGGGCCTGCCCTGTACATTGGAAATGGATTTGTGAACTTTGGGTGAGTGATGGAATATAGGTATTCTTGGATGTTCTAATAATAAATATTCAGATGTGTTTAATGTAACGTTTAATTCCTAATAAGTCTATTAATATCTATTATAGTTTGAAATAGATGAAAGTTCGCAGTTGGTGCAAAGTTCAGTCCATAACTACGTTTTTAAACTTGTGCATCCGTTAATTGGACATCCGAAAGATTGATGACATTCATTTGTATTTGGTCTGGTGGCAATTGCCTCTCGGATGATATCTTTCTTGATTTGTTTCTGCACTCCCTCCCCCCTTGTATGCCTCCAAGGTTGGGGGAAAAACCTGATCTAAATGTTGCGGATCAAATTGCATCCTCACAATACTCTGTGTATCCTTCACATTATACTTGGAAGATTTGTCATTAAAGAATAAAGTCCCTTTTCCTTTTGGTCTTACAGACAAATCTGTTGATCTTAAAGGCTCACTTTTAGAGGTAAGGGAGATTTTTAATATGCCTGTTTGTTTACTGGTACCTTCTTCACCACTTGAGATTTGTTTCTCATCTGATGTATAATCAGTTTCACTATCAGAAAATGTGATTTATTTTATTTGATCTTTTCTTTCGTCTATGCCTACTCCCACTTCTAGCTTACCTTGCAGTGTTATGTTTAAACTGGGTGCACTCCTTCCTATGCCAGATATATACAGCATTTGACGTATAATCCAGTTTGTCTCTCATAAACTTAGAATGCTTGTTATCTATGATTGCTGTTTTTCCTTCAGCCACAGACTCTTGTAATATATTGTCAAACTTAGGAAAGTCCTTGTCAGAACTTTATTCATAATTCTAATTGAAGAGTATCTATTTTGAGTCTCACTGTTTGCAGTCATTTGTTTTTGTAATCTGATAACATCAATATTAGTCTAGAGGAACATTCCAATAAAATCTCATTCCAAGTCCTTATAAATTCCTTATCCTGGACCTCAAATGTAGGAAACCTGTAGATTCGCAAATCTTCTTGGTATCATGCAATTTTTTTTATATATCTGTCGAATTTCCAAATATCCCACTATAACTTTGCTTCTTTAAGTAAACAGGTTTCCATTGCATCAAGTAATGAACTTAAAGGTAAGTTAGCTTTGTCTTCAGAGAATATGCGGTCACAATCCATTATGTTTGATTCTCGAGCCTCAATGAATAAAATGAATTGGAACTTTCCATGTTGCTATAAGGCATTCTCTACACACGCTTAATGTAGGGTAAGGGTCTAGGTATAACCAGTATGGATGGGCAAATATGTTTATATTTAAATTTTAGAACGAATGTTATTGTAGAAATTCTATTTACATAATAGAATGTTGATAAGAACGAATATTCTTAAAATTTTTTATTATCGAATGTTATTTACAGTTATCAAATGTCACTTTCGAATTCGAATATTACATTTATAAAACCCTATTGTAGACTAGAAATACTAGTTAGAATTTGAATGTCACATTCAAATTCGAATATTACATTTATAAAAAACAGTATTAGACTAGAAATACTATTTCGAATGTCATTCAAATTTGAATGTCACATTCAAATTCGAATATTTCATTTATAAAACAAAGTATTAGACCAGAAATACTATTTTCAATTTGAATGTGACATTCAAATTTGAATGTAGCATTCGAATTCGAATATTACATTTATAAAACACAGTTGCAGACTAGAAATACTATTTCTAATTCAAATGTCACATTCGAATGTCACATTTGAATATTATATTTGTAAAACAAATTATTAGACTAGAAATACTATTTTGAATTTAAATGTTACATTCGAATATTAAAACTCCCATTCATGGGGGTTACAGAGACAGTTCGTGGGGTGTGTTTACCCACTAACCTATCAGTTTTTAGTACTCCCTTTTTAAAGTATGGAGATTGTTCAGACTATCAGTGTCTATGATTACGGCCTCATAGCCGAAACACGTAGGACCTGTCTGCCTACCCTTGTTCTGCTGTTTGTATCTGTGCGTTCTCTTGTTTTATCTTTTTTTGGATGAGAAATACATTTTGATATTTTTTACTTTTGGATCCGGGAACTCTTCTCCTTTGTTTTTTGCTTTTTCTACGGACTGCAAGGAGTTCTTTTGTCCCGTTTCCTCACCTTCACGTGAAACACTGCTCTTGAGGCACTGCAATAATCGAAGGGGCACCCATTATTTTCCAGTGAATACCGGTCTTCAGAGATTCCTCCGAGTTGCAAGTATTGTACCCAAGCAGCATGAAGTCCTCTTGGTGACGACATCCGTGACCCCGTCGATCGACCTTAGTGGAAGGGGCACGGCTAGTACGCTGTTCCCTGTCTCTGGGTGTTTTTGAGTCTAAGGAGACACACAGGTTTGAAAGCCGAGGGTGTATAGCTAAGACGGAGGTTCCTGAGACTGAAAATAAGTTTGTGATATGGAACGCATTGCGTGAGCCACCTTTTTTATCTCAGGAGATATATTAGCTTGTACAAAGCATATACGAGCAGTGTTTTCAATTATGAAATTAGTCATCTGGTATCCAGGGGATAGATTTTTTACTTATATTCCTTGCCATCTATTACTCTGGGACTATACTGGTTCTTTGTGAAGGATTTAATAAACCACCATATTAACGCACTTTATTTGGCAAATTACCTTTGATGGATATGCCACAGGACACCACTGTTTTTACTCATTAGCATCTATGGATGACAATGATTTGGAAGCATTGGAGTTGGAGGACTTTTTTTTCAAAGGAATCAACTGCCGTTAAATTAGGAGATTTATTCCATACTATGGAGCTTTATAGACTCAAAGAGACTAGATTAAAATTAGATACATGGATTTTAAACAAATATTTGGATATGACTATGATACCACAGGGACTACGAGTCAAGAAATTCCTCAATTTTGTTGTCACAGATTCCCTATTTATCAAAGAGTGGACTGACATTCTTTCAGAATGTTCCTTGCGTTTAATGACCAGGCTCAGAACCGGATACTAATGGTTCATCTAACAGCAATGTAGCATCATCTAGCCTAACTCAACCAGAATTTCCACCAAGAGAGATTAAATCAGGAGTGATACCAAAAGCTCCTAAACATTTAAAAGAGCCAGCTGGTACTTCTACTGAAGGAACCAATAAACCCCTAGCCAATTACAATAAGAGTACTGGGGATCAGCAAGTTACGACACAGGTTTTTCACGTAATTCAAAAACACCCAGGGGGAGGGGGGAAGGACATAGGTACCACACTCAAGGGCCAACACAGGTATTCTTTGAGGGACAACAAGAACTTACAACAATGAGTAAAATATCTAATGTGATTAATTTGTCATCTCATGTATTATCTGATTCAGAAGTTAGTCGAAATAAATCCCAAGCCATAATTTAGTAAACTAACACCTAGATTACAAGTTGTGCATTAGGAGGGGTGCATTAGTTATGTCTACTTTATTTCCATTGCGCACTTTTCTTAACGTTGGTATTACGAGTCTCAAAACAACCTCGTAACGCGTCGTGGTAACACGACTACTGCGTTTATTTTATACGCGGAATCACGGCAGCATTAAACATTCTCCTATAGAGATCAATGATAAATGAAAGAAGCATGGATTTTTCAGCTAATACTCGATCTCGCAAGAAATACACACTGCTCTGTCATATTACGTATACGGAATAATGCACAACAAAAACACACATCAAATGTACAAACAACAATCCCGCAACATAGCACATACGCATTAGACATTCACAATCGGAAAAGAAAAAGAATAAACAACATTTACACTAAAAGAGGAATACATAAATACCTTACGATCTTGCAACACAGAACAAAACAACACGAAAAAAGAATTGCACACTCATACACAAACAAAACATTCACATTCAAGATTACGGAACATTGTTACAAATAAACATTTACAACAGTTTACAAATACGACACCATCACAAATATGTATTTATGTTTACAGATAATACTTTTGGACAATGTTATGCAAAACGATCACTATGATATCATTGCATTATACACATTCCACAAATACTATCTCAATATGAGCATGCGCAAATTCACACAACTAATACACATTGCAAACACACTAATTACTAACAAAGCACACCTGAACATACTTTACTTTGCAAACCGGTACATCATTAAACATTTACATAGGGTATATAAGCACGCTACAAGCATGGCCTCTTTGACTGTGTTGCTGGAGGATTTTGTGAGATTAGAGAGATTTAGCGAGTTACTGGTAATGTGAGATTTAGTGTTAGTGAGTGAGTTAGTTAGTGGTTGTGTGAGAGAGTGAGTTAGTTAGTGGTAGTGTGAGATAGTGAGTTAGTGGTAGTGTGAGATAGTGAGTTAGTGGTAGTGTGAGATAGTGGTAGTGTGAGATAGTGAGAGAGCGGTAGTGAGCGAGAGTTTGGGTGAGTGTCCAAGTGATTTTTCTTAATACTTAACACATTTACATGCAAACACGTTCAATACATACATACACTTATCAATAACACTACATACACTTCATACCCCATCCCCTCTCATACTACACTGCATACCCCATTCCCTTTCACCCCATACCACATTCCCTTTAAGCCCATACCCCATTCCCTGTAAACCCATACCCATCCCATAGTTAGATTTGTTTACATATCCTCATTTTAGTCTTTTTCTACATTTTGTCTGTTTAATACCCCTTACCCTCTTTTATTTATATCCCTTTCACACTTTGAACACTTTTTTTAATTTTTGTTATTTATTTTGACCCCTTTTCATTTGGGCACATTCACTTTTTGTTTGAGTATGTTGGGAGGGGGGATAGGGGGCAGATTAGCCCGCAGCTATTAGAGCTCATCAGGCAGGAGGTCAGAGAAGAGATTGTAGAGGAGGTTAGGCAGGAGAGGGGAGGGGGAGAGGGAGAGGGAGAGGAGGAGGAACAGGACAGGAAGGGGGACAGGAAGGGGGAGAGGAAGGGGGGGAAGAAGTGGTGGGTGGACACGGCCACTTTGTTCAAGATGAAAAAGTGGCTGGGCCCAGTGGCGTGCAGTGTAGAGCTTCACAGTACGGGAAACAGAGGCTCACATCACAGGGGAAAGCCAAGCTGACTAGGGAGGGGAGATATGCTATGGATGAGAAGAAGGCCCTCATAGAGGCTTATATGGAGAGGGCTAGGAGGCTGCAGGATCTTAAAGACCACCCTTAAGGAGAAGAGGGAGTTATGGCTGGAGATCAGGGATGCTGTTAATGCAGTGGGGGTCCATAACAGGGATGTCAAATCCATACAGCATCGCTACCGGGACTGCAAAATGGAACTCAAAAGAAATCTCTCGAGGGAGAACCAATATCTAACAGGGACCAGTAGCGGTCCTGAAATGATTGTGGAATATTCCCAATGGGAGTAAATGTTGCGTCACAGCATCTCCGAGGTGGCCATAGTCGGTGTCGGAGGAGTCGATACCTGGAACCTGCCACTCTCATCTTCCGGTAAGCTCATTTAATAATCGCTTTACATCAAAAATAAAGAATGTATTTAAGGATATGATTAACGCAATTATGCTTTTTTAGACATTATTACGTAAACGCATTCACAATTACTTTACAAAAGTTGTATTTCACGAAAAGCCATCACATTAGTATCTAGTCTACAGATTAGGTGTGCATTTAAACAGACTGAAAACAAATGCAAAAACACATTCAGATTGACCATATAGATATCAGAAACACGGTTTGGAAAATGCGGAAATCGTATTGATTGTTGTATATGAAAGTGTATTAATGAGGCTGCCTTTGTAATTCTATTGTAAGCAAAAGCATTTACATCTTTATTTGGAACTGTGCTAATATCTCGATTTCTTTCTTTTTACAATATACAGAGTCTGAGCCCGGGGAGGAGGCAGCACAGCACCCACAGGCTCCTCCTTCACCCAGGTATGAAAGTGGTGCAGATGACTCGCCACCTCGGGGAGACATGGAAGACATCCCTCTATCCTCATCCTCTGAAGAAGCCCCCACTGCAGAAGAGATCCCTGCAGCAGCCCCTCCTGCACCAGCAGCCCCTCCTGTACCAGCAGCCCTCCGTGCACCAGCAGCCCGCGTGCACCAGAAGCCCGCTGTGCACCAGCAGCTACTTAGGAGGAGATAGCAGAGCTGCAGATATTAAGAGATTTTCTGGAAGAGATGCGTGCCTCCCGGAGGGAACAGCCAGAAAGCAGAATTCAGCTGACAGAAGCAATTAATGAGATTCGACAACACCAAAGAGAGCTTCGCCAAGACCAAAGAGAGATCTTGCATACTCTGAAAGATATATTGAAGGTCCTCCAGGAGGCGCATAACGCACCATCTGCTGCTGGGCCATCTGATCCTGGGCCATCTGATCATGGGCCATCTGATCATGGGCCATCTGATCCTGGGCCATCTGCTGCTGGGCCATCTGCTCCTGGGACATCTGCTGCTGGACCATCTGCTCCTTGCCCTCCTCCATATCATCCTCAATCTCCTCCTCAGCCGGGTGATCCCAGTACTCCTCCTTCCCCTCTTCCCCAATCATCTCCGATGAGAACTCGTCGGAGGGGGCAGTTGCCCCCTCAGAGCCTCAGTCTCGTGGGAAGAGGGGAAGGAAGAAGAAGTAATTTTATTTTGTATATATTTAGTTATTTAATGTGTAATAGATAGGTATGTGATGATGTGGTCTTCATACACTTGTGGAGCACACTCTGTATATAATCTGCTTCTATGGGACCGGGTCCATGGAGGCAGATTGTTTGCAGAGTGTGTTTTACAAGTGTGTGGAGACCACATCATCACATACCTATCCTTGTTGATTACATTGATTGGTTTCTGTGATGTGATGTCCAAACTGTTTCCCTAATCTCAAACAAATGACCATTACAATTATATATGATGGCATATCACTGTTTTGATGCCAACACAGCTTAAAGGGACATAACATTAATTATCATAACATTAATTGTTGGTTACAAAGAAAACACTTTATTATGCATTATCAAGTTTGGAAAAACAAGACTTGACCACTTATTTCTGTTCTTTTGACAGATCAGCATTTCAGCCAATCACTGATCAATCCAGGGTAACTATACTGCATGAGCTCAATGTTTTCTATATGAAACACAATAAATAATGCCCTCTAGTGGTCAAAATGCATTCAGATTAGATGCACTCTTCAAGCTCGAAGAAATGAGCAGATGTGCCTCCTAGGTTTAGATATCAACTAAGAACACCAAGATAACTAAGATAAATTGGTGATAAAAGTTTGCAATATATTTTGATAAAATTTACATTTTTTGAGATTTAAATCATTAGTGTTTTTCTTGACTTGACTGTCCCTTTAAACAAGAACATATGCTAACATATACTAATTGTCAGGTTAGGAAATATCCAGAAGTAGACCCAAATGCAAGGGCGAACTTAAACAACACCCTTGCACTCTGAGTTTAATCCAGGACGTGACCCCACGACAACCTCCAAAAAACAAAGTACTCACGATATGGAGCAGGGTTAGCCTGTGCCAAAGTAATTCATGATATCAGCCAGATAGACTTCTGAATAAGGAACTGGTTTCAGGAAATGCCTTCCACAGAATCAGGAGAGCAGGGAAAGTCACTTATACTCAGACAGAAGAAGGTTAAAACAGGAAACAGTTAATAATGCAGGATTAGGTCATTTGTTATCAGGCAGTCTGAAGGTTAACACTGTGTAGACAGTCTTTGCAGAGTATGCAACAGGTAATCAGGCAGTTTGAGGGTTAACTCTGAGTAGACAGTCTTTGCAGAGTATGCAACAGGTAATCAGGCAGTTTGAGAGTTAACACTGTGTAGACAGTCTTTGCAGAGTATGCAACAGGTAATCAGGCAGTTTGAGGGTAAACACTGTGTAGTCAGAACTTGCAGAATTAACAACATGTAATCAGGTAGTTTGAAGGTTAACACTGTGTTGTCAGAACTTGCAGTGATAGCAACAGGTAAACTGGTAGTTTGAAGGTTAACACAGATTAATCAGTACTTGTGGAGATTGGCAACAGGATATCCAGCAGTTTGAAGGTTTACACTGAATAATTGTATTTGCAGAGTTTGGAAACAGGTAAACATGCAGATTGAAGGATTCACAGAAATAACAGTATTTGAATAGTTTGCACTACACAGAGTAGTCTGAATATGCAGGGATTGCAGCAGGTAAACAGGAAGTTTGAAAGTTTCACAAAACAAACAGTACTTGCATTGTTTGGAGACAGGTATTCAGGAGGTTGAAGGTTAATCCAGCATAGTAAGTCCTTGAAGAGATTGGCAACAGAAAAGCAGCAGTTAGAGAGATTCCTCAGCAAAATCCTAACAGAAGCCTCAAAGTTAACAAACAAACGGACACTGGAGAAACAGGAAGCCAGAATAAAAAGCTTGGTTGTGACATCATCAGGAAGGGGTGGCTCAGACACCTGTCAATCAAGCACACAGAGAGGACTGCAGAGCTTCCCAGCAGCTGAGCGTGACACTAATCCTTAGGGATTGTTGGTATATCTACACGTACTTGTTCAAACAAGAAAATATTTGATTAGGATACAATGGCCTCTAGTTATGAAGCCGTCTACTTTCCTGCATTCGCCGGCCCAATACGCTAGCCTAAGATCGCCTACCATCGCCGCTGCGGACCTGAATACGTTCGCCAAAGTTATCAAAAAAGCTCTCAAGAAGCCGCGCACCAAGTACAGAGCGATGAGCAGCGGACTGTTGTTAACTGACAGTCATCGAGCAGCGGACTGTTGTTAACTGACAGTCATCGATCTCGCTGCTCATCGGCTTCTTCGCAGTGGACTGTTGTTAACTGACAGTCATCGATCTCGCTGCTCATCGGCTTCTTCGCAGCTTTTATGATAGCCTGTCACTAAGCACCCACACTAAACGACACTGTTTTACCCCCTAAAAAGCCGCTCCTGGACCCCGCCGCAACCATAATAAATGTATTAACCCCTAAAGCGCCACTCCCGGACCCCGCCGCCACCTACATCATATTAACCCCTATCCTGCCCCCTACTACACAGCCGCAACCTATATTCCAGTTATTAACCCCTATCCTGCGGATCCCTGACCCCGCCGCAAATAAATAATTGTTTAACCCCTAAACCGCCGCACCCGGAGCCCACCGACACCTATATTAAAGTTATTAACCCCTATCCTGCCCCCCACTACACCGCCGCAATCTACATTAAACTCATTAACCCCTAAACCTAAGTCTAACACTAACACCCCCCTAACTTTAATATTATTTTAATAAATCTAAATAAAAATTACTATTATTAACTAAATTATTGCTATTTAAAACTAAATACTTACCTGTAAAATAAACCCTAAGATAGCTACAATATAACTAATAATTATATTGTAGCTATTTTAGGATTTATATTTATTTTACAGGCTACTTTGTATTTATTTTAACTAGGTACAATAGTTATTAATAGCTACCTAGTTAAAATACTTACAAAATTACCTGTAAAATAAATCCTAACCTAAGTTACAATTAAACCTAACACTACACTATCATTAAATAAATTATATAAATTACCTACAATTACCTACAATTAAATACAATTAAATAAACTAAACTATAGTACAAAACCCCCCCACTAAATTAAAGAAAATAAAAAAGAATTACAAGAAGTTTAAACTAATTACACCTAATCTAAGCCCCCTAATAAAATAATAAAGCCCCCCAAAATAAAAAATGCCCTACCCTATTCTAAATTACCAAGTAACCAGCTCTTTTATCAGCACTCAAAAGGGCTTTTTGCGGGGCATTGCCCCAAAGTAATCAGCTCTTTTACCTGTAAAAAAAATACAACCCCCCCAACATTAAAACCCACCACCCACATACCCCTACTCTAACCCACCCAAACCCCCCTTAAATAAACCTAACACTAACTCCCTGAAGATCATCCTACCTTGAGCCGTGTTCACCCAGCCGGGCCAAAGTCTTCATCCGATGGGGCAGAAGAGGACATCCAGACCAGCAGAAGTCTTCATCCTATCCGGGCAGAAGAGGACATCCGGACTGGCAGACATCTTCATCCAAGCGGCATCTTCTATCTTCATCCATCCGACGAGGAGCGGCTCCATCCTCAAGACCTCCGCCGCGGAGCATCCTTCCTGGCCGACGGACTAACGACGAATGCCTGGTCCTTTAAATTACATCATCCAAGATGGCGTTCCTCGAATTCCGATTTGCTGATGCCAATCGGAATTAAGGTAGGAAAAATCTGATTGGCTGATTCAATCGGACAATCAGATTGAAGTTCAATCCGATTGGCTGATCCAATCAGCCAATCGGATTGAGCTTGCATTCTATTGGCTGATCGGAACAGCCAATAGAATGCAAGGTCAATCAGATTTTTCCTACCTTAATTCCGATTGGCTGATAGAATCTTATCAGCCAATCGGAATTCGAGGGACGCCATCTTGGATGACGTCATTTAAAGGACCAGGCATTCGTTGTTAGTCCGTCGGCCAGGAAGGATGCTCCGCGCCGGAGGTCTTGAAGAAGTCTCGTCGGATGGATGAAGATAGAAGATGCCGCTTGGATGAAGATGTCTGCCGGTCCAGATGTCCTCTTCTGCCCGGATAGGATGAAGACTTCGGCCCGGTTGGGTGAAGACGACTCCAGGTAGGGTGATCTTCAGGAAGTTAGTGTTAGGTTCATTTAAGGGGGGTTTGGGTGGGTTAGAGTAGGGGTATGTGAGTGGTGGGTTTTTTTTTTTTTTTTAAAATAGTTTTTTATTGAGGTTTTTCCAGGAAACAGCAAAAGGTTTACAAGCTTGAAAAAAACACAATTGATATGTACACAATGTTTTCATTCTTTCCCATGAGTAAGAACTGGCTGAAATACAGCTAAGCATATGGAGAATACACATATCCAAACAAAAGCAAGAGGCTATGAACAGAATTCACACTACAACACATTCTTAAAAGGTAATAACTGTCTGAGATTCATACAAACAAATTGTGTATACATATATTAAAATAGAGGGGGGAATCTATGTTCAGTGATTGCACAATAATACGTTCTTAAAGGCAATATCTGTCTGGAAAACAAATAATCAAGTTGTATAATATAAAACCTCAGTTTTCTTTTAAGCGTAGATCACTAGAGTAACTACATCACCGGCCACTTTTGGACCGACCAAAACATAAAGAATAAATGAAATGGTAGTTACATATTGACCACTCTTGGGTCACTGGAAAAATAGGGGCCTCCTAACTGATATATGGAAGTATATTTTACATTGCTGGAGGTAATAGGACTAGAATGGTAAACAAATGGTATGGCGTAAAACATTAAATATATGAAAAGCAACAACTGTTGATGTAGAAAGTTTCAACACTAAAGGATAAAATGGGTATAAGAATTGCTATTCAAGTGCCAGATTAGTATGCAATAATGTAGTGTGATGGAGGGGGTCTGTAATACAATTTAACCCTTTAAATATCCGGCTACTTGTACATAAGTATCTTAACACTGGTTTCCCTCTATGGTAAATGGAGGCCTCTCTTGGACCTCCAAAAAAGAGTTTAGACAAGATAGGGAGTTTTAGGGGAAGCAAAGAAAATAACAAAGCGGGCCACTTTAGGGCCCCTGATGCAAACAACTGGTTTGGGAAATATCATACTTTAAATACATTTAATGACTATGGAAAGCATGTAATGGAACTCATAGTAAGAAAATAACTACACTAATAACTATTATGTATGGAATATTCCAGCCGGGAACTAATTTGGCTAATGACATATGGCGTTATTTGCTGTAATGGGGAAGGGATTCTTAAGAATATCTAACTGTGATATAATAAGCCAAAGATGCAGCTACTGTATAGGCGTTCAGTAGAGAGATTACATCATAAACACTAGAGTGAGGGTTATTTGCTGTGTTTGTGCTAGGCCGTATATGTACTTCTCAATCTCTCTAATACCTGGATTACAAATACAGGTTATATCCTATCTCTTTATATATATGTTCACTAGTGGCCTTAAGGAGGTCTAACACTGAGGGGGATTTACTCTAAAATTACTATTCACTCCCTAAATACGCTACAATACCATGACATTAGTGTAGACATTTAGAGATACAATATCTGCAGGGAGAAGGAATATACATTATTACATTAGCATTTCTGTAAATATAGTAGTCTAAATAGGAATTACAATCACGACTAAACTATTATTGACTCCAAACTATTCCTGTCTCATTAGCGTTCTAAGCTCTTAACCTGTTAGGAGTCAGCATCTCAAAATCATACATAAAACATAAGAAAACTTTATATGAACATTGAGCATATAAACTATATAGAGATTAGCGGCTTTCACACAGTCTGATGAGCAGTAACCGTCCTGAAGACTTGTGAATATGATTGACCAGATACAGTAAGTCCATAGTTTAATCACTGAGCTACGTAAAAATGTTTTGTAGACCAGTATAGCCATATGTGCAGGTATGCTCATATTAACATGTGTTATTCCCTTAAAGTCATGTTAGCGTGCCTATAATACAGCACTCTCTCAAACAATTACAAACATATCACATAGCTGCCTTACTCACTGACAGTTAAACCTTAAGGAGCGTCAAATACAGCAACAGGCCATGTCCATGCGTATGACTCTAGATATGAGTCCCGGTCGACTAGGCAACCAAGTTCACCTGACGGTCGCCCCAACAAGTGCGAAAGTTACCCCACTCCAGTTTTGTGGGTGGCTTGTCCCAAGCAGTGAAGCCGACACTCCCAGCATTGCCCCATTTCCTCAGGGCCGCGTACAAATCGGGCGAGACTCGGAAGCCCATCTCTCTCCAAAGTACACTGCAGCTCCCATACAACCAAGGACCCAGTGCCGAAGGGCAGCCAGGACAAAGGACTCGTCTGGACCACCTCCGCAAGCCAAAGAGGGACCGGCCCAACAACCTCGGTAAAGTCCATTTTACATTTCATGAGTGAGGTCTCTCGTACATTGTTATTAGCAAATGCGGTGGTCTTTGTCCTGATCGCCGAATCAGCAAAAGCATCCTCCGCTAATACGGTAAGCTCTTGACCTGTATGCGTTTGCCATGTTCCCCCTGGGGCTTCTTTAGACACCGGGTTCTTCTGCCTGCAATCTCTCTGCAGCGACACAACGCCAGCCCCACCATCATCTCCCGGCCAGCTTGCTGCTTCGGGTGAAATCCTTTCTGTAGGTCTTGCAGGTATGAGGAGGTTATAGAGCTCAGACTGGAGAGCTTGGCAGTGGTGTTCCAGTAATTGTGTCATATTGCGCTCCCACATGTCTATGGCATCCATAGCTAGCGGTAGTTCTCGGCTTGTGGAGTGTTACCCTTTCGTTGAGAAAATAGATGGTTCGTCTCTGAACTAAAGAAAGGTGTTACTTTTGTAATAGGACAGAAAAATATTCTCCTGCACAGCGTATCAATAGGTCGGGACAGCACATACGGCTGTCATTCCTGACTTAACAGGGCTTAGGGAGGGTAAATGAGGAGCCAGGTCTGTTACTAGGCCTCTGCTGCGTTCCTCATCTATTCCGGTCTGCTTGGCTGGGTTGTAAAGTGAAAAAAACACACCTAAATCCGTTCTACAAGTAGTAATCTGTAAGACAGTAGTAATTTCAGGCTTGGATTATATGTATGAGAGGTGCTAGGCAGCGGATCTATCAGCTCCCAAGTTCAGCCAAAGATACAAGCAGCCATCTTGGTCGGTGTTCGGACCCGCCCCCCGTGAGTGGTGGGTTTTAATGTTGGGGGGAGTTGTTTGTTTTTTTTACAGGTAAAAGAGCTGATTACTTTGGGGCAATGCCCCGCAAAAAGCCCTTTTAAGGGCTGGTAAAAGAGCTGGTTACTTGGTAATTTAGAATAGGGTAGGGCATTTTTTTATTTTGGGGAGCTTTATTATTTTTATTAAGGGGCTTAGATTAGGTGTAATTAGTTTAAACTTCTTGTAATTCTTTTTTATTTTCTGTAGTTTAGTGTTTGGTTTTTTTGTACTATAGTTTAGTTTATTTAATTTAATTGTAGGTAATTGTAGGTCATTTATTTAATTTATTTAATAATAGTGTAGTGTTAGATTTAATTGTAGCTTAGGTTAGGATTTATTTTACAGGTCATTTTGTGATTATTTTAACTAGGTAGCTATTAAATAGTTATTAACTATTTAATAGCTATTGTACCTAGTTAAAATAAATACAAAGTTTCCTGTAAAATAAATATAAATCCTAAAATAGCTACAATATAATTATTAGTTAAATTGTAGCTATATTAGGGTTTATTTTATAGGTAAGTATTTAGTTTTAAATAGGAATAATTTAGTTAATAATAGTAATTTTTATTTAGATTTATTAAAATAATATTTAAGTTAGGGGGGTTAGGGTTAGTGTTAGACTTAGGTTTAGGGGTTAATAATTTTAATATAGATGGCGGAGGTATAGGGGGGGCAGGATAGGGGTTAATAAGTTTAATATTTAGTTGCGGCTGGGTCCGGGATCCGCAGGATAGGGGTTAATTAGTTTATGTAGGTGGCGGCGGTATAGGGGGCTGCAGATTAGGGTTTAATATGTATAATGTAGGTGGCGGCGGGGTCCGGGAGCGGCGGTTTAGGGGGTAATAAATTTATTTAGTTGCGGCGGTGTAGGGGGGGCAGATTAGGGGTGTTTAGACTCGGGGTACATGTTAGGGTGTTAGGTGCAGACATCTCCCATAGGAATCATAGGGATATCAGGCAGCAGCGAACATGAGCTTTCGCTATGGTCAGACTCCCATTGATTCCTATGGGATCCGCTGCCTCCAGGGCGGCGGATTGAAATCCAGGTACGCTGGCCCAGAATAGTGGCGAGCGTACCTGGTAGTCAGATTGTGCCGAACTTGCATTCGGAACATCTGTAGTGACGTAAGCATCGATCTGTGTCGGACTGAGTCCGGCGGATCGAAGCTTACGTCACTAGATTCTACTTTTGCCTGGCAGTATGTGTTGATAACTAAGGTGAATCAGCCTCGCCACAAATACGCTGCGGAATTCCAGCGTATTTGCGGTTGACGGCTTGATAACTAGAGGCCTAAGCCTGTATGCCATATTTCTCTCACGTGTTAAATAAAGTCTATTTTCTTAAAGAAAGACATTTCATTTAGAAGGAATCTGGTTTCATGTCCTTTTAAGAGTTACATTAGAAATATATGCTCACAGTAATATATTTGGGGATTAACAATTTGGGAGTCATACATGACACAATACTGAGCATTTACATTAAAGGGACAGTATACACTCATTTTCATAGAACTGCATGTAATAGACACTACTATAAAGAACAAGATGCACAGATACTGATATAAAAATACATGAGAAAATGGTTTAAAGACTTACTTAGTAACTCTCAGTTTAGCTCTGTTGAAAAGTTAGCTGGAAAGCCACATTGCAAGTTGGAAATAAAACACTACCCACTCCCCCTTCTTTTGCATATGAAAATACCCTTTACACAAAAAGGAGCAAGCTGGAGAAGGTAGCTGACGGTATTCCCATCAAACTTTGGGGCTTGGTTAGGACAGCAATGGTATTTAAAAATTTAAAAATAAGCAAAACTATACATTTCAAAAAAAAAATATGGGTTATATAAATATACAAAACATATATGCTAAGAAAAAATGAGTTTATAATATCCCTTTAAGAAAAAAGATCAGGACATAACATCTAGAATAAGTAGGCATCACATATATTTATCATATGATAAAGGTCAATTGATTATTTGATTCAAATACAAAAGCACATCTTTAGGAATTAGATCTGTAGAAAATTCAACACAACACAGTAATTATTTATAAAAAGGAAAATATTGTTGACAAACATATTAAACAAGGTGGAGAATATTCAGACGGATTTAACACCTTGGCATGTGAAGTCTTAAGCAACATGGCGCATCCAAGATTGCGTAAAAACGTAATCCAATCAAAGGCGCATCCGATATCGCGTAAAAACGACATCCAATAACTCATTTTACAGCTTGGCATGTGACGTCTTAAGCAACATGGCGCATCCAAGATCACGTAAAAACGTCATTCAATCAAAGGCGCATCTGAGATCGCGTCAAAACGTCATCCAATCAAAGGCGCATCCAAGATCGCGTAAAAACGTCATCCAATCAAAGGTGCATCCGAGATCGCGTAAAAACGTCATCCAATCCAATAACTCATTTTACAGCTTGGCATGTCAATAGGAAACTTATTTATATTTTAATAACTAGTATGTGCTATATTGTTATCTATGAGTGTCACGCTAGATAACGTAATACTGTGATATATGAAATAGAATCCATTGTTGGTAATAAGGATATATTTCATTAGAATTAGAGGATTATTAACTATTTAGCCAGCATTTTATGTTACATGATTATGTACGACATTGCAATTTGAACTTAATTTTCAAATTTGTTTAATCTTTTGATGAAATGTGTTTAGAGGTAATCTCAAGAGCAGAAAAATATGATGTTATAACTGCTGATTGGTGGCTACATATATATACCGATTGTCATTGGCTCACCTATGTGTTCATTTAGAAACCAGTAGTGCCCTGCTGCTCCTTAAACAAATCATACAAAGAGACTGAAGCAAAATTGAGAATTTATGGAAAGAAATGTTATTCATAAATGAGAAAATAGATTATTGTGTTTCATGTCCCTTTAAATGAGAAATAATGCTACGAGATACATTATGAAAATCGGGATTGGTTATACATTATATGTTACCTATAACTATGGTGTCCATCTTTACGCTTTAAAAAGGGACACATGAGAAATACATATGTCAGGGATGTTTTCAGATATGTTTAAAGATTTATTTCGAATAAGAATAATGAGATGTATTTATCAGATGTGTCACTTATTCAAGTTGAAATATGGTCAGCCTACCTATAGCAATATATCGTTGGATCATTAACCAGAAACAATAATAAGAGAAAGATATTAATCAGCTAAAATATACGCATTACACACAGTGATTGCTTTTGTTAGACTACTACAATAAGATATAAGTGAAATTGGAATACATGTGCTGTCAACATTCAAATAATAGTCTGTTTTAAACATATTATATGTCTATGTTGATGTAAAAAGGACAAAAATACATTAGAAATGAATATCCATTCATTAATAATTGTGGTCAGCATCACTTAAAGGGACATGAAATACAAACAATTAAGTTCAGGATTCACAGAGAGGATACTATTTCCATCAAATTCATAATTTACATCAATTATCTCAGTTTAATAATCTTGGGATCATTTGTTAAAGATGCATCAATTCACGAATAGTTCAGAAATGAACACATGGATGAGCCAACAAAACCAATATATATATATATATATATATATATATATATATATATATATATATATATATATATATATATATATATATATACAAACAACAATCAACATCTAGAACCTCAGTTCTCTGCTACTCATGATCTTGCAAAGATAAACCTTTCTGCAAAGTATATCAGGAAAATGAATCAAATTAAATAAGAGATGTAAATATTAAATTTCTGGAGAATTGCATTATATATCTGAATCATGAAAGACCATTTTTTGGTTTCATGTCCCTTTAAGAATTAACCACCTAAAATATAGATTTTAATAAATGACATGAATAAAGAGGACAAATAATATATTAAAGACATGTATTTCATTATGATGTCATAAAACAAAGAAATAAGATGTTACAAAAACTCATAATGAAAAATCAGCCCCATTGGAGCCATCTAACAAGGTGCCATAGTGCGTCACAGTCCTTGGAGGGAGTTGACAAGGGCCAACACAGCCCCATTGGAGCCATCTGACAAGGTGCCATAGTGCATCACAGTCCTTGGAGGGAGTTGACAAGGGCCAACACAGCCCCATTGGAGCCATCTGACAAGGTGAAAGAGTGCAACTGGCACAACAAAAAAACGAAATTGTCCAAATGGCAACAAATAACAAACATAGAACAACATGTGAATGGAGGAATTAGTAGTGCTGCCTTGTGCATTCTATAAACAAGCTAAGAAGATGCAGCTGGAGACGCATGGTGTTGTGGATCCTTCCCAGCAACTGAGTGGGAGGGGTGGGGGGAGTGTGGGGGGGAGGGGTGAAGGGAGGGATGGGGGAGCTGGGGTATTGGTCTGCTGCTCTGGGGGAGATTGAGGGGTGGCAAAACGGGGAGAGCAGTGAGGGGGGGCAATGGCACGTTTTTTGGGAGGGACAGTACAGGGGTTGGAAAGGCAGGGAGTGTGTTCTGGCTGGGAAGGGGCGGGAGTTTGATGCCCATAAGTGGAAGGTCCATCTGAAATATAGAAAACAAATATATATACATATATGATATTAAAATATATTATTATCTTTCAAAAAAACACTAATCAACATTATTTAAAGTCAGGATTCTTGTTCAACTAAAATATTTATACAAAGTCACAATAATGACTATGTTTTCAGTTATTGATTGATTTGAATCAAATATAATTAAGAATAAGATTCAATTGATCCTTTAAAATCTGAATGTTCACTGTTATTTTTCATTTAACATTTCATAAATACATTACTAATCAGATTTTTCAAAGCCAACATTATGTGCTAATATTTATGATTTGATAATATATTTAGCTTTTGGACAATATTTTTGGATGCCTGTATGCATTTGAGATTGAAATACAATAGAGTTCTTTTCGACACATGCCCGTGGTTTTTTTTTAAAAATACAACAATTGAATAATATGGGAGTGTATAATATGATCAAATTTAAATGGCCACTACACATAGCCTTGGAAACCAGGTCAAGCCTGATTTACATATCTATTTTGGTGATTGCCTTTGTAAACTTAAATGGACTAATTTGAAGCTTGATGCAACCAAAAATTACTATTCTGAATATATACACAGTAGATACTAACGTTCATATTAAATATTAGGAATATAATCTTCTATATCTGATCTAAAATTGAATATTTTATTTTAATATATATTTAATATTAGGATTAAATGTATGTCATCCCAATATTAATAGACACATTCTGAAATGCATGCTTTATTTCTCAGGAATACTGATGTTTGTTGGATTGAAATGGACAGTCTACACATAACTATTTAATTAAAATTTTTACATATCATACATCATGAAATTAAATTAATTAATTTCAATATGATTATGTTTGATGTATACTTATAAGTATTTTTGAAGTTCGAAACAATGATGACATAGTGATATGGCCTTCATCTAGGCACTCAGATGAAGAAAAATGACTGTCTGCACAATCAGAAGATGCTTATTGTGGGTTTGCATGGAATATGCATGTGCCATCATGATGTCTGTCATTATTTACAAATCATACATAAATTTAAGTCAATGTTAAAAACAGGAGGGTATTAAAAAATAATGGAATAATGGAATAATATATTTTAAATGGACAAAGCTGTAGACTTTCTTTTTTGTCAAGAGTATGATTTGTAAACAATAATACATGTTAGATACATGTTATATATATTTGACGTACCATCAGACTCATTTTAGTGTCTGTATTTTGAAAATATTCCAAAAAGCTGAGTACATGGAACATATAAGAGTTCTCATGTGTGTATCACTTGATGATTGTTGTCTAAATATTTACTAAATATAAACATGTGCTAGCCATGTTCTGAAGCACAAAGTTGTAGACTAATAATCTTTAAAATCTTAATTTTAGAAGATGGAATGCTTCATCAGAATCATGATCAGAATATTTTTGAAAAATACACCTTTAATGACATATGAATGAGTCAATGGACTTACCAGAAGCCTACAAAAGCAGGTCACTATTGTCATGATCCTACCGTTCATCGACATGTCGCCGCGGCTCCCGGATCTTCTCTTTGTGAATGACGTCACGTTGCCTAGCAACGTGACGCGTCCTCCGACACTCCCTCCGATGACGTCGCCGCTCCTGCCTTTTAAATTTCGGCGGGAGATCTTCTCGGTGCCCGTTTGTCTAATTATCTCCGGTGCTGTGAGTACTCATTTAAACTTTCCTGACCAAGCCTTCCTATCCTCTATATTGTCTCCTGGATACCGACTATTGCCTGCCTGACCTTGCTTATGCCTAGACCCTTCTTCTGACTCCTGGATACCGACTATTGCCTGCCTGACCTTGCTTTTGCCTGTACCCCCAAACTAACTCCTGGATATATATTTTCCTTTGCCTGTCTGAGTCTTCTACAGTCCTGACTAAAGTGAGCATTTAACTTTTGTTTGTTGCAAACCTGCTTAAAGGGATATTTACTTTTACAAGCTACTAAAGTGAACATTTTTCATTTGTTTGTTGCAAACCTGCTTAAAGGGACATTTTCTTTTACAAGCTGCTAAAGTCAACATTTACATTTGTTTGTTGCAAACCTGCTTAAAGGGGCATTTACTTTCACAAGCTGCTAAAGTGAACATTAACATTTGTCTGTTGCAAGCCTGCTTTAAGGGACATTTACTTTTACAAGCTGCTAAAGAGAACTTTATCATTTGTTTGTGCAAACCTGCTTAAAGGGACATTTACTTTTATTCACTTCAAACCTGCTTAAAGGAACCTTGTTTTCTGTTTGATTCAAATCTACTTCAAAGTACGTTAACTCTTTTGTTGCTATCCTGCTTAAAAGAACTTTTATATTTTTGTATCCTACCTTATTTGTTTCCTGAGTGGGTCACGTCCTGGTTATTTCTCAGTGTGCTAGCGTGTGTTTTACCTTTCACGCTAGCAGTTGGGTTAAACCCAGGACAGATTCCTAAACGGCTGACATTACAAACTGGCCCTAAATGGACCCCACTGAATTATCCATGGCCGTGGCCCACCAGGGACAACTACTCGGATCTCATGCTACCCACTTGCAATCCCTAGACTCTAAGCTTGATCAAATAACTACATTGTTACAGAGCTTGGTTGCTCCTACACCTCCCAATCCTAATCCTATTGAGGCATTACCTGCTTCGATTCCTAACAACCAGTCTCAAGTACAACTAAGTCCCAGGATACCTCTTCCGGACATGATGGGAATCCTGAAGACTGTAGGGGATTTCTGAATCAATGCCGTCTTCATTTCCGAAATAGCCCTACCCTTTTTGCTACCCCCTCTTCTAGAATTACATTTCTCATTTCCTTAATGAAAGGAAAAGCTTTGGCTTGGGTATCACCTTTACTAGAAAAGAATGATCCTATACTACTGGATGTAGATGCTTTTCTCTCTGTATTTTCAAATGTATTTGATAAACCTGGAAGATCTTCCGCTGCTGAAGCTACTCTCTTAGATCTACGACAAGGTAGCCAACCAGTTTCTCAATATGCTATTGAGTTCCGCACTCTTGCCTCTGAAACTACTTGGAATCAGGGAGCACTAAGAGCTGCTTTCCGTAAAGGACTTTCTGAGCGTCTCAAGGATGAATGAGTGTATCGGGAGCTTCCAGAATCCCTAGAAGCTTTAATAAATCTTTGTATCAGTCTCGATGCCAGATTTCGTGAACGTCAACAAGAAAGGGATAGAACTCAGAGGCCTTCAACTCGAACTCCTTTTCGTTTGGCTCCTCGTTTTTCTAATCCAGTAACTCCTGCCTCTCCTACTCCTGATCAAGCTGAACCTATGGAAGTGGGAAGCATAAAATTAACAGAGACTGAACACTTGAGAAGACGTTCTCTTGGTCTGTGTTTGTATTGTGGCCTTAAAGGGCACTTATTGAGGGATTGTCCATCCAGACCAGTAAAAGCCAGGGCTTAACTTTTGTCCAGGGAACTGAGTTAAGCCAAAAGAGTAGTCATTCCCTATACAAGAAACTCTATGTTCCAGTAACCCTTCAATTTGGACATAGTAAGATACATACCCAAGCTCTTATTGACTCTGGTGCTGGAGGAGTGTTCATTGACTCCACGTTTGTGTCTTCGCACACAATACCCTTATTAAAGAAAAGGTATTCTATTTCTGTCTCTACGGTTAGTGGAGATCCTTTGGGTTCCGGATACATTCAGTTTGCTACTAAACCTTTACTTCTTTCTGTTGGAATTCTTCATTCAGAGACAATATGTTTTGATGTAATTTCTACTCCTCAATTTCCCATAATCTTGGGACTTCCCTGGCTCCAATTACATAATCCTACTTTTTCTTGGACTTATGGTGAACTTACCTCCTTGGGATCAGCATGCCAGACTAATTGTCTTCAAAGGATTACTAAATTACCACTTACTATCGCTCTCAATACCGAAACTCCGGACTCTCTACCTATGCCTTATCATGACTTTGTGGATGTTTTTTCCAAGAAAGAGGCTGAATGTCTTCCTCCTCAGCGTCCTTTTGATTGCCCCATTGATCTCCTTCCTGGGGCTACTTATCCTCGAGGCAAAACTTATCCACTTTCCAGACCCGAAAACGTGGCTTTGGAAGAATATATTAAAGACAATCTGGCTAGAGGATTTATTCGACCCTCCTCTTCCCCTGTAGGGGCTGGTTTCTTTTTTGTAGGAAAGAAGGATGGCGGACTGCGACCCTGTTTTGATTACAGAGGACTAAATCAAATTACCATCAAGAACAGTTATCCTCTACCCCTTATTCCTGAATTGTTTACTTATCTTCAAGGATCCACCAAATTTACCAAACTAGATCTACGTGGTGTATACAATCTTATCCGTATGCGCATGGGTGATGAATGGAAGACGGCTTTTAACAATCGATTTGAGCATTACGAGTATCTGGTCATGCCTTTTGGGCTATGTAATGCTCCTGCGGTTTTTCAACATTTTGTGAATGAGATTTTTCGTGATTTTTTGAATATCTTTGTCATTATATACCTTGACGATATCATGATTTTTTCTCAAAACCACCAAGATCATGTGCACCACGTCAAGAGGGTACTTCAACGTTTAAGAGATAACCATCTGTTTGCTAAGCTGGAGAAATGTTCTTTCCATCAAAGATCCATACCCTTTCTGGGTTATGTAATATCTGAATCTGGATTTGAAATGGATCCTACTAAACTTTCTGCCATTTTGGATTGGCCTAGACCGGATTCTCTGAAAGCTCTGCAACGTTTTCTGGGCTTCGCTAGCTATTACAGGAAATTCATCAAAAATGTTGCGACTATTACTTCTCCTCTTACTTCTCTCACTAGAAAGGGGCAAAATTGTAAAGAATGCCTCCTGAGGCTGTTGAAGCTTTTGAGTCTGTCAAAGAAGCTTTTTCTTCTGCACCTATTCTCCATCACCCAAATCCAGATTTTTAATTCATCTTGGAAGTTGATGCTTCCTCTGTTGCTGCTGGGGCTGTTCTTTCCCAACGAATACCTGATACTGGAAAAATCCATCCTGTTGGATTCTTCTCCAAGAAGCTCACTCCTTCTGAATTGAACTATGACGTAGGCAATAAAGAGTTGCTTGCCATTAAAATGGCCATGGACGAATGGAGGCATTGGCTGGAGGGTACTTCTTTGCCGTTTTCCATACTCACAGATCATAAAAACCTCCTTTATCTCCAAACGGCCAAACAATTGAATTCCAGGCAAGCACGTTGGTCTTTATTCTTCTCACGTTTTCACTACAATTTGTCTTATATACCCGGTTCTAAAAATATTAAAGCCGACGCCCTTTCCAGACAATTTCAAGATACTTCAGTTCCTGACTCTGGTACCATTCTCCAACCTCATGAAGTCATAGCCCAGTTATCAACTTCTTGGTTGCAAGATTTACAGTCTGCTCAGAAGAACCTTCCTTTGTCTTGTAAACCTCCTGATGGTCTACTCTTTGTTCCTGAACGTCTTCGTTCCAAGATCCTATATTGGGCTCATGATAGTCCCCTCTCTGGACATCCTGGCATCAGTAACACCGCTCGAAATCTCAAACAACATGTCTGGTGGCCTACTCTCTCTCAAGATGTGAAACATTATGTTTCAGTCTGCACACAATGTGCCACTAACAAGACTCCTCGTCAACTTCCTTCAGGTTTACTTCAACCATTACCCATACCTCATCAGCCTTGGACTCATGTATCCATGGACTTTATTACTGACCTTCCTCTTTCAACTGGAAACAACACTATTTGGGTGGTGGTCGTCAGGTTCTCTAAAACTGCTCATTTTATTCCCTTACCCGGTTTACCATCTGCCAAAAGACTTTCTGAACTTTTTATTTTGCATATTGTGAGAATACATGGATTTCCTTTGAATATTGTTTCAGATAGAGGGGTACAGTTTGTTTCCCGGTTTTGGAGATCACTTTGTAAACATTTTGGAACAACAATTTCCTTGTCTACTTCACATCATCCACAATCCAACGGCCAGACCGAAAGGGTAAACCAGTGCCTTGAAACATATCTTAGACATTATGTGGATCATTTTCACTCTAACTGGACTTCTTATCTCCCATTAGCAGAATTGGCTCATAACGCTCAGTATAATTCCTCTCTTCAGACCTCTCCTTTTCATGCGGCCTATGGATATCAACCCAGAACATTTCCTTTGCATACTTCTTCCACGGAAAATCCTGATTCTGATCTTTCTGCCCGAAGATTGACTCGTCATTGGCGGAGTATACATCTTATTCTTTCTAAAGCTTCTAAACGTTACAAGTTCTTTTCAGATCTTCGACGGAAGAAGGCTCCCAAGTATCGCCCTGGTGACAAAGTTTGGATTTCTTCACGCCACCTTCGTCTCAAACAACCTTCTACTAAATTGGGACCACGGTATGTAGGTCCTTTCCGAATACTGGGTCAAGTGTGTTCCACTGCTTACCCAAGACTCTCAAAGTCCATCCTGTATTCCACGTCTCTCTTCTGAAACCTATGTTGTCTAATAGGTATTCTAAACCTATTTCCAAGCCTCCACCTCTTTTTGTTCATGGACAACCTGAATTTGAGGTCAGCCACATTCTGGATTCCAAACTCTGTGGCAAGAAATTGTATTATCTCATTCATTGCAAAGGTTATCCAGTCACAGAACGATCCTGGGAGACGGCTCATCAAGTGAACGCTCCTGCCTTGGTGAAAGCCTTCCACAAGTCTCACCCTACTAGGCCTGGTCCTGTCCCCGGAGGGGTCCTTGGGGGGAGGGGTGCTGTCATGATCCTACCGTTCATCGCCGTGTCGCCGCGACTCCCGGATCTTCTGTTTGTGAATGACGTCACGTTGCCTAGCAACGTGACGCGTCCTCCGACACTCCCTCCGATGACGTCGCCGCTCCTGCCTTTTAAATTTCGGCGGGAGATCTTCTCGGTGCCCGTTGTCTAATTATCTCCGGTGCTGTGAGTACTCATTTAAACTTTCCTGACCAAGCCTTCCTATCCTCTATATTGTCTCCTGGATACCGACTATTGCCTGCCTGACCTTGCATATGCCTAGACCCTGCTTCTGACTCCTGGATACCGACTATTGCCTGCCTGACCTTGCTTTTGCCTGGACCCCAAACTAACTCCTGGATATATATTTTCCTTTGCCTGTCTGAGTCTTCTACAGTCCTGACTAAAGTGAGCATTTAACTTTTGTTTGTTGCAGACCTGCTTAAAGGGACATTTACTTTTACAAGCTGCTAAAGTGAACATTTTTCATTTGTTTGTTGCAAACCTGCTTAAAGGGACATTTTCTTTTACATGCTGCTAAAGTCAACATTTACATTTGTTTGTTGCAAACCTGCTTAAAGGAGCATTTACTTTCACAAGCTGCTAAAGTGAACATTAACGTTTGTCTGTTGCAAGCCTGCTTAAAGGGACATTTACTTTTACAAGCTGCTAAAGAGAACTTTATCATTTGTTTGTGCAAACCTGCTTAAAGGGACATTTACTTTTATTCACTTCAAACCTGCTTAAAGGAACCTTGTTTTCTGTTTGATTCAAATCTACTTCAAAGTACGTTAACTCTTTTGTTGCTATCCTGCTTAAAAGAACTTTTATATTTTTGTATCCTACCTTATTTGTTTCCTGAGTGGGTCACGTCCTGGTTATTTCTCAGTGTGCTAGCGTGTGTTTTACCTTTCACGCTAGCAGTTGGGTTAAACCCAGGACAGATTCCTAAATGGCTGACAGCTATTGCTGCTGGATCCCTCGGGGCTCGTCACAACAACTACATCTATTAATGATATTCAAATATATTAGTGAACACAGTTTGGACATCACTAAATCACAGTAGTCACAAATATTCCAAATAATATACTTCTAAATTTGAAGATTAGAGCACTAATATGAACAATAAATGTATTAGTTCATCAAGGTGATTGTAAAGAAAATTATGTATTTCACATATGTTGGATTTGTTACTAGATTACACAGCCAATTCTTCTCATATGAATCGATGGCATATAAAAAATATAACTATCGATCCCTGTTTTAAAAATAAGACACACACAACACTTTGAATAACACCTGGTTAAAAATAGAACCTAATCCATGTGGCACATAGATCCATTTGTGCAATGTACAGTAATCTGTTTTAGGACACAACACATATTGATCACAATGCAAAACATAAGATATTTCTCAAACTATGTCATCATGGTGCTGTTAGAATATGCTTTTATATATATATATATATATATATATATATATATATATATATATATATATATATATATATATATATATATATATATATATATATATATAAAGGTAGTCCAAGAGTGAAAGATGTGTTTTAGATTACAATATAGTTTCATCAAAACAGGGTAAGGATTAATGAAGATATTTCTTTTTAAAGAGACACTAAAAGTTTTTGATTTCGTTATTCAGATAGAGCATGCAATTTTAAGCAACTTTCAAAATTAATAATATTATCAATTTATCCTCTTTCTCTTGCTTTCTTTCTTTGAAAACTAAGGCAGCTAAGCTATTTTTGGGCTCAGAACCATGGAAAGCACTTGTTTATTGGTGGGTAAATGTATCCACCAATCAGCAAGAACAACACAGGTTGTTCACCAAAAATGTCCCGGCATGTAAAGTTACATTCTGGCATTTCAAATAAAGATACCAATAGAATGAAGACTATTTGATTATAGGAGTAAATGTTAAAGTTTTGCATTTTGCATACTCTACCTGAATCACAAAAGACAAATTTTGTGTTCAGTGTCCATTTAATATTAAATATTAAAATATCTTTATTTGACAATGTCACTGTTAATGAATTGTCTAGTCCATACGTTGATGTAATGAATGGGATGGAGCATGCAATTACAATCCAATATATAATTTCAGGATATCATCAAGAATCTTTAATTATCCTTCTCTCTTAAAGGGACGTGAAAATCCAAGATGTGTAATTGCATTAATTTCCATGATTCAAGTTCAGCCTGTGATTTAAAAAAGCTTTCAAATATACTTATTTATTCTAATTTGGTTTTTTATTTTTTAAAGGAGCAACTATGCCCTACTGTTATCTGAAGACATGTGTTGAACCAATGAAAAGAGGGAATTTTGTGCATCATCCAATCAGCAGGTTACTCCCAGTAATGCATTGCTGCTCCTGAGCATACCTAAATATTCTTTTCAAATAAGGATAACAATAGAATAAATCAATTTAGATAATATCATTAAATGTTATTTATATTTATAATCACATGTTGTGTATAATTCCTAAAAGTAAAATGTTTGTTTTCATGTGCCTCTAATAATAACACGAAAATATCAAAGTATATGAGATGTATATTTCTATAATCTGCACATATGGAACAATTTATTAGTGTTGTCTAAATGTAGCACATGTAAAGCACTACCCAGGGGAAGAATACAAAATGCCCATGACCCTAAGATTACATTAAAATGAAGATATCAAGAATAGAAGGAATATCTTCAAATACAAATAAATTGCGATTTGTATTACAATAGAATCCCAACTCTTATTCGTCATAATTAGAGTATCTATATAAATATAGATCAATGTGAATGGATTATGTAATGTTATGTCAAAGTTTGAAATAGAAAGGTAAATTAAAATGACACATACCACCCCGTAATGAACCCGGGCTCAAGGGTCCAGCAACAACATCCATATCTGTAAAATGTTCAATCAGGATTGGATATCATTAATACAAATCAGGTCATGAACACAAAAAATAAAGCTTTTTCTATTCTAATTGACAAAGTAAAATTATATTTGTATTCACGTGAGTTCATTGTTTCCTAAACTAATGTATCAATAACGTGATCATGTATTCTTATTTTCAATCTTTTACGTTGTTGACTGTCGCTTTAAGTCATTTTGGGTCTCCTTGCATTGTCATCAATTGATAGAGATTGTTCAATTTTTATTTTGATCTTGCTAATCTATCTTTTATAATATAGAAGATTGTAAATAAGGATACTGTATTCTTCACATATATACTAATTAACGTATACATTTGACCAACATGTCTCAAGCAATGCCACTGTTACAGCAAACACATGTTCACGTGTGTGCACAATTCTATCTTTCGGGATCATTGGGCAATGATTCAAAGCGGAATTGCGCATCCGTGATTTGACCAACATGTCCCAAGCAATGCCACTGTTACAGCAAACACATGTTCACGTGTGTGCGCAATTCTATCTTTCGGGATAATTGCGCAATGATTCAAAGTGGAATTACGCATCCGTGATTTGACCAACATGTCTTAAGTAATGCCACTGTTACAGCAAACACATGTTCATGTGTGTGCACAATTCTATCTTTCAGGATCATTGCGCAATGATTCAAAGCGGAATTGCGCATCCGTGATTCTGAATTGATTTGGATATAGTAGTGTGATGAGTATCATTGAATGACTTCTAATTACTTCAAATATATTTGTAATTGGGTGTATTACGAGATTAAAATCATATATTTGTTAATATTGAATGATACCAATTAATATTTACAACTGGGGTATGATTCGATAGTCAACGTATGAAATGGCGGATGATAGGGATTTCACGAATGCGCAATTTCTTTTTAGCTCTGTGACGCATATTCTGGAGAGCGCAAGAAACATCATTCCTATTTCATGTGTGACGATTCTAAATTCAGATATCTAAACATCATATGTAGCGTGTGTTGTGAGATCTATATAGGTTGAATATATGACTATATACACATTGCTTAAATATCTACTCAAATATTAATATATTATATGAAGTCTGATATTTACCTGTTTCAGCCTCTAGACTTTCATCTCCCAGGCCACCGGACGGAGAAGCAGCTGCACTGGCCTCCGGGTCAGGACTTTCCGATCCAGCAGCTGGGAGCGCATAAAGTCACCTCATAAGGTTGCAGGTACAGTTTCCGTGGGGGTGGATCCTGCTTTCCATCCCTCCGTCGGGCTTTTACCCAGTCCCTTATGAGGTCGACTTTATGGCTTAGCTGCAACCTCATATCCCCGAACCTCCGCATGATTTGATCCGTGGTCCTCTGGATGCCACACACCAAATTAACATCATTGGTGATAGACAACCAGAGGGCCTTCTTAATACTCTGCTTCATTGACTTCTTCTTGTTCCCAAACAGGTGCGGATAGAAGTCCTCGACGGCGTTGACCAGTGCTGCACTCTCCGGCTTGGTGAACCTGGGAGACGTCATGCCTCCTAGTCCTTGTTATTAAATATAATATATAACTATATATATATATATATAACTGCCAGCAGGCATTAGAGAACTGACAAAAATGGCAACGTGTAATGGACTTTTATATGGTGAAGTAAACATGATATGCACCATGGGACATGGTATCTGTATATCTGATTGGATAAAATATTGAAATTTTGTTATCATGTCTGTGTGGCCATACTGACTCAAGTTATGTTTGTGTGATGAACTCTGATTGGCCGTTCCTTAATGTTTCATATCTTAGTAACTTACATACACATACCTCCAGGGGGTGCTGTTATTACATTTTTCATGTACACTTATTTGTAATTCATGGGACTGTTATGCAGATATGTGAGGGGGGGGAAAAGGAAAATGGATATAGGGGGCGGAGGGGGACAGACATTATCCCCACTCTCAGCGGACCTCCGAAACTCCGGTGGATTGTAGCTATGCAATATTCAGAGCTCATGTTGGGCCACAATTTCCCTCCTGGGGGTGGACGAGTTACTGATCCAGTAGTACCATATTTTCTGAAATGAAACTCTGTTGTTTAAGGTGTTCGCTGCATATTCATGCATAGTATAAGTGTAGGAGATTTTATTATGTATTTCTGGCCATGGGGGGGAGCCCACCTTCCAATACTTCGCTATGCAGACCCTTGTTACCGTACATAGTATTCTAATGAACGTGTTAATATATTTATGGAATTTATGTGTTCATGCAACAATGCCTGCTGAATCGTAAGAGTGAACTCTTCTTCCAGCAGGTGAAGAGTAGAGAGTCTCTGCCAAATCCTCTGTATCTCCCCGCAGTCCCACCACATATGCCTATATGTCCCTAGCTCACCGCATCCTCTGTAACATAAATTACTACCGTTCAGTTGCATATGGGCTGTTCTCAATGGGGTGAGATACCATCTGAATATAGTCTTCATAACATTTTCTTTTAGGTCCATGCTAATTAATCCCTTATCAGCCCCTAGGATCATTTCCTCACATTTCTGTACACTTTTGAGTATATTGAAGTCCTTCTCCCATGCCCTTATTACCGGGGATTTGGCCCTGTCTAGAAGTGTCTGTAGTGTTATGTATATTCTCGAAATGTTGTGTTTGGTCCTAGTCAAGCTTGCGCCACAGCTCTCTAATACCGTGGTTTGTCCACCTGTTGATTTTTTAAGAAATGCATGTAGGGAGGAGCGCAATTGGAGATAAAGGTACCAGTGGAGTTTTATGGGTGTAAGTTTTTCTTGTATCTGGGTGAAAGGCATCAGTTGTCCTCGCTGCATTATGTCCGCCACCCTATAAAGTCCCTTATTTTCCCATTTGGTAACAGCGTCTTTATTTTTAAAGGGACATTACACACCAATATTTTCTTTCATGATCCGGAGAGAGAATACAGTTTTTAAATTTAAAATGTAACTTGATCTATTTAGATTAGTCTTTAGATATCCTTTACAGAAGAAATAGCAATCCACATGGTTGAGCCAATCAAACAAGGCATCTCTGTGCATCCACCAATCTTCAGCTACTGAGCATATCTACATATGGTTGTAAAGGAAAGTATATCAAAATAATGAAGGAAATTAGATAATATAAGTACATTTTAATGTTTACATCCTGAAAGAAACGCTTTTGAATTTCCGTCCCTTTAATGAGCTAATATGCAATCTTTAAATTTAACAAAATACATCTGTCTAAACATTGTAAATATGCATTGTTGCCCACCCACAAATAAGTAGATATTTCCCAGTAATGCTTTGCTGATCATAAACCTATGCATCTCCATTTCTCAAACTTCGGATAACATGAGAATAAAGCATATTTGTATTACCTTCTGTATTGTTTGCCCCATTGTGAATGAAATATCTTCCAATGGCTGTATTTATACAGCTTTACCTTAAAGGGACATTAAGCTATATGTTATTTCCTGATTTAGATGGATAATACAATGTTAAAAAACGTCAAATTTAGTTCTATTATCTCATTAGCTTTTATCTCTTGATATTCTTTCCTGAAAATAATATCTAGATAGGCTCTGTTGCTGCTGAAGGGGAATGGAAATACCTATAGATATGCGATATCTATCCAACAGGTAAAGAGTATAATTGCTAGAAATTATCTTTGGATATATCTATAGTTAACTGACCCTTCAAATAACTCCACTAGAGCTAAAAAGTAATCAATATGGCATACAATAAGTAATGTAAGTTAAACTTTAATTTCTTAAAAGTGAAATGAACAAAGTTGTTATGTATAATTTATACTACATATCCTCGTCATAAACATTTTCTGATTTTAACATCTATAAATAAACACACAATAAAAGCATAGATGGATGTATTTAACTCCAACTTAAATTTTGTAAGACACTTGACTTTAACATTATCTGAATAAGCTGTGTTGATATTTTTCATTCAATACATTAAACAAAATTAGTATATTTGATATCAGACATGTGCTTGTAAAATAGATGACTTTAACAGTCATTGGACTAATATTTTGTTTACATGTCAGAATATTAGATGGATATATTTCTTCTTATCTTACTGTGATAGAGATATGTCTCCAAAAATATGTATTTAAAAAAATGACATAGAAAAATATATAGTATGAAAATAAATTTATTTACAAAAAAATAAAAATAAAATAGGAAATTCATCACAGATGAAACTCTGAAAAAGAAAGAAAGAAAATATTAAAAACATTAGTCATTTAGGTTATTTAATGAACACATGTCTTAACATAGTCATGAAATCTAATAATTGTTAAATCATCTTGTGTCTATGCTCTAACATGTATTTTTTGTCTTGATATTAAAAACAGGTTCAGACTTGAAATCTATCTCTATCCATAATTGGAAATCAATCCCATTATATTGTCTAATCAATAGTTGAAGGGACATTAAGCTATATGTTATTTCCTGATTTAGATGGATAATACAATGTTAAAAAAAGTCAAATTTAGTTCTATTATCTCATTAGCTTTTATCTCTTGATATTCTTTCCTGAAAATCATATCTAGATAGGCTATTTCTTTAACAAAGGATATCTAAAGACTGAATCTAATGAGATAAAAGAAGTAAATTTAAATGTTTTTTTTAAAGATTTGTATTATCTCTCTTAATCATTAAATTCAATTTTGGTTTTAATGTCCCTTTAAGGACAAAACCATTAGGAATATGTGGAGTTAACATTGTAGAAATAAACTAAACTAAAGGGGAATGGAAATACCTATAGATATGCGATATCTATCCAACAGGTAAAGAGTATAATTGCTAGAAATTATCTTTGGATATATCTATAGTTAACTGAAAATATTAAAAACATTAGTCATTTAGGTTATTTAATGAACACATGTCTTAACATAGTCATGAAATCTAATAATTGTTAAATCATCTTGTGTCTATGCTCTAACATGTATTTTTTGTCTTGATATTAAAAACAGGTTCAGACTTGAAATCTATCTCTATCCATAATTGGAAATCAATCCCATTATATTGTCTAATCAATAGTTGAATTACACATTAGCATTTAAAATGATCCAAAATAATGCATATCAATTTTTGTATATTTTTAAAATTTGATTGTATGAAGAACATAATTGAATGTAATATTTCATGTCCCTTCAAATAATATACCTAAATATCATCTATTAAATATATCCCTTTGTCTGATTGTTCAGAATCTGAGTCCTCTCTAGCACAAAGTAGGGGTAATGTATCTAAAATAAACATATTGTAATATAGGACATGTATATATTCCTAATTCTTTGAACATTCTTCCTCCTATTATTCTTAAATAGCATGCATTGTGAAAACTAACCTGGATGTATGGTCTTTGAAAGTCAATTCTCTTCAAAATAAAAGTTTATCTTCATTAGGTGTCCTATTCATCATTTTCAAAATAGAGCATTGTGAAATACCATCTAAACAACAAATATAAAATGAAATCTAAGTGTCTCTAATAGGATGCATCCACAGTCTTGTTTCATAGAATTGTTGCCACTTACCATGTAAACGTGTCTTTGTATGGTTTTCAAGTTCAGCACATTTTAAAGACAATGCCACAGACATGATCACATTGGGATTCTTCACTTTCAGTCTGGGAGTCTTCACTTTCAGTCTTTAGATGAAGTCATCTCCCTAATGGAAGAAAAAGTGTAAATCAAATAATTATGTGTGTGACTTAGTTCAGCATCCCCCCCCCCCCCAACCATTTCTGAAGCTATTTAGATCACTAGCTTACTAAGAGTGTGTAGCATATTGTGTTATGTTATATCAATCAAGTGTGAAACTGAGTCATACATTGTGCAGACCTAGCCTCTGATGTATGACTTGGAATATAACTTGGAAGCATATAGTATTGCTACAGGATCCCTTTCTGAGTATCCAAAAATCTAGTAATGTGTAAACTAAATACTACATTTTAAAATGTATGCCATATGATGGCTGATTATGCAAAATTCCCCCCACCCATAGTCCATACTTTGTTTATACTTACCATCGGATGTTGTCCTTGAAAACCAGGTTGCGAAGTCATTACAGGACCTAATGCCAGAATCATCTGATGTATAAATTACCTATGATAATAATAATAATATTAAATTATATTTTGTTATAATCATTTGATGAACAATCCTAACATGTTTGCACAATTCTCTACTTCTCATTTCCCTAAAATTCACACATATTCGCAATGCTCCTATATAACTTCTAGTATTTACCGTCTAAAGTGGCGGTTAATGATGTTTGCTCTGACATTGAGCCCCTCGTCCCGGAATGGCCCCTCTAGAACAGGGTCGTCCTCCTCATCTTGGAGGAGGTCTCGGGGTGCCTGGGCGGCCTGCAGCATCCCAGCCTGCTGAGCAATGTTATGCAGGACGCTGCAGGCTATAACGATCATCGTCACCTTACTAGGACTGTATTGGAGGGCTCTTCCAGACCTGTCTAGGCATTGTAACTGCATTTTGAGGAGCCCAAACATCCTCTCCACTACAGCCCTAGTCCACTTGTGCGCCCGATTGTAGCACTCCTGGGCCTCGTCCATGGGGTTACGCAACGGCGTAATGAGCCAAGGCCGGCTCATGTAACCCCAATCACCTATAAATAATGAACATAACAAAATGACAAATATTAAAAATATAGTTATATTAAAAGACAATTCATTTGTGTACACTAAAGTCCCCTAAAATAGACATTTGCTGAAAGACAATTAGATGGTTGAAGCGCATTCTATATCTGCCCATTTGAGCTAGGACATGCTACATATGCATATGTCGCATAAACCAGACATTTGCAAAGACAGAAATGGGTAAATTTTATCCTAAAGTTGCACATTACACAAACACAACTGTTTTTGAAGATTACAGTGGCAATTGTCTAACTACTTAACCATGTTGTGCACAAGTACTCACCAACGAGCCACCCAGGGGGAAACTGTCTGCCCTCAAACTGCCACCACAGGGATGACTGTCTGAGGATGCGGGCATCATGACAAGCCCTGCCAAAATTCGCACAAACGTGCATAATCCGCATTCGTGCGTCGTAAACAAACTGCACTGAGACTAAGTGTTTCGGAAGGGCAAGTCATCTTCTGGAGCATGCAGCGCAATGTGGGTGCAATCTATTGCTCCCAAAACATTGGGCATTCAAGCTATTGCAAAGAATTCCCTCTTCAGGCGCCTCCAATCACCATCATTTAGAGGGAATCCTATGTAACGCTTACTGACTCGTACCATGGCATCCAGAAAGTTGTCGAAAACCACAGAGAAGGTACCCTGAGCCAGCCCATGCATGTACCCCTCTCTGGATTGAAAACTTCCAGAGGCCAGGACGTGTATGCAACTTAGCATCTTGGTCATGCCAGGGATTGCAGTTCGCATACGTCTACGTGGCTCCATATGAGGTTTAAGAACATCGTAAAGGCTAATGAGCTGTTCGCGATTGAGCCTATACTTGTCATAAACATCGAAGTCGCTCATGTTATCCAAGGTGGGCCTCACCCTGTGAACAGGAGGACCTCTAACCAGACCAGCCCTACGCCTCTCTTGGAGACGCCGAGCCCACCTGATTCTATTGAACACCACTCGTGCAACAGCACCAGCAGCAACTAACTGTGGATCATCCATATTTGCCAAGCTAAGCAGCACAAAGCCAAACAGCAGAGCAAACACACAAGGAGTAACAAGGTATGCAAAAACACAAAAGCGATTTGATACAATGTCGATCACAAGGGACGCTTTGGCCATGTTGTTTGGGGGATTTATAGTGCAATATGTCCAATGGTAGCGAGTTTGTAATGATTGCTGATTGTGTACACTTGATTGTATGTGAGCGGTGTGAATGCTTTCAAGTGGCTGTTTTTTTAGTTGTTTGCTGAAATTTTGTTCTCCCCCAATAAATCGTAATGTGAAAGTGTAAAATATAACATATACAGTGCACCTTCGTAATGTTTGTTCATATGCGTAATAAATACTTATTAAACGCAATTTTATAGTAAAAAGCACACGTCCACGCTAACACGAATGAAAGTGCATACTTGTGTATAATGTGTGCATAGACATGGCATAGAATCTGATCGATCAATGTTGCTGCAATATTGTTTCTAAAAGATAAACTGCTGACATCTATAATATTCTATATATAAGTGATCAGTGAGATGTTAATATTGTACACGTCCCATTAAAATCGCCATAATAATGATGATCTTCCAAACTCTCGCTTACGTATATGTAATATTGTAGTATTGAGTGAGCAACTTCTGATCTATTTGTCATAGCGGGACTAACGCAAGAAAGAATGAGTTAGTTCCACAATTGTAATGCTGGTATTACGAGTTTTGAAGTCTACGCATTTTGCGTGTGTTAGGTAAATCTGCCTGTCACATGCACGAGCACGTCTTCCCTATAGAAGTCAATGGAGGAGAAAAATTTGTTGAGAAATAAAATCCAACACTTGTTTTGAGCGTAAAGTGAGTGATGTCATGTTCTTGTGTGAAAAAGTAGCTAAATCATGTTTATTTCCTAATAAAAATCGGTTTTGTGTATGTAATGTGCTGTATATTGTTTGTATGTACTGATTAGTGTATGTATGTGATAATATTTGTAGTTAGATGTAGCTATATGAGTGTCTGTTCCCGTCTGTCTATGTAAGTCAATGGAGAATGGATTTGTGTGTGTTTTTTTCAAACACCCGAGATCTCGTAACTTTGATCCGTTCTATTTTGTGTACTTTGTGTAATGTTTTTGAAGTGATTTGTGGATGTTTTTGTTAGCGGTATATCATTAACTACTGGGTCTGGGTTTACGTTAATGATTTGAGCGGAGATGGTTATTTTTGTTGTGTTACGGAAACTCGTAATACCAGCGGTAGGGAAAAAGCAGCATTAGGAGGCTTTTTCACGCAAAACGCACAACTCGTAATCTAGCCGTAAGTCTTTCTATCTGTTCCAAACTGTGTTGGATTTAAATAATTTTATTAGGAAATTGACACTGAAAAAATATTTTGGACCCTATCCTCTATTCCCAATGTTTCTACTCAAGACGTGAATGCTATCCATGTAGTTAGTGCTACTGATGTTTCCTCTCTTTCTTTTCAAGATGTAAGAGATGTTCATGTTTTGGAAGACCTGGGGGCTGAATCAGTGTCCATGTTAAAGGGACATTCCAGTCAAAAATTAAATGCACATAGATTTATTACATCTTTGAATAGAAACATATTTGCAATATACATGTATTGCCAAAAATGCTTCTAGTAAAAGATATCCCTATTTTAGTGTTAACATTTTTCTCTGCACGTTCATGTGAAGCATAGCTAGATATTGTCACTGCACCCACATTTTAAATAATGCAGCTGCTCAGATCATCACTGGGGCGTGTATTATGTCAGCAATTAACAAATTGAGTAATTACCAGATGGTACAAGCACCTTAGGCTCTCTGAGCAAGTGCTGTGTTTAAAATGCTGGTGCATGGTGCATACTTAAATACACTTTTGAAACAGCTATAGCTTTTATTAGAAGCATTTTTTGCTAACACATCTATATTACAAAAATGCTTCTGTTCAATACCGAAATACATCCATGTGGTTTCCAATTTTCGCTGGAATATACCTTTAAGAGAATCTACAGATAATGATAAAAAATTCCCTAGGTTGAAACTAAAGTCTACATTTTACCCTATTCATGTTTGAGGAAAGTCCTTGGAAATTTTACTTAGAAAAGTGGTTGATGAGTTTATTGAATTGGACCTGTCAAGAACAGATGCACAACCCAATTTATTCGTACGAGAGAAAGAAGCCTTGATTTCCCTTCGTGATAATCAGTCTATTGTTATTAGACAATCGGATAAAGGTGGGAGCATCGTAGTTCTAGACAGACTCCAATATACTGAAGAAGCATTGCGATACAACCACTTATTCAATGCTTTATGGAAATCCAGTAAAGAGGTTCCAAAATGAACTTAGTCAGATTATAGATGATGGAATATGCTTGGGAATTATAGATGCTGAAACTGCTAAGTATCTATATGTAGACAACCGTATAACCCCTATATTTCATCATCTTCTTAAAGTTCACAAAGGCATAAATAATGTGAAAGGTCGCCCTATCGTGGCAGGTATTGGATCTTTACTAGAGCCACTGTCAGAGTGGTTGGACGCCATTCTACATCTTATTGTTCAGAGTTTACCAAGCTACATTAAAGATAGTACACATGTTCTTGAACTAGTAAAAGACATTAAGTGGTCTCAGAGTCAGAGCTGGCTAACCATTGATGTGGCATCATTTTATTCGAGCATTCCACATTATAAGGGTCTAGAAGCCCTGAGATTCTTTTTAGAGCTGGATGGAGGCATGGATATCACTTCTATATATTTTGTTTTAAGAGTTACTAAGTTTCTCTTGGAGCATAATTATTTTAGTTTTGATGATGTTTTTTATCTGCAACAATGGGGTACCGCCATGGAGGCTAAATTTGCCCCCGCATAGGCAAACATTTTTATGGGTTGGTTTGAACGTTGTTATATTTATGCAGATTGTAACCCTTTCCTTGCCTCCATCCAGATTCATTGATGACCTCGTCTTTGTATGGAGGTCGAATGAGGCACAGGCCAAGTACTTTGTGGATTTCTTGAATAATAGAGATGCTGGAATAGGATTTACCTATGAATGGAAACCTGTGAGTATTAATTTTCTAGATATTACCTTAGTGGGTGATCTAGCTGAGCACTTATAATGTTTAATCCAAGCAATATTTAACAAATGACTGTCACTAAGAAAACTGTATCCTTTAAAATATAAGGCTGAATAACATCTCAATTCCTGTGTTAGAAAATAAGCAACAGTAGTTTATATTTTGTATATTGTATGAAATATATACAATACTTCATTCTAAAGATAAGCCATTTAAAAAGAGGAGGGAGAGGAAAGAGGAAAGAAGGAGAGAAGGGGAAATAAGAGGAAAAATAATCTCAGTGGAAATTAACTAGACAAAACTACACAAGACCAGTCTGGATCTTATACAAAATTAATTCACTCTCAACACTCTCACAACCCCCACACACTCCTGCACAGGTAATAAATTATTATTTTTCAACACGCACAGGAATATATGTATGGATAAATAAGTTTCCAAAAATAAATTTAAATCATCCAGTATGGCGACTAAAACTAAAAATCACGATAAAAGGAATAAATCCACTATAGAGATGGTAGACCACTGCACTGAAGAGGAAAACACTCTGAACACTAGTAATAATAATAATTAATCCACCAATTAAATGCACTTTTTTCACCCAAATTTGAACTAATCCAGGACAGCATAAATAGTTTATCCACTGAGGTTAGACAGTTTGCAAATAGGCTGACATAGGCTTAGCAAAGGATATCAGACTTTGAAGACAGGGAGGTTCAAAGGGAAAGTGTGTCCCAAACTTTAGCAGAACAAATTGAGAATATGAAATCCAAGTTAGAAGATCTAGAAAATAGATCAAGGCGTAATAATGTGAGACTAATAGGATTATCTGAGGATATCTTAGAAAAAGCTTTATAGATAAAACTCTCTGGCCACTCCTCAATGTTAAAGATGATATTATAATTGTAAGAATTCACAGGATTGGCACAGTTAAAAAAGTAGCAGAAGGTACATACACGAATATTATGAAGCTCCTAAATCTTATCGTATAATAGCACCTTTTTGAACTAAACTTATACATGATGGTTGGAAAGCAAAACTTATATATCCAGCTAAAATTGTTGTGGAGACACAGGAGGGGAATAAAATTTTGTCAGAGGAAGTAAAAAAGTTTTTAAACAACAGTAATATTAAAAGTTTATGTTTTTTAATTTAGTGATGTACCTGTATATTTCTACTAAATGGATAAATAATATGCCTTACATATTGTCTTTTTTTTTCTCCCCCCTTTCCTTTTTTTATTATGCTGTATTATTTTAATGGGGTAAATGCCTTTTAAAATAATGTCATGGAATGTTGGGGGAATTTCATCCCCCATTAAATGGAAAGCTATTTTAAAATATGCTAAACATTCCGGCGCACAGATAATATTTTTTGCAAGAAACCCATTTTAAAAGTAAAGAGGCAATAAAATTACAAGGGGGATGGGTTCAAGAAGTTAGTTACACCTCAGAAACACAACACAAAAAGGGAGTAGCATATCTATTCTACAAAACTCTGCAGGATGTTATCAAAAACTCAGTTATAGATAGAGAGGATAGATATATAATTTTGGAAGTTGAAATTAATAAGAACAATATACACTATACAATATTTATGTCCCCAATCAGGAAAATAGTAAATACTGGCAGGAAGTAGACTAGACTTGCAATGCAGAAGAAAAGGAAAAGAGAAGCCAATATTATTAAATCTTTTCAGAAAGAGTTAAAAGTGAAAGATGTGTGGCGCATTATGCATCCAAATGTTATAGAATTCACATGACTATCCAAAACCTTTAAATCCCTTTCTAGGACAGATTATTTCCTTGTGTTGAAAAAATTGGTAAACAGCATTCAATGTTTCAAAATAAATGACATTACCTAATCTGGTCATGCGCCAATCTTCATTTCTATAAATGCTAAGATACAGAAACATAATATTTTGTATTCCCAAGATACCTACTTAATGATATTAAATTTATAAACTTTGTTAAGGAAAAATGGCGAGAGTATGCTCGATTTAATGCTGAATATTTGAATAAACCTGAAATAATTTGGAATGTGGCCAAGGCCGTTCTAAGAGGTGAAATAACATCATTTGTCATTAGACATAAACAAAAGACTAACATACGGAAAAAAACAGGTTATCAACCAATTAATAAACGCATATAATACATGAGAACCTAATGCAGAAAAATGGAAAATATATATACAGTAGCTAAAAAACAAAGAGAGAATTTCTTCATCCCAGAAGAAATTAAGGATGATTTTAACCCTTTCACCCATTCCGACGTTTATTTACGCTGTGAGGTACTTTGGCTATCGTACCGCACAACGTATTTATATGTCGGGACTTCAGGATACTCCAGCACTCTAGGCTCTTGAGCTCCTGAAGCTTCAGGCATCTCCCGCATATGGAGA
Source organism: Bombina bombina (assembly GCF_027579735.1). Lineage (NCBI taxonomy): Eukaryota > Metazoa > Chordata > Amphibia > Anura > Bombinatoridae > Bombina > Bombina bombina. The sequence goes on from NC_069501.1 coordinate 945,427,426, forward strand.
CGGAGCGCAATCGGTGCTCCGCCTCCATATGAGGGCAGATGCCTGATTGTTACAGACGGTGACACTGTATGTGTCACCGTCTGTAACGATCTTCTGCTGGAGCCAGCGGGAGGTGTGGGCGGGAGTCGAGTGGTGAGTGGGCAGCCCCGCAGGGAAGGCGGGAGGGGCCCTATGCTATGGAAAGAAAAAAAAAAGGGACAGGGATAATTGGGGCAGCTACACTACAGAAAAGGGGGTGTGGGGGCCCCCTAAATAAAGATCGTTGGTGGGGGGGAGGTGGGCGTTACACTATGCTAAAAAAACTATTAAAAAATTCTTTTTTTATTTGATGGCATTTGGTGGTGAAATGGTGGCATGAAATATACCAAAATGGGCCTAGATCAGTACCTTGGGTTGTCTAATTAATATATATATATATATATATATATATATATATATATATATATATATATATATATATATATATATTTGATAGGTAAATAAATAAAAAAAGGGTCTATTTCTGTGTCGGGCCTGCTTCAGTGTCAGATGGACAGACAGGCAGTAAAATACAATACCTATACAATGTATAGGTACGGTACAGAGTAACCCAGAGATTAAGGTGGAGATAGGAATAACAACCAGCCTGAAGCTCTCGATGCAGTCCGGACTGTACAGTACTAGATCAATCCGGTGATACTGAGCAAGGAAAACTAGTACTGCAAAAGTATAAAATCCAGTAGTACAGGAAACAGTTGAGCATAGTCAAAGACAATTCAGGTCAGCAACAGTAAGGCAAACAATACAGCAAGGTACAAGGGGATAAAGCAAAGCGTAGTCAAAGTCCAGTTCCAAGATCAAAGAAAACAGGAGATCCAATAAAGTACCAAGGGGCAGGGAAAAAAAGGAAAGTCCAGAATCCAAATCCAAGACTAACAGTGAGCAATCCAAAATAGCAATAAACAGCACACCCTGAGTAGAAACTCAATAAATAGGCAATGACTGCTGGAAGAGCTGGTTTATATAGGCAGAGAGTAATTGCCAATTACCTGCAGCGGCAGGCAAGTGGAGCCAAAGTGCAGGAAAATAAAAAGCTAAGTAGGCAAAATAAACAAACTGCAGTCCAGATGCAAAGATAGCACATTGCAAAAGCAATATCCCAGGAAGCTGAGGTCCCAGGTTCAATTCCAGGGTGTGATGTTCTGTTTAAATGGAGTGATAGTAAAAATGCTTTGGTATTTTGGGCAATTTTTTGTCTGGAAGTCCCGGTAGCGAAAGGGTTAAGAGGAGTTCTAAATTTTACAGATTTGGAAATAAATCTGGAAGGCTTTTAGCACAAATCAATAAAAACTAAAAGAACACCCTTTTTTTTTTCTTTTTTTTTTAAAGAGCTTTATTAGAAAAAAGTAATAATACAGTATAGGACACTCAAAAGTCGGTGATGAGACAGAATAATACAGATGAGATAGTTAGGTTTGTTGAAGTCCATACCACAAATGTGGTTCTTCCTTTCCAAATACAATAAGAGAACCCAAGAGGGTAACAAAATAAATTCCAGATACTGAAACCTGTAATATGTCGAGCTGGGCATTCAAAGCAATCTTTAATTTTTTTTCTTTTTTCTGGACATTTCACAAAACATAACAAAATTTGAACCTGAAACATATAAACAGTAATTCACAATCTTCTGTTTATCTTAAAACGGATTATTTCTGAGTTTCATTTAAAACATAACTGACAAACTGTGTTACCTTTAGTTAATCCAAATAAAAGTCCGGGAGTAGACTCGGTTCATTCAAAAGTAAGGGTGTAGGCCTTCTAAGATCAGTGGCGGCTGGTGACTTTTGAAGATGGGGGAGCACTAGCCCCAACCCCTCTGATGGCTCCGCCCATTTTAATGTGTGTATATATATATATATATATATATATATATACATACACAGTATATATATATATATATATATATATATATACATACATATAATATATATATATACACACACACACACACACACACACACATATATATATATATATATATATATATATATATACACACACATACATATACACATGCACACACACATATACATACACACAAATACATATACACTGTTACACACACAAATACATACATGCACACACAGGCATATACATACATACACATACAGTACATACACATACACATATATACATAAAATAAATGCACACACACATATACATATATGCACACACAGACATATACATACACATATAAAATACATACACACAATTTAAATTTATATTTTTTTTTCTTTAGAAGGGAGCACATTTTAATTTTATCTGACCTTTTAGCTTTTATATAAATTGAATGCAGTAAGTTCCAGTTAAACTAACCACTACCTCACACTTCTCCCCTTTCCCCACTCTTTCATGATAACAGTGATCTACAGACAAAAGCAGGAAAAGTTTGCTGGAGACACATGAGACTGACTGATACTGTGTGTGTTATATGACCATGCAGTAGGGAAAGAACTCAAAGAAGCACCAAAACAAGCAGCAAAAAAAAAAAACGGAGCATTTTTCAAAGTAATAAACTTACATACTTGTTGGCTGTCTCCTCCTTGCTGAAAGCCCATACCTCACTTAAAAACGGCCCTGTACAGGACAGTTAGCTTCCCTGCTCTGAGTCTGTCTGAACGGCCCAAAAACACTTCAGGAGGTGAGGGGGAGGAGCCTCGTGGGGGCCATCACATGCAGAGTGCCAGCGCATCACAGAGGCTGGGGGAGGAGACAGAGCACAGGCTGAACCCAGTCACACAGTTCAGCCTGTGCGATTATGTCTCTATAGGCATGAGGCTGGGGAGGAGCTATGCCTGCAAAGTGAATACATTGAGATCACTGTGCAGGCATATAGGGCTCCTTACCACACGTGCGAGTGGGGGGTGGAGACTGGAGTCAATACTATGACTCAGCCTCTCAGGCAGCAGCAGGCAGTGCTACGAGCGCTGTGGTGGTGTGGTCTGACGTCACGGACATCAGCACACTGAGTACTCCACCCGGTCCTAGCTCCTGCCTGTATCGTTGTAAATTGTAATATAATACTGTATACATAGCATGCCATGCTGCATAGTGACACAGGCAGCAGGACAGCACACAACTTGTGGGAAATTATAAATTATTAATAATATAAAATAATATAAATAAAAAAATATATCTAAAATTTTTAATATTTCTTTTTTTTCTCCTTTTTTATTTTTTATTGTTGGCTCATTTTTTTCTCCCTCCTCTGCCCCCTGGGGGTTCACGTGCGACAGTGCACAAATGGAGGAGCCTCCACTGTCTAAGATTAATGCTTGTTATAGTGAGGAGGGTGGAAGGACTTATTTGTGTATTAGACAGGGTAGACAAATGGTAGGGGGAAAAAAGGAAAAAAAAGGAAGGGGATTTTATTGGGGAGAAACTGAGAAAGGGAATGACTATATGCCGGGTTTTGCTGAGGAGGCACCTTTCTAGGGTTAGTAAGGTCCAGGAGTTAAGAAAGGTAATCTTATCTCTCCAATGGCATCCCAGGGTTCCCAGATAAGGAAGTGTAGATCATGTTGCTGTTTAGAATTATAAATAGGGTTGCACCGATACCGATACTAGTATCGGTATCGGTACCAATACCAAGTATTTGCATGAGTACTTGTACTCGTGCAAATGCACCGATACTTAAACCAATACATCCACTTCCTACCCATATGCTATCTTGTGGCGTTTTTTCAAACTGCATGTTCCCATTTCATTTTAAACTGGAGTGGAGACTAAACTAAAAATTGTTTACTACTGTTCTGCCAATACCCATTGCTATTATTTGTAATATTGTAGGAGAGATCACTGTACCTTGTTCAGAGAAACCCCTGAAGTACTGGGCAGTTAATAAATAGATTGCCAGCTCTGGCTAAAATGACCCAAAAATATCTTTCTGCCCCATGAAGTAGTGTGGAAAGATAAAGGCTGTTCAACTTAGAATCGAACCTCCATACAAATGTCAGTTTGATGTTATATAACAGCCCTACAAGCCAATTGTATCACCTCTTTAAATTTAATATTTTATTGTAATATTTTTTATTTATAAACATGTTCAGTGAACTTTGTGATAATAGACAGCGTTTTGGCTAGGTTTATTTGTGAATATTGAGGTGGAGGAGTACAATTTCAGGAGGCAGAGTCTCAGTCAGGTTGAGGAGTTGACATAGAGTGAGTAGTTTGAACCAAAAAGGTTTGATGACAGGGCATAACCACCAGGTATGTTGTGAATCTCTAATCTGCGAGCAGCCACGCCAGCATAATGGGTAACAGGTGGGGAACATCATATTTAGCTTAAATGGAACGTAGTGCCATCTGGTGAGCAGTTTATAGTAAAGTTCGCAGAGGGTCGTGCAGTGAATAGTTTGATTTGAATGTGCTATCGCTACACTCCAGGATTTCTCCAGGAAGGTTAGTTCCAAGTCTTTCTCCCAGGCTTGTATGTATTTAGTTTTAATCAAGTTTTGAGAGTTTAGAAGACATTGGTAATGGTCAGATAGAGGGGACAAAAGAAACCATTTTTAATAACTAAAATAAAAAGGAAAAATAAGGAATGGGATAATATAGCTGATATACATAAAGCATTTCACAAATATTATGAAAAAGTATACTCTGAGCCAAATATTGATACAGAACAAAAAAAGAAATTTTGGAAGCTAATAACATTACCAAAAATTAATTAAACGGAATTGGAAAAAGTTAACAAACCAATAAAAGAAAAAGAAGTTAAATATATTATTAATACTTCAGCCAATAGCAAAGCTGCCAACCCTGATGGTATCGCTGACGAGCTATATAAAAACCCTGTCAGCAGAAATAACACCGGATTTAACTGAATTGCATAATACATTTTGGACAGGACAAACATCGCTATAAAATATTTTAGTGAATCCCTGGTCACTCTCATTCTTAAGCCTGGGAAAACCCCTGAAAGCATAGACTCTTACAGATCAATTTCACTTCTAATTATAGATACAAAAATTCTGACTAGTTTATTAGCCAAGCAAATACAATCAATTTTAAACCCTATTATAGCTGAAGACCAGACTGGATTTATGAAAGGCAGGTCTTCTAATATAAATTTAAGAAAAGTGATGCTTGCGACCTTCCATGTTTGGTATAATAAAACATATGAAAAGATAAATCCAAATTATGATTTAGCAATTATATCATTGGATGCCCGCAAAGCATTTGACTCTATTACTTGGATCCACCTCTTTACAGCCTTGAGTATATGTGGTTTTAAGGGAAATATTTACTCTATGAAAAATCCACTCTATAAAGAATCCAACGCTTCTCTAATAATTAACAAAATGAGAACTTAACCTTTTAAATTGCGCAGAGGCACTAGGCAGGGATGCCCATTGTCCCCTTTGATTTTTAATAGATCGGTTAGCTACCAAGTATTGAAATAGATGGAAAATAAATCAAGCTAGCATTATATGCAGATGATTTGTTGCTCTTTACCAGGGATTCAAAGGTAAACAATAGTAAAATATATGATATTATAAAACTATTTAGTTCATTTTCAGGACATGAAATAAAGACCAATAAGTCTGAGTTTTTATGGCTAAATAAGAATAAGGAATCAGTCTTACATATGTTTAAAGAAGTTGAGCATTATATGACATATCTAGGGATTAAAATTTATATAAACCCTGGGGAGTGGTATAATTTAAATGTATGTAAGCATTTTGGAGATATGACATTTTACCTTACCTGAAATAGAACTACAATTAAGCAAACCATTTTTGTTTAAAATCATTGTACATATTAAAATAAATAAACTTCAAATACATATTAAAAGTAAAGAATTTTTAAAGAACCCAATTATTGCATGGCATCGCATTTGCAAAAAATTAAAAATACAATTTTCGGTCTTTCATTCTTTGTCCATAAATGGAAATCCGGAATTCGAACAGGGAAACTACTCCTGTGTATTTAGCCAGTAGCAGGATAAAGGAATTGAACATATTCACCAGTTAATTGATAAAGAAAATTAAAATAATTTAATAATAAAATATGAAATTCTGAGGAAGAAGTTTAATCTTGACTCTAGACATGTTTTCCCGTATATTGCCTAGAACTTATAAAATTGCGGGGCTGGTCTCCTTTGGAGCCAATCTCCCAGCTTTTAATATTGGAAAATATGCTCTCTCTACATTATATAAAATAATAACCAATATAAAATATGAAGATTATATAAACAATATTATTGTAAAATGGGGAAAAATGCAAATTCATAATATAGATTAACAAAAAATCATGCATAGTATTAAAAGGGTTGAAGAGGCTTCCTTAGCAGCCTTTACCAGAGAACAACATATCAAGATAATATTAATGGTGTACATTAGACTGGATAAGATTCCTAAATGGGGAAATAATCCTGACTCAACAATATGTCTGAAATGCAGATTAATAGGTGCAAATTTATTACATTGTATACAAGGTGAATGGTGTTTCACTCCATCTTTAGATTTACACCACAGAAATATTTTTTTTCCTTTCTTCTCCCCCTCCTCTCTTGTTTTCTTATTCCTTCTTTGAACTTACCGGATACAGATTTACTGATATAAAATGTGCTTTGTAAGTTGCGACCTAAGTTAAAATAATTTTAAGGCAGCTACCCTTAAATATAAATAAATGAATTCAATGTATAGTTATGTTATTAGATATATGTACTAAATTATATATTATATCATGTCTAATTTTTTTTTATTTTTTCTGTAATCATATATCCTTAAATTTAATAACATGAATAAAAATGTTTAAAAAAAAGAATATTGAAAATTGATTAAAACTGATGATACATGTTTCAATGTATTCGACTGGAAAGGACTCAAAAGTATATATATATATATATATATATATTATTAGTATTTAGGTGTATGCACTCTCACCATCAAACAATAGCAGCCAGGGCGCTATAAAGTATTCAAGTATATATGCAATTATTAAGCACTCACTGGTCTTCAGCCGTCATATTAAACAAGTGTTTATTAGTGTGACGTTTCGGGACAAGACACCGTCCCTTCCTCTGACAAACAACAATTGAAAATGAAAACCCTTTAAAGGCAAGTGAAAACCCTCCCCCTCATCTCAGCCAATCCTGGCTGTCCATGTGCAAAAACAACAAAGAAACAATCGCCTAGATTTAGAGTTTTGCGTTAGAAGGGGTGCGTTAGCTACGCATGTTTTTTTTCCCCCGCACCTTTTAAACAACGCTGGTATTTAGAGTTCTCAGAAGGGCTGCGTTAGGCTCCAAAAAGGGAGAGTACAGGCATATTTACTGCCACTTCAACTCTCAATACCAGCGTTGCTTACGGATGCGGCCAGCTTCAAAAACGTGCTTGTGCACGATTCCCCCAAGGGAATCAATGGGGCAGTTTGGGCTGAAAAAAACCTAACACCTGCAAAAAAGCAGCGTTCAGCTTCTAACGCAGCCTCATTGTTTCCTATGGGGAAACACTTCCTAACTCTGCACCTTACACCCTAACATGAACCCCGAGTCTAAACACCCCTAACCTTACACTTATTGTAGAATCTGATAACTTTTTAGTTACTATTTCCACACTAATATTACCTTTAGCTTAGGAAATCAGGACGCTGCTTGATGAAATTATTTCTTTAATTATATAGAAAATAATTATTTACATAGAAACAAGTTGCTAACTAATATAAGGGAAGGAAAGGGAAGGTGGAAAAGGGGAGAGAGAGAGAGATGGAAGGGGAGAGGTGAGTGAGAAGAGAGCTTTTTCCTAGCCTACAATGGCAACTAACTTATATAGTCATTCATTCTCTCACATGGCCAAGTCCAGCCCACACTCAGCTATAAATTCTTCAGAGACCAGATGACATAATTAGATCAGGGGGGTAGAATGTGACGTCCTTAGGCTATTGGTGATAGAAACTGAGATAAAATCAGGGCCTTGTAGTTTATGACACCACCTGTGAGATGCTGTTTGGAAGGGTTGTAAAATGTGTTTGTGAATTCTTTTCTTCTTTTGAGGCATTGTTTTGATAGAGAGTTTGCTCAGATCTCCAACTGTTTTTTTCCCAAACTTGTCTTATCACCTCTGAACTGAAAGAAGCTGGTAACTGTAGGTCAGAATCACCAATGCTGTTCTTAATCTGCATTTAACCCTTTAAGTCCTTGATGTTGTAGACAAATGTCCCTTAGCCTTTGAATATCCATTAATGTCCATGGAAATAACAGTCTGATATTAAAGTTAGGGGTGTTCATAAAATACAACATTCCCCTCTTTGATCATTAAATCACTTATGATCATAACGTTGTACTGCTCGCTTTATAGTTTCTTCTGTGAGTGGGGCAACCTGAAATAAAACCATTCATTCACATCCATACTAAATATTAAAATACAATTCCCTTACAATGTGTAGCACATTCTATCAATCACATTATGAATAGGATGATTAAATCAGTTTTACAAATACAATATTTTTTTTACCCGGTTAGAATTAACAAAAATCTGAGATGTATATAACATCACATCAGCATATTCAGAATAATTATACATATGACACAAATTAATTGTTACATATCACACACAATCTTTATGACTACTACTAGGAGTAGTGCTCAAACTTTGCAAATTATTTTCTGGCATATTGTGAGATTTGAATGTTATACATTTGTGACAGATTATAATTTATTAATACACAACGCCTGCTATCTGAGGTCATAAACAAAATGTAGCATATAGCTTTGCAAAACATGTATACTACTGTCTTTAACATTAAATCATAGTCTTATTATCTGCTTCAAGGCATGCGCACAGTCTTATAATCTACTGGTCAGCACTTAGAGACCTATAAGTAGACAATGTTATACTCTTTAAACATAACTGGCTTATGAAAAAAAAAATTACTGAAAAACATTGCCCAGTGTGGCAAAACAGATTTAAAATTAAAAAAAACTAATATGGAAGCATTTAAAAAAAAGTTACCTATTGTTAAAAAAACAAACAAAAAGAGATAAAAAATAAAAATGTCCTTAAAAATACAAAAATGTCCTTAAAATACAAAAATGGTAGTGAAGGGATCCCTCGTTTGGTTCCTTGATAGAAAAGGAACCATATTACAAAAAATAACAATAATTCATTTTACACATATAAAACAGAGACAACACAGAACAAACACAACATAAAAACAGTACGCCACACAAAACATGTTGCTGTTCTCTTTAAATATAACAGCGTTCTTAAATAACTTAATTTGGATTTTGCATTAAATTGTCTTCTCTACAGTAAATGATTTGTGCTTCTTTGGGTGATGTTATAGGTTGCTTCTGTAAGTAATCAGAATTGTTAGTTCATGACATTAATAACACAAACAAAATAACAGACATATAAAACAGTACTTGAAACCATGACTTTTAAAATAAACTGGTTATGATCAATTGTTTGCAAACAATTCATTGTGACTATATTACATTTATGTAACTGATGAGCTCATCATAAAGTACCACGTGGTCTTTAAGAAAAAGGGGGAAATACATTTCTTTATACTATAAACATTTTATTCATGAATAGCAACAACCTGTGAATAAAAATGAACAATTACAAAATTCTTAATTTCTAGAAGTAGACTGTACAAAGTTCACTTCTCTTCAAGTAATAGCCCTAAAAAAAAGAAACATAGCATTAATATAGACATATATACAAAGTAAATAAATGAAACAAAATAAATCTCTACTTGTCTAAAGTAAAATTCTACCATCACTATACATGGAATACAGGGTAATAGAATGTAGAGAATAGAGACAGATTTCTGCAATTATTTGGCAATATACACAGGCTGAGCTAAATTGAATATCAATAGATGCATTGCCAATTGTGTATAATTGTCATGTTCGGTCTCAGGATATCATGTGAGAGCCTCATTGTCTGGGTTGCTTTAAAGGAAGATTAGTAGAAGCCATACTGATTGAAAATGATAACAAATTTATTTAAACAACAAAATACTTTGTTTAACCAAATACTTGCAGAATATTTAAATATGCTACTCAGGTATGTTAAGACCACATACAGCAGGAGTGAAAATAAAGAAAACTAGTAAGCAGAGATGCAGATTCAAAAAGGAAAGTCTTTCTCCTGGTAATAACTGAAAAGTAAGATTTGCACAAGGCAGAAAACAACTTGTGAACTGGTAACAGGTGTAAAGGTAAAGTCTTTCTCCTGGTTATAGCTGAGTGCAGGAATTGCACAAGGCAGGAAACAAACTTGTGAACTGGTAACAGGTTTAAAGGTAAAGTCTTTCTCCTGGTAATACCTTGTAAACAGGTGCAAAGGTGAAGTCTTTCTCCTGGCAATGGCTGAGTGCAGGAATTGCATAAAGCAGGAAACAAACTTGTAGATTGGTAACAGGTTTAAAGGTAAAGGCTTTCTCCTGGTAATACCTTGTAAACAGGTGCAAAGGTGAAATCTTTCTCCAAAAAAAGTACAGGAAACAGGTTCTGACTTGACAAAACAGATCCAATGTGAAGACACTAATGCAGACTAAAAGCCATCCTTAAATAGGGAGGTTTTGCACAGGGTTGGTTCTGATTAATTCCAGAATTGAAAACACCTGTGTGTTGCACAGGTGTAATAACAAGTAAGGCAAATAGTTATTTATCAGATCTTTTAAGTTCCTTGCTATTACTAGAACTGGCTGTGGCTCAACACACAAGCAAACCGACTTGCAAGCAAACAGGAATAGTAACCAGAGAGCCACAGGTTCAAATCCCCACACAGCCCTTCTTAGCAGAATGCCTCCCAGGCCTTTTCTTTTTCTTTTTAATCTGGAGGCTTGGTTCTTGACAATAATTAAACAGTGCCCAAAATGGCCAGTTTATGTAAGGTATCTGAAATGGAACATTTGTCCCTTCTTTTTTAGATGGGGGCTCTTTGCAGTTTTGTTGAGATGGGGGCTCTTTGCAAGTTTCCTCCCTAGTAGGTTCTTCTATTGTTTCTTTCTTTGTTAAAGAAGATATATTCTGTTCCTTTTCAACTTCAAATATAGCACTGTATTTTCCTTACTTACTTAAATATGATATTTTGTTCTGCCTCCTAATGTAATTTTTATCCCTGGTATCTCTCATTGATGTCACACATTCCCTCATGATGTGCCCGAACTTTCCACATTTAAAACAACGTCTCGAAAATCTCTGCTTTCCCTGACTCTCAGTTAGCATAGATATATTATTATGAGTAGCATTCTTATGCTTTGAGTCTTTAAACCAGTCTTTAAGTATGTTAACAAAGTTTGTATAGGAGCAGGCATTTCTAAGAGTGATTCTTGTACTACTGTCAATTAATGTGCATTTATTTGCCATAGAATACAGAAAATCTGCATCATCTGGGGACATGTTAGGGCAGTTGTAAGTTATCTTATACAGTGCAAGGTACTCAGTGCAAAACAAAATTGGGTCATCTCCTTTCTTTAAAATTGCATTTACCATGGTACTGGTACCTCTGGCATCACGACAACACATAACATACTGTAATTCCTTTAATCTGTCCCCTGAATTTCCCCACTTTGCATCAATATCAGAAGACACTCCTTTATGGGTGCTTACTGGTGCCCTTAGCTGTGCAGCTAATTGTGATGGCAACCAGGTCCTGAGCAAAGCACAGGCATCTCTGTTGCCTAAATTATACTGAGTAGTAACAGCCTCTAACTTATTAAAAAAGGATTACAGGTGATGTGGAGGTGTCAAAGTGACCTAAAATATGGCACAAATTATTACGGTCTTGTATTGTAAGGGGAGGAGAGTTACTATGATTATTTACTTTAGTCTGTAATTGAGGGTTACTTTGTCTGCATTCTTTTTGAAGAGTTAGAATAGGGGGGACTTGGTTTAAAATTAACAAAGAACTGTCAGGAATGTTAGGGGTTTGTCCATCTAGTTCTATAGTTCGACTTTCATTACCATCCACTTCTAAAGGACAAACATGTGCTAGACTACTCCTGTAATGGTTACATTTGTCTTGTATCCCCTGTGCTTTAAGAGACAAGATACATTGTTCTTTATTTAACAGCTGTGATTCAGACTCCCATAAGTCTGCCTTAAGTGATGCAATAACATTCTCTCTCTGCATTTCCTTTTCTTCCATACATGTTACTAATTGTTCTCCCATGCCACACCTCACTTCACATTCATCAAACCTCTCTTGTAGCTCAGCATTCGTTTAGCAAGTTTGTCTATCTCTTCACTCAGTGTATCACACTCACATCTCTTTTCAGAGTGACTAGCAACAGCCATAATAGATTGACCAAGTTTATCCAGCTGTTCTATGATATCAGTTCTTTCTGCCTTCCATTCCAAATCTTTCTGTTCAGCAATCTCTTTTATTCTTAGAAACATACTCAGTAAATTACTTAGCTCTCTTTTTTCTATGTCTTTCTGAAACAGTTTTCTACTTAGTTCATTATTGTGCTTTTCACATTGTTTATTTACATTATAAAACTGACGTGTCAATGGATCTTCTGCACATGTAATAAATGTGACAGAGGCATATTTCTTAATGTATTTCTCAACCAGTTCCATTCTTACTAACAATACACACACCAGATTCACACAACACACTATACACAGTACAGATGTACACAATGATCACACAACAAACTATACACAGTACAGATGTACACACTGATCACACAACACACTATACACAGTACAGATGTACACACTGATCACACAACATACTATACAAAGTACAGATGTACACACTGATCACACAACACACTATACACAGTACAGATGTACACACTCACAAGTACACATCTAACATCAACAAACCTTTTGCATTATTAGCCTAAAATCTAGACCTAGAGGGATCTTCTTTTGAGCTGCATGTAAAACTGGGCTATGCCTATTACGCTTTACCCTCAGAGATGTCTGGTTACTCTCTTGTTTTCAGATTTTAGTAAACTTAATTCAGCAAGAAACAATTAATACATTTACTTTTCTGTAACATACAGGAACATAACATAAACATAAAGAGAAACATATACTTACAGTACTTGCAGCTTTCTCACTACACAGGGTCTTGTAGATCTGCACACTTCCAACACAGGTCCAGTTCGGCCTCTATTCACAAAGAGTTCTTGCAGCTCCAGTACTTCAGTTTAGCAAATTCAGTTGTAGTTCAATGTGGAATTAGTGATTTATCCACGTCCCATCTGGGGTGCCAAATGTAGAATCTGCTAACTTTTTAGTTACTATTTCCACACTAATATTACCTTTAGCTTAGGAAATCAGGACACTGCTTGATGAAATTATTTCTTTAATTATACAGAAAATAATTATTTACATAGAAACAAGTTGCTAACTAATATAAGGGAAGGAAAGGGAAGGTGGAAAAGGGGAGAGAGAGAGAGATGGAAGGGGAGAGGTGAGTGAGAAGAGAGCTTTTTCCTAGCCTACAATGGCAACTAACTTATATAGTTATTCATTCTCTCACATAGCAAAGTCCAGCCCACACTCAGCTATAAATTCTTCAGAGACCAGATGACATCATTAGATCAGGGGTGTAGAATGTGACGTCCTTAGGCTATTGGTGATAGAAACTGAGATAAAATCAGGGCCTTGTAGTTTATGACACCACCTGTGAGATGCTGTTTGTAAGGGTTGTAAAATGTGTTTGTGAATTCTTTTCTTCTTTTGAGGCATTGTTTTGATAGAGAGTTTGCTCAGATCTCCAACTGTTTTTTTCCCAAACTTGTCTTGTCACCTCTGAACTGAAAGAAGCTGGTAACTGTAGGTCAGAATCACCAATGCTGTTCTTAATCTGCATTTAACCCTTTAAGTCCTTGATGTTGTAGACAAATGTCCCTTAGCCTTTGAATATCCATTAATGTCCATGGAAATAACAGTCTGATATTAAAGTTAGGTGTGTTCATAAAATACAACACTTATTAACCCCTAATCTGCTGCCCCCGCTATCGCTGACCCCTGCATATTATTATTGACCCCTAATCTGCCGCTCCGTACACCACCACAACCTACATTATCCTTATGTACCCCTAATCTGCTGCCCCTAACATCTCCGACCCCTATATTATATTTATTACCCCCTAATCTGCCCCCCCAACGTCGCCGCTACCTACCTTCACTTTTTAACCCCTAATCTGAAGATGGACCTCATTGCTACTATAATAAATGTATTAACCCCTAATCCGCCTCACTCCCGACTCAAAAACACTATAATAAATAGTATTAACCCCTAATCTGCCGACCGGACATCGCCGCTACTCTAATAAATGTATTAACCCCTAAAGCTAAGTCTAACCCTAACACTAACACCCCCCTAAATTAAATATAATTTTAATCTAACAAAATAAAATAAATCTTATTAAATAAATTAATCTTATTTAAAGCTAAATACTTACCTGTAAAATAAACCCTAATATAGCTACAATATAAATAATAATTATATTGTAGCTATTTTAGGATTTATATTTATTTTACAGGCAACTTTGTATTTATTTTAACCAGGTACAATAGCTATTAAATAGTTAATAACTATTTAATAGCTACCTAGTTAAAACAATTACAAAATTACCTGTAAAATAAATCCTAACCTAAGTTACAATTAAACCTAACACTACACTATCAATAAATTAATTAAATAAACTACCTACAATTATCTACAATTAAATCAACTAAACTAAATTACCAAAACAAATAAAACACTAAATTACAAAAAACAAACAAACACTAAATTACAAAAAATAAAAAAAAGATTACATGAATTTTAAACTAATTACACCTACTCTAAGCCCCCTAAAAAAATAACAAAGCCCCCCAAAATAAAAAAAATGCCCTACCCTATTCTAAAATAAAAATTTAACAGCTCTTTTACCTTACCAGCCCTTAAAAGGGCCTTTTGCGGGGCATGCCCCAAAGAAAACAGCTCTTTTGCATTTAAATAAACATACAATACCCCCCCAACATTACAACCCACCACCCACATACCCCTAATCTAACCCAAAACCCCCTTAAAAAACCTAACACTAAGCCCCTGAAGATCTTCCTACCTTATCTTCACCACGCCGGGTATCACCAATCCGTCCAGAAGAGGGTCCGAAGTCTTCATCCTATCCGACAAGAAGAGGGCATCCGGACCGGTAGACATCTTCATCCAGGCGGCATCTTCTATCTTCTTCCATCCGGCACGGAGCGGGACCATCTTAAAGCAGCCGACGCGGATCCATCCTCTTCTTCCGGTGACTCCCGACGAATGAAGGTTCCTTTAAGTGACGTCATCCAAGATGGTGTCCCTCGAATTCCGATTGGCTAATAGGATTCTATCAGCCAATCGGAATTAAGGTAGGAAAAATCTGATTGGCTGATTGAATCAGCCAATCAGATTCAAGTTCAATCGGATTGGCTGATCCAATCAGCCAATCAGATTGAGCTCGCATTCTATTGGCTGCACCAATTTCAGTTTGTGTTTTTAACTGTTTGTTGTTTTCCGCAAATTTTAGCACTGTTTGACTAATAAACGTTAAGTTTTAATTTTAGTTAGGTAAATGTATATTTAGAGACTGGTGCTATATCTGAACGCATTCATATGCCATATTGAACTCTTTAGTATAATTTATTACACTTATTTAGCTCTTGAGTGCTACAAGTGTACTCTTTGCAGTGGTTATCTTTCTAACCACTATCCGCTTTTCTAAGTTCCTATATAGTACACAGCACCGCTGACTCTACTATTAGATATTCACTGATCTGGAACATATTCCAGATCACGTCATATAAAGAGATTTAGAGCTTGCTCCTAACCTAGAAGTAGTGCCATTGGTTTCTCTTTTTTCTTTTTCAAGTGCTGTGGGCTGTCTATGTGATTTGCTAAATACAAACAAAAGAAATATACATGAGTATGCCTAAACATTTATAATTGGAATAGTTTTCTGGGCGAAGTGGTGCATTATCTGACAGAAATACAGGGGTGCCAATATTTTTGGCCATGACTGTATATATATATATATATATATATATATATATATATATATATATATACATAGCTTTATATGTGTATATACTGTATTTATGTGTGCACATACATATTTACACATATAAACATAAATACACAATATTTATACACATCATTCACACAAACACGTATATATATATATATATATATATATATATATATATATATATATATATATATATATATATATATATATATATATATATATATATATATATATATAGCAAAACAGGAAACAGCACTCTCTGGACTTAAGTAAAAAACAAGTAGTTTATTCAGTAACTGAATAAACTACTTGTTTTTTACTTAAGTCCAGAGAGTGCTGTTTCCTGTTTTGCTACATTTCAACTACTCTAGCACCCTGGCCCTTGGAGAACTGTTTGTGAGAGTGCAACTGACTCTTTTTGCTTATATATATATATATATATATATATATATATATATATATATATATATATATATATATACATACAGGGAGTGCAGAATTATTAGGCAAGTTGTATTTTTGAGGATTCATTTTATTATTGAACAACAATCATGTTCTCAATGAACCCAAAAAACTCATTAATATCAAAGCTGAATAGTTTTGGAAGTAGTTTTTAGTTTGTTTTTAGTTATAGCTATTTTAGGGGGATATCTGTGTGTGCAGGTGACTATTACTGTGCATAATTATTAGGCAACTTAACAAAAAACAAATATATACCCATTTCAATTATTTATTTTTACCAGTGAAACCAATATAACATCTCAACATTCACAAATATACATTTCTGACATTCAAAAACAAAACAAAAACAAATCAGTGACCAATATAGCCACCTTTCTTTGCAAGGACACTCAAAAGCCTGCCATTCATGGATTCTGTCAGTGTTTTGATCTGTTCACCGTCAACATTGCGTGCAGCAGCAACCACAGCCTCCCAGACACTGTTCAGAGAGGTGTACTGTTTTCCCTCCTTGTAAATCTCACATTTGATGATGGACCACAGGTTCTCAATGGGGTTCAGATCAGGTGAACAAGGAGGCCATGTCATTAGATTTTCTTCTTTTATACCCTTTCTTGCCAGCCACACTGTGGAGTACTTGGACGCGTGTGATGGAGCATTGTCCTGCATGAAAATCATGTTTTTCTTGAAGGATGCAGACTTCTTCCTGTACCACTGCTTGAAGAAGGTGTCTTCCAGAAACTGGCAGTAGGACTGGGAGTTGAGCTTGACTCCATCCTCAACCCGAAAAGGCCCCACAAGCTCATCTTTGATGATACCAGCCCAAACCAGTACTCCACCTCCACCTTGCTGGCGTCTGAGTCGGACTGGAGCTCTCTGCCCTTTACCAATCCAGCCACGGGCCCATCCATCTGGCCCATCAAGACTCACTCTCATTTCATCAGTCCATAAAACCTTAGAAAAATCAGTCTTGAGATATTTCTTGGCCCAGTCTTGACGTTTCAGCTTGTGTGTCTTGTTCAGTGGTTGTCGTCTTTCAGCCTTTCTTACCTTGGCCATGTCTCTGTATTGCACACCTTGTGCTTTTGGGCACTCCAGTGATGTTGCAGCTCTGAAATATGGCCAAACTGGTGGCAAGTGGCATCTTGGCAGCTGCACGCTTGACTTTTCTCAGTTCATGGGCAGTTATTTTACGCCTTGGTTTTTCCACACGCTTCTTGCGACCCTGTTGACTATTTTGAATGAAACGCTTGATTGTTCGATGATCACGCTTCAGAAGCTTTGCAATTTTAAGAGTGCTGCATCCCTCTGCAAGATATCTCACTATTTTTGACTTTTCTGAGCCTGTCAAGTCCTTCTTTTGACCCATTTTGCCAAAGGAAAGGAAGTTGCCTAATAATTATGCACACCTGATATAGGGTGTTGATGTCATTAGACCACACCCCTTCTCATTACAGAGATGCACATCACCTAATATGCTTAATTGGTAGTAGGCTTTCGAGACTATACAGCTTGGAGTAAGACAACATGCATAAAGAGGATGATGTGGTCAAAATACTCATTTGCCTAATAATTCTGCACTCCCTGTATATATATATATATATATATATATATATATAGGGGCCCTTTCCAGTCAAAAACCTTGCCATATACCATATTCCTATTTAACCCTTTTAAAACCTTTTTATCAATTTTAAAATATGTTTTTATTAAAAAGTGTATATAGGATTGTAATACCTTATTTTAATTTTGATGTGTTTTGTGAAAAAAAAAATCTATCCCATTACACTTTACCTCAGGTCCAAGGTCGCACTAAATATTTTAGTGCAATGTCGGCTTTCCCTTGAGCGCAACCTATAACTTTCAACTTGTAACATGAGCACTATTAGTGCGGTCGCAATATCTATTGAAAATGTAGGTTGTGCTGGAATGATGTCGGCCGGGCTAACTTTCTCTGGTAAATCTGTTTAATCATGGACTTGTAATAATAAGTTGCCCGCTAATGTTAGCACAATACAGTGATACTGCTTATTGTGCCCCACACTTTCATTAGTGCTCAACTTGTAATCTGTGCCTATTTGAGTAAGATTCAAGCCCTTGATAGAGGGATTACACTTCAGTCTACCTCTTCTATCTCTTGATTGGAATACATTTTACTGTGAAGTTAGTCTGTTTATCCACAAAAACATTAACTATGTGAAACAATTTTAATCTAAGTTAATTTATGCATGGTTTAAACCTGGCAATGTTTTGGATATGTGAAATAATGGTTTGCGTGCAAAACGGCTTCACAAATGTTAGTTTGTCCTATGCAAACCATTGGATGTTGCTGGCTATAATCAGCAATTCAGTAAGAATTATAAAAAAAAATGTAGCTGTAGACCAAAACACTGACTTGAAGTAGAGACCAGTAGCTGACAGACAAGCATGATTTGTAAAATCAGAAAGTAAATGCAGAGTCAAGAAAAGACAAAAGTAAGGAAAAGGGCTACTATCAAAAGTAAAGAGACAAGTAGTACTTGTCAACAGTTAAGCTCTGTGACTAGTATCAGAGATGAGGAGACAAGCCACAGTTGCCAACATATAAACTATACAAATAGAACGTAAGGCTAAGAAACCAAACAATACCTCTATTTTCAGAAGTCATGAAACAAAATCAACAAATAAGCTGTAGTCACCAACATATTAACCATACAACTAGTATCATAGGTTAAGACATAGGTAGAAGTCACCAACATCATCTAGTTTCAGATATCAAGAGACAAGCTGTAGTGTACCAGTAGATAATATATCTGACTACTATTAGAGGTCAAGAGACAGGCACTAGTCCCCATGAGATATACTATTTCACTAGTATCAGATATCAAGAGACAAGCAGTAGTTAAAGGGATACTAAACCCAATTTTTTTCTTTCATGATTCAGATAGAGCATGAGATTTTAAGCACCTTTCTAATTTACTCCTATTATCAATTTTTCTTTGTTCTCATGCTATCTTGATTTGAAGAAGAAGTACTGTAAGCTTTAGAGCCGGACCATTTTTTCTTCAGCACCTGGATAGCACTTGCTGATTTGTGGCTAAATATAGCAAACCAATCATCAAGCTCTACCAAGGTGCTGAACTAAAAATGGGCCGTCTCCTAACCTTTTATTACTGCTTTTTCAAATCAAGATAACATGAGAACAAAGAAAAATTGATAATAGGAGTAAATTAGAAAGATGCTTAAAATTGCATGCTCTATCTGAACCATGAAAGATAAAATGGGGGGTTAGTGTCCCTTTAAGGCAGATAAATTATCAACATCATGCTGCAACACTGAAATATGTGCCAACAACACTTATGCATGTATGAGATTACAAAAAAAGCACACACCCATGCCCTAAAGACACTCAAAGTACAAAATAAATCATGTGTAATGACAATACTGGTGAACTATGGAGCAAACATGATATTCACAGTACAGCACTTCAGATACCTGACAAAAATTATTTTAATTCATCAATTAAAAGTCTGCTGTCCATCCGATCTTTCTTTTTTTTTTTTTCTTTTTTTTTTTTTTAGTTTTTAAAACATTTTTATTGAGTAAGAAAAGATTACACTTACAATGAAAATAACCATAATGTCGTACGTATAGATACTCAGATAAATCGTATGAGTGAACAGTATTACACAGACAGTTAGGGGGGGCATTGTCCAATGAGAGAGAGTCTTTTATGAAACTAGTGATCAGGGAAGCTCCCCCAGGATCAGGTAATGTTAGCAGGTACGGTGCTGAAAAGGGGTAGATCGTTTAAGTTAGTGATGGTACATATCACTCATTATCTAGCTTTTCAACAGTTCGATATAGCATTTACTTCTCCATCTGGTATCCTCGCAGATAAAGTGCAATCCTCACAAACATAAACAGCATGGAAACCATAACATTTCAAAACATGTGCCCATACGGGCTAAGACAATAAGGAAAAAGAAAAAAAGAAAAGAAAGAGGAACAAAAGGAGATATGGGAACATAGAAAGGGGAAAGGGCGAAGAAGAATAGGAGAAAGGGAAGGCTGAATAATTTGATAAGTTGGAGAGTTGATCCGGATGGGGCGGCCAACCCCAAAGCTGCAGAGTCTGTTAAACTATCTATGAGTGTAGGAGGGTCTGCCAGTAAAATTGTATGTTATGGTAAAAGTCAAGACTACCATTCTTTTTTTTTAAATATATTTTTATTGAGGAGAATAGATAACATAACATACAAGATACATTTCAGACAATATAAAAGTAATGATCCAATATAATTTACAGTCGTCAATGATAACTCGCTATGACATTGCCTTTAGCTTTTTCTTTCCCTTCTCTTCTCCTCATTTTAATTTTTAATAAACATAATGAGACAAAACAAAACAGTGCAAAAATTAGTCACCTCTTCGTCTTCAGCTTCTCAGTGGCCATTGTGCTTTATTGCAAGGTCTGAGTGTAATGTACGTGGTGTGGATGAGAGAAGGGAAAAAAAAAAAAAAAAAAAAAAAAAGGGTCTCCACCGCCCCCCGCCCCCTCACTGGTATAAGAATCCCCACTCCCCTCTCAGTGAAGCAGTCAGCATATACTCAGTTTGAGCAAATGGCTTCAGAATCTGCTTTTGCTGATCAATATTCAACGTGCTAATGTATTCCCGCCATTTATTCAGAAAATGTTTGAGTCGTCTGTTCGTGTCTAATTTGGTGTCTAGCTGTTCTACCATTAGCTGATGGTGTATGCATCGTTTGAACACTATAAATGATGGAGCCTCTGTCAGGGTCCATACTTTCAGAATGACTTTCCTAGCCACCAGAATTATTGTAGTGAGTAGCGGCCTCAGCCTGGGCCTTAATTCTTCCCAGTCGAGAAAGCAAATTTGTTTGATTCCAATATCAGTTTTGACTGCTAGGGTGTTGTTTATCCAGAAGACCACCCTGCCCCAAAACTGTCTCACTCGGGGGCAATTAAAAAAATAGTGAAGGAAGTCGGGGTCTCCCAATCTGCATTTGCTGCATTCATTTGCTATGTCAGTGTGCCACTTGGTCAGTCTGCGAGGCGTCAGATAGTCTCTATGCAACATTCTGACCTGGGATTCTCTAAACGTCATAGACAGTGTCGCCCTTCGTACTGTTTCTAAGCTGCCCTGAATCATGGTTGTTAAATCTTCTACATCTACATCCTTACTCCATATGTTTACTAGGGTCTCTAAATTTTTAGTTTCGGTCTTCCCAATTAATGATTTGTATATACCTGAGATTGTAAATCTGCCTAACCGAAAGGAGACCACGGAGGGGTTGAGAGCATGGGATTCCCAAAAGTGAGGGTCTATGGATATTAGTTGATTGACATAGTGCCTCATCTGTAAATAGGCATAGAAATGAGTTTTGGGTATTTGAAATTGGTTCTGTAGGTCGGTAAACGATTTAATGCTCTTTGTATTCAGATCCAAGGAGTCTCCTACTGAGCGCAGGCCCACCGCCTCCCATAACGCAAAGGGAGAGGTGTCTATCCCCGGGGGGAAGTCCGCGTTCCGCCTCAGCGGGATCATTCTGGATGACATATAGGTCCGGTCCATATGGCGCAGCGTTAGCTGCCAAGCCTTTAGCGTAAGACTACCATTCTTAAAGTGTGCGTATTCTTCAATTTCTAGTAGTTCTGATGTGCTATGCAGCCATTCCTGTCGAGTTGGGATCTGGGCAGATTTCCACTTGCGCGCAATAAGTAATTTGGCTCCGTTTAAGCTATATTGTAGAAGTTTCCATTTTATTTTACATATTTTCTTTGGTTTGTAGTTTAGAAGGGCTGTGGTTGGGGGCAGTTCAAATTGTTCTCCCATGATAGTTTTCAAATTGTGAGTAATGTCTTCCCAAAATGGGAATAGTTTCGGGCAGTGCCACCAGATATGGGCCATTGTGCCCGGAGACCCGCAGCCTCTCCAGCATGTGGCATTAGATTGAGGGTATATTCGTTTAAGCCTGTCAGGGGTAAGATACCATCTAAACAGGACTTTGTGGTTAAGCTCCAATATTCTGGGGAAGGAGGAGGACTTGGCAGAGTTATAACATATGTTATCCCATTGCTCTTTGGGTATAGAAATTCCTAAGTCAGTTTGCCAGTTAGAGATATATGAGGATGTGGGTAGGGTAAGGGTGTCATCTAACAGTCTTTTAGTGATGGATAGTGAACCTCTGGGCGTCACCCCTTCTAGACAGAGTCTTTCAAATTTCGTCAGATCCCTCAGTATATCTTGTTTATGGGGTGATGAGCCTAGTAAATGTGTTATTTGAGCATATTTTAGCCATCGGGAGAAGGTTCCACCGACTAGTTCTATAAGCTGCGATCTGGGTTTCAATTTTCCTCCCTCGGTCAGGTAAGTGAACGGTATGGTTGGGCCTGTATCAGGGGAGTACACTTCATTCAGGACAAGCCCCCCGTGGAATTCCGCATTTATCGGAATTGGTGTCATTGGTGAGATGTATGTCGTGAGGCCTTTAGCCTTAAGTCTGATAGTATCCCATGTACGGAAGTGGTGAGCGTAGAGGGGGGAGGTTCTAGATAGTGTGGGTCTACATGTTTGTTTAATCCAGCACAGTGGCCCTAGAGTGGGTGAGCGTAACAGGAAGGAATCTATAGAGGACCATGCTTTTGTGTGTGTGACATCATGCCACTCTAGGATTTTTTGCAGAACTACAGCTTTATAGTAATGTGATATTAGTGGTACCCCCAAGCCTCCCTTGCGTAGGGGTTTCGTCAAGATCTTTTTACTAATACGGGGTTTTACCTTTCCCCAAATAAAGGAATTTATCATGGATTGTAGTTTAGTCAGGTAATGCAATGGCAGTTGGATTGGTGCAGCCTGAAGTAGATACAGGATTTGGGGCAAGGTGGTCATTTTAACTGCCTGGATCCTTCCCCACCAAGACAGGGGTTTCTCTTGCCAGGAGTCGAAATCTTTTCTAAGTTTGTATATTAGTGGTATATAATTGAATTTAAACAATTTGTTAATAGAGGGGGTCAAATAAATTCCAAGGTATTTGAGTTTATCCTGAAGTAAGGTGTATGAGCATAGGGTTTTGAGATTCTCAAAGCTTTCTTTTGGAAGGTTAATATTAAGGATTTCAGATTTTCTGGCATTGATGGAGAAGTTAGAGTGGGCACTAAATCTCTCAAATTCTGTCAATAAGTGTGGCAGGGACTTATGTGGATGCGTTAAGAAGGTGAGAACGTTGTCAGCGTAAAGAGTGAGCTTATACGTATTGGGACCTAACTGTGGGCCAGTGATATGTGAGTTTCTCCGAATGTGGGCCGCTAGTATCTCAATGGATACGGCAAACAGTAGAGGAGACAGGGGACACCCCTGTCTTGTGCCATTTTTAATTCTAAAGCTGTCAGAAAGTGTGTTATTTGCCCTGACCTTAGCGGTCGGGCAGGAGTAGAGGCTAAAGATCCTCCGAAGCATCATGGGTCCTATCCCAATAGTGGTCAGGCAAAGTCTCAAGAAGGCCCATTCCAGCCGGTCAAATGCTTTCTCAGCATCGGTTGAGATCAGGATGGTAGGTATTTTTGACCGGCCAGACTGTTCAATTAGGTGTAAGACCCTTGTGGTGTTGTCCCTTGCTTCTCTTTTTGGGATAAAACCAGATTGGTCGGTGTGGATAACCTGTGGCAAGATTTTATTCATTCTGGTCGCTAATATTTTTGAGTAAAGCTTAATATCTGTATTAAGTAAAGATATTGGTCTATAGTTGCCCACCTGAGTGGTGTCCTTGTCCGGTTTAGGGATAACTGATATGTATGCCTCAAGGGAGCCCTCTGACCATGTTGTTCCCTTATCTATAGACTGAAATAGGGTTGTTAAATGGGGGATAAGCAGGTTTTTATATTGTTTATAGTAGGCGTTTGAGAACCCGTCTGGACCTGGGCTTTTATGTAAAGGGAGGGAATTTATGGCTGTTGTTACTTCCTGAGGTGTAATGGGGCTATCTAGAAGTTCTGATAGTTCTTTAGGGATGCTGGGAAGAGAGGCATCTAGTATGTACTGTTCTGTGGCTGAAGGCGTTGCGGTTGCTGGGGGGGTTTGTAGGTTATAGAGACTGCTATAGAAGTTTTTAAACTCCTCAACTATTGAGGGGCTGCTTACTAAACTGTTCCCCGCGTTGTTCACTATCTTATGAATATGCGTGCTTAGCCTACGCTCCTTAAGAACTCTAGCTAGAGAGGGGCCTATCTTATTAGACCTAGCCAGGGATGTCTTTTTGAGATATATCGCTCTAGTTTGGGCTTCCTTGTAGAGTAGTCTATTTAAGTCATTTCTGTGTTGCCTCAGGAGGTTGGAAAGGGAGAGATCGGCGGGTGCTTCTTGGTGTTGTTTCTCTAGAGTGCGTATGGAATGCAGAATAGTCGAGATTTGTGTTCTAAAGTGTTTTGTCTGTAAAGCTTTATGTTTGATCAGTTCTCCACGCAGGACCGATTTATGTGCTTCCCAAAGTGAGTGGGGCGAGATGTCATTTGTGTTATTAATTCTAAAGTACTCCTCAACGGTATCTGCTATGTGTTTGGAGAGTATTTTGTTTTTTAGTAACGCTTCGTCTAACCTCCAAACAAAGGGGGATAGAGGGGCTTCTGACCATTCAAGGGTTATTGACACCATAGCGTGATCGGACCAACTAGTTGGGGTGATTTCTGCATTCTGAATTTGGCCGTATATAGATTGATCAGCTAAAACATAATCTATGCGGGAGTAGTTTCTGTGTGGGTTTGAGTAAAAGGTGTAGGTGCGTTGGGAAGGGTGTTTCAGTCTCCATGTGTCAAGTAAAGTCAGGGTTTGAATGAGGGACACTGTGTCAGTGAGTGTTTTAGGGGGAACACTGCTGCGTCCCGTCGAACAGTCCAAGGTGGGGTCAAATGCTAAGTTAAAGTCCCCCGCCAGAACAAGAGGTCCCTTCAGGTGAGAGAGTATATGACGTTTGAGTGTTTTCAGGAATTTGGTCTGTTTTGTGTTAGGAACATAAATGTTAGTCAGTGTTAACGGCCTGTTAAATAGTAAGCCAGTCACTATTATCCATCTACCTCCTGGGTCAGAGACAGTTTCTAGCAGTTGGAATGGTAAGTGTCTGTGGAACAGAATCCCCACCCCGCCTGTTTTCCTAGTATTATGGGAGAAATATCCCACAGGGTAGTCTTTGTAAGAGAATAGAGGGGGGAATCCTTAGGGAAGTGGGTCTCCTGGACGAAGACTATGTCTGCTTTTATCTTTTTGAACCACGCCAGTGCTACAGAGCGCTTGGTAGGAGAGTTTAGCCCTTTAACATTCTGTGTGACTATTGAGACTAATGGAGGCGCCATGATGTTCTGGGTAACCGGCAGTTTATGATGTGTAGCCTAAGTGTATGCAGGTGGGTGCTAACGTGTTTACTAAGGGGAATAGGAAGGGTAGTTCTTACCTGAAGCCGCAATTCCTCTCGAAGCGTACCGCCCCATCCAGACCAAATGGACGAGGTAAGTGTAGGGAAGAAAAGGGGGAAACAAAGGACAGATAGAAGTCTAAAAGAAGAAAACATAATGATTAATAATCCAGTTATAGACTGAACATCAATAATAATACACAAAAAATTAAACAAACAGTGCATGAGTATTCTAACAGGAGTACTCATAGGTAGAGTGGGGGGGGAAAAGTGGCTGCTACTACGTTTGGTAGCAGGCCGGTTATCTAATCACATTATTTTATAGGAACGTGAATTCTGGTAGGTCTTCTAGAAATATGGGCAGTAATTGTAACAGGCCATATGGGAGGTCAATCTCACTTTTGACAGCTGGGATAATCAACAAACCTCAGTAACCATATGTAGGGACTAAGTAGGGGGACAGTAAAACTGGGATTCTAATGTTACTGCTATAAATCTAGATGGCTAGGGACCAGTTGATTGTTCTAGGCATGTACAGTATGGCTAATGAAAAGCAGAAAGCATAACCGCACATTTTTTGCATTAGTTAAATGTTTTTCAAGTGGATCAGTCCGGGTTCAAGGATGGGTCTTTGGGCTGTGTTCTGTTTCTTTTGTGGCGTGAGACCTGAGTCCAATCTTGTCTTCGTGTTCGCTGATCTTTAGGTGGGGGAGGCATGTCGGATATGGAGGGAAGAGTAGGGGGCCGAATGCCCAGTTGGGAGCAGAATGATTCCAGGTCTTCGGGGCTTCTGTAGATAGCAGAAACATTGTCCTTTACTACTCTGAGACAGAAAGGAAAGCCCCAACGATATGGTATTTTTTGTTCTCTCAAAAGCAGTGTCAGGGGTTTAGCCTCCCTCCTCTTTGTTAAAGTCATTTGACTCAGGTCTGCAAAAAATTGTAAAGCATGTCCCTCAAAAGTAATGGGTGCTTGTTGTCTTGCTGCAGATAAGATATCCTCTTTGTCTTTATAATTAGTGAATTTCAGTATAATGTCCCGCGGGGGTGCGGGGTCTTTGGGCAGGGGTCTTAAGGCACGATGAAAACGGTCTAGCAGGTATTCTTTCCCCTGACCTCTTGATTTTTGTTTCCCATGAGCTCATTAAACAGTTTCTGGAGAAAGGGCAGCAGGTCTGCAGCTTTAATAGATTCAGGGACTCCCCGTATCCTGATATTGTGGCGTCTGCCTCTATTATCCAGGTCCTCAACCTGGTCTTGTAGTTGCTGAATAATATTGGAGTTGCAGGTTGAATGTTGGATTTGTTGGTCAAGTAGCCTGTCTGTGCTTTCTAGGCTTTCTTCCAGATTTGCAATTCTATTGCCTATTTCGTTAATTTCTTTTTTAACCTCTGTGAGGCTTGATTTAATCATTGAGCTCACTTGTGTTATGAAGTTGGAAAAATCTTCTTTAGAGGGGAGATAGTATATCTGCCTTAGTAAGAATATTGTCTTCTTCCAATGTTATGTCAGTCTCTGCCTGCGCAGGGGGAGATTTTGAAGGAGAAGAGGGGGTTTGTGCAGTGGGGTTATCCATGGCCTTGAAGAAAGAGTGAACTTTAGGTGTAACTGCCCCGGTTCCCTTTAATGTTTTTTCAGTTCTGGGCCCTTTCCTAGTAGCCATGAAAGAGCTATGTTAAACAAGGTTTAGATGGAACTGTTAGGGTCAGGCTAGTGCCGGGTTGTGAGCTAGGTTGCTGCCCGCTATGGGGGGACTGATCACTCTTGGCAAAAATGGAGAGGACTGTGGCAAGGAGGGTCTCTGCGAATGATATCTAGATATCCACGTGGCCTGGTTATGGCGGTGATAACTGCCCAATATCGTAGAGGTATTCACTGTGTCTTGGTTTGCGCTAACATTTGGTGTGTGACAGATTCATATTTTCAAAGGGTTTCATACTCCTTTATGTAGCGGCTCTGTATGTATGGCCTTGCATGGAAGCTCTGAAAGATTTACTCACTGCGGTGTCTGGAGCCGTTGGATTTTGCAGTCACATATCGCCTCAATGTCTGATCGCAGTTTCCTGTGTTCCGGAGGGGTGAGATGACGGTTAGTCAGCCGGACAGGCCTGTGGTTTGAAAATGTAGTGGCCTCCGGGTGTTTGTGTCGGACCGCGTGGTCAGCCGCGCTGTGTTAGAAATGCTGATCTTCTACGGTGCCGGCTGGAGTTCAAAACTTCTATTACTCGATCTTTGATGTCAGCGGATGTTCTGTAGCTAAGAGTCACATATAGATTGACGTTCCTAAGCCTTTAAAAGTTTTAATAAAACCGGCCTCACACCGGAGCTCTTTCAGCTTGCGTCCATTTCTGAAGCAGGCTAGCTCCACCCCCCGTCCATCCGATCTTTCTATTGAAATATTTTTTTATCAGTTTGATAACGTGCAGTTATACATTTAGCTTCATCACTATCTAACTAATATGGACTTTGATTTTGGTGACTGCTGTCTATGTCTTAACCTAAGATACTAGTTTGATGGTTTATATGTTGGTGACTACAGCTTATTTCTTGATTTTGTTAATGACTTCTGAAAATAGAGGTATTGTTAGTCTTTTGAGACTGCAGTTTGTCTCATGACGTTGTCAGTATATGGCCGGGTTATAATACAATATATTTAATAATTATTCTTTAAAATGAACCCCCAATAAAATGCATATATCAAGACTATAAAATGAATGTAAATTCCTGAATTCTTTTTATTAGTTAAAATTTATAGACACATTGAAATATATTTGTAGAAAACCAGATATGAATCTATACACGTTAACTATTATAATAAGCTATGCAAAGATCATATAAATTGCCTTATTCACAATAGTCTTTCAAATCAGAGTTGCATTTAAAATACCACAATGAAATGCCAGAATCTGAGCCACTAACATTCAGACAGTACAATCAGCTATATAGCCACAATTTATCCTATATAATTCCAAGTTAAAACATCAGAAATTGTATATGTTATTTGTGCCAACAACCAAACTCCTATGCCAATTTATCTAAGCTGAAATAAATTCTTAGTTATCTACAATTAAGACAATTCTAATATATATATATATATATATATATATATATATATATATATACAAATGCAACTTAAAAAGAGAGGATTGAACGTGTATCTAAGTCAATCAAAGCGGGACACAGGCTGCACAAGGAGTCTATCAAAAGCTTTTATTACCATAAGACTCAAACAGTTTTAACAGGCCGTCTACCCTCCACCCTATTCCTAAGACCGTGCAACTATAACCTAATGAATTACATAAACATGGTACATTGTGCGTTGTTTACCCTAACGATTCAGTTGCCGATGGAGCCAGTTATATGCACAGCATGAATAAGTACAGCAGAAAGGTGTTACCATATTGCATTGATATCTGAAGGAGTTATACTAACCAGAGCGTGTTTCAAACACTAAGTGCCTGGACTTTCAATATTCTTTAACAAGTAGGACAACTGCAATTTTTGGGGCCCCGTAAAAATTTATATGGACTATATGGAAGTCAATTTTGACATAAAGTTCATATTTTTATGGTCGCATAACATCATAGCTGAAATAATTTTGTTACTGTTGCATTTTGGCTTGTCAGCCGGCTGGCTTGTTCTAATGTTTATGTAATTCATTAGGTTATAGTTGCACGGTCTTAGGAATAGGGTGGAGGGTAGACGGCCTGTTAAAACTGTTTGAGTCTTATGGTAATAAAAGCTTTTGATAGACTCCTTGTGCAGCCTGTGTCCCGCTTTGATTGACTTAGATACACGTTCAATCCTCTCTTTTTAAGTTGCATTTGTATATTAATTGGGACAGCTAGCACGGTCTAAAAGCAATGGAAAGTTGAGTTAATTGTGCACCACCACACATTTATATTTTTGCTTAAGTATATATATATATATATATATATATATATTTGCAAAGATAAATTACTTAGCACTAAGGATTAGTTTTAAAATACACAGGCTATGAAATACAAGGTTAAAATATAATTGTTCTTTTAAATCTGCTAATTACAGCAACAATGGATGTTTGTTTTAAAATTGTACCTATATTTAGCAACATCTTATACTTTACCAGATATAACCAAATCGATATTCTGCTTCCAATATTTCTCAATAGGTCCAATTTCACCTCAGAATACAAATGGAGTATTTTGCATGTGGAAAAGTAAGGGTATAATGCCTTTTTGTAACTGTATTTCAAACGCAACCAATTTCAGTTACCAGTTAGCAGACAGACATACAGCAGCCATCCTTTACTATCCTATGCTTGGGGTTTTATCATGTGATATAACCACACCCTTTTTTGTTCTGTACCATCATTGGTGAATTGGTTTGGGCTAGTTGAACATCTCATTGGACACCTGGGAGGTCTTATCGGATTGGCCCTGGGAAATTTCATTTTTAACAGCCAAAGGCCTTTTGGCTGTAATACTGGATTTTGGCCATCGGGCGCAGCAGACAGACAGTTTCATTTTAATTGTTTCTATACAGTAAAAATATTTCTTAAAAAATGTTCATTTAAAATGCCATAATTTCTTTATATTAATAAGTTACATGTTCAAATACACATGGGTCACACAGTATCATTTTTCCTGATTCTTTTTTAAACCACATGTGAATGTATTTCACTTATAATGTATAAAATACATTTAAACCATATTTTCTATGAAACAATTTAAGGATTATAATATCTTCATCCTGGATTCAATTTCCTTCTTCAGCCATCCGTTCAACATCACATACATGCTTTGAGATCAGCAAATATATGTGGTTTTCACACAATTATATCTACATTGGATTATTATCCCATACAGATTAATATTTCATATCTGTATGTTTCTTTTTTTAATGTATAAAAAACATACACCTAGATTACGAGTTTTGCGTTAGAGGCTGTGTGGTACAAACCAGACAAGAAGTGAGCGTTGAGCAAAATTTTGCTCATTACCGCACCCCAATACCAGCGCTGCTTACGTTAGCGGTGAGCTGGTGTAACGTGCTCATGCACTATTTCCCAATAGGAATCAGCGGGGAGAGCCGGCTGAAAAAAAGTCTAACACCTGCAATAAAGCAGCGTAAAACTCCCTAACGCAGCCCCCTTGATTCCTATGGGGAAATAAAATGTATGTTTACACCTAACACCCTAACATGAACGCCGAGTCTAAACACCCCTAATCTTACACTTATTAACCCCTAATCTGCCGCCCCCGACATCTACATTATATTATTTACCCCTAATCTGCCGCTCCGTACACCGCTGCCACCTACATTATACTTATGAACCCCTAATCTGCTGCCCCCAACATCGCCGGCACCTACATTATATTTATTAACCCCTAATCTGCCTTACCCAATGTCGCCGCAACCTACCTACATTTCTTAACCCCTAATCTGCCGCCCCCAATGTCGCCGCCACTATAATAAACATATTAACCCCTAAAACGCTGCACTCCCGCATCGCAAACATTAGTTAAATATTATTAACCCCTAATCTGCCATCCCTAACATCGCCGCCAATCAGCCAATCGGAATTAAGGTAGCATCAGCCAATATGTTTGAAGTTCAATCCTATTGGCTGATCCAATCAGTCAATATGATTGAGCTGGCATTCTATTGGCTGTTCCAATCAGCCAATAGAATGCCAGCTCAATCCTATTGGCTGATTGCATCAGCCAATAGGATTTTTTCTACCTTAATTCCGATGGGCTGATAGAATTCTATCAGCCAATCAGAATTGAAGGGACGCCATCTTGGATAAGGTCACTTAAAGGAACCATAATTTAGTAAGAAGACTTCGTTGGAAGAGGATGCTTTGCACCGGATGTCTTGAAGATGGACCCGCTCCGTTGAGGACTTCGGCCCGGTTGGATGAAGACTTCTCCCGGTAAGGTGATCTTCAAGGGGTTAGTGTTAGGTTTTTTTAAGGGTGTATTGGGTGGGTTTTATTTTTTAGATTAGGGTTTGGGCGGCAAAAGAGCTAACTGCCCTTTTTAAGGGCAATACCCATCCAAATGCCCTTTTCAGGGCAATGGGGAGCTTAGGTTTTTTTAATGTTGGGGGGATTTGTAAATTTTTTTACAGGTAAAAGAGCTGATTACTTTGGGGCAATGCCCCGCAAAAAGGCCCTTTTAAGGGCTATTTGTAATTTAGTGTAGGGTAGGGCTTTTTTTATTTTGTTAGGCGGATTAGATTAGGTGTAATTAGTTTAACCCCTTAACGACCACAGCACTTTTCCATTTTCTGTCAGTTTGGGACCAAGGCTATTTTTACATTTTTGCGGTGTTTGTGTTTAGCTGTAATTTTCCTCTTAAATGGACTTTCAAAAGATACCATTATTTTCATCATATCTTATAATTTACTATAAAAAAATGGAGAAAAAAAAACACTTTTTTTTAACTTTGACCCCCAAAATCTGTTACACATCTACAACCACCAAAAAAAAACATGCTAAATAGTTTCTAAATTTTGTCCTGAGTTTAGAAATGCCCAATGTTTACATGTTCTTTGCTTTTTTTGCAAGTTATAGGGCCATAAATACAAGTAGCACTTTGCTATTTCCAAACCACTTTTTTTTCAAAATTAGCGCTAGTTACATTGGAACACTAATATCTTTCAGGAATCCCTGAATATCCATTGACATATATATATATATTTTTAGAAGACATCCCAAAGTATTGATCTAGGCCCATTTTGGTATATTTCATGCCACCATTTCACCAACAAATGCGATCAAATAAAAAAAAATGTTCACTTTTCACAAATTTTTTCACAAACTTTAGGTTTCTCACTGAAATTATTTACAAACAACTTATGAAATTATAGCATAAATGGTTGTAAATTCTTCTCTGGGATCCCCTTTGTTCATAAATAGCAGACATTTATGGCTTTGGCTTTGCTTTTGGTAATTAGAAGGCTGCTTAATGCCACTGCGCACCACACGTGTATTATGCCCAGCAGTGAAGGGGTTAATTAGGGAGCATGTAGGGAGCTTCTAGGGTTAATTTTAGCTTTAGTGTAGTGTAGTAGACAACCCCAAGTATTGATCTAGGCCCAATTTGTTATATTTCATGCCACCATTTCACCGCAAAATGCGATCAAATAAAAAGAAACGTTAAATTTTTCAAAATTTTAGGTTTCTCACTGAAATTATTTACAAATAGCTTGTGCAATTATGGCACAAATGCTTGTAAATGCTTCTCTGGGATCCCCTTTGTTCAGAAATAGCAGACATATATGACTTTGGCATTGCTTTTTGGTAATTAGAAGGTTGCTAAATGCTGCTGCGCATCACACGTGTATTATGGCTAGCAGTGAAGGGGTTAATTAGATAGTTTGTAGGTAGCTTGCAGGGTTAATTTTAGCTTTAATGTAGAGATCAGCTTCCCACCTGACACATCCCACCCCTTGATCCTTCCCAAACAGCTCCCTTCCCTCCCCCACCCCACAATTGTCCCCGCCATGTTAAGTACTGGCAGAAAGTCTGCCAGTACTAAAATAAAAGTTTTTTTTTTTTAAAAAAAATAAAAAAAATTTAAGCATATTTACATATTCTGCTGTGTAGGATCCCCCCCTAGCCCCCAACCTCCCTGATCCCCCCCAAAACAGCTCTCTAACCCTCCCCCTCTGCCTTATTGGGGGCCATCTTCTTGGGGGCCAGTACCCAGTTTACAAAAAAAAATGTGTTTTTTTTTTACTTTTTGTTTTTTTTTCTGTAGTGTAGCTTTCCCCCCCCCCCACAGACCAACCCCCACCACCTAACTGATGTTTTTTTTTAAATCATTTTATCATTTTTATCCCCATTTCTATTTCATTTTAGTACACATTTTTTCTGTAGTGCTGTGGTTCCCACCCGCTCCCTCCCCGTGCACGCCCCTGCCCCCCCGTGCACGTGCACGCATCCGTGCACGCCCCCGGACATCCCCGCCCACGATCCCGCCCCCCTCCACATCACCAGGGCCATCGATGGCCGCCACCCGCCTCCCACACAGGCTCCCACCCACCAATGAGGAAAGCCACCAATCTCTGGTGCAGAGAGGGCCACAGAGTGGCTCTCTCTGCATCGGATGGCTACAAAAAGTTATTGCAGGATGCCTCCATATCGAGGCATCACTGCAATAACCGGAAAGCAGCTGGAAGCGAGCAGGATCGCTTCCAGCTGCTTTCCACACCGAGGACATGCAGGGTACGTCCTCAGGCGTTAACTGCCTTTTTTTTGAGGACGTACCCTGCACGTCCTCGGTCGTAAAGGGGTTAAAAATCTTGTAATTTGTTTATTATTTTCTGTAATTTAGTGTTTGTTTTTGAACTTTAGCTAATTTTATTTAATTGTATTTAGTTGTATTTAATTTAGAGAATTAATTTAATTATAGTGTAGTGTTAGGTGTTAGTGTAATTTAGGTTAGATTTTATTTTACAGGTAAATTTGTCTTTATTTTAACTAGGTAGTTATTAAATAGTTAACAACTATTTAGTAACTATTCTACCTAGTTAAAATAAATACAAACTTGCCTGTAAAATAAAAATAAACCCTAATCTAGCTACAATGTAACTATTAGTTATATTGTAGCTAGCTTAGGGTTTATTTTATAGGTAAGTATTTAGTTTTAAATAGGAATAATTTAGTTAATGATAGTTATTTTTATTTAGATTTATTTAAATTATATTTAAGTTAGGGGGTGTTAGGGTTAGACTCAGATTTAGGGGTTAATAACTTTAATATAGTGGCGGCGACATTGGGGCAGCAGATTAGGGGTTAATAAATGTAGGTAGGTGTCGGCGAAGTTAGGGACGGCAGATTAGGGATTAATAATATTTAACTAGTGTTTGCGATGCGGGAGTGCGGCGGTTTAGGGGTTAATATATTTATTATAGTGGCGGTGATGTCCGGGTCGCAGATTAGGGGTTAAAATTTTTATTTTAGTGTTTGCGATGTGGGGAGGGCCTCGGTTTAGGGGTTATCAGGTAGTTTATGGGTGTTAGTGTACTTTTTTGCACTTTAGTTAAGAGTTTTATGCTACGGCGTTGTAGTGTAAAACTCTTAACTTCTGACTTTTAAATGCAGTACCAGTCTTGACAGGAGAGGGTCTACCACTCACTTTTTGTTAGAATCGTAATACCGGCGCTTTGCAAGTCCCATTGAAAAAAGAGGATACGCAATTTACGTAAGTGGATTTGCGGTATTTTCTAGTCTGGCCAAAAAAGTGAGCGGTACACCTGTACCTGCAAGACTTGTAATACCAGCGGGCATTAAAAAGCAGCGTTAGGACCGGCCAACTGTGCTTTTTAAGCCTAACGCACAACTCGTAATCTAGCAGATAGGATATTATTTAAAATACCAATTATCTGTGTATTTACTAGGTGCCTGAAATGAAAGAAATAATTGTTAGAAATGTTAAACATTCATATATCTATTTGCAATATTTATCAATCTCAGCAAATATTTATCTAATATGAATGTTATTTATCTCTGCTTCTTAGGCTCCCAATCTCCCATATTCATATGAAACCCAGCATTTTACACATTTTCTAAAAGAAACAAAATTATACCAGCTATATATAAAAAAAGAATTGAATTCAAAATAGCTACACTGTAAGCATGCGTTTTTGCCTGGCCAAATTTCAATTGTCTAGAATTTGTGGATTCAAACACAATAGGAGCCCCATATCTTTGTATATATTTAGGCTATGTCTGATAAGTTTATCACTCATCTTGGTATACACATCTGAGGGGTTTCTGTGACTTAGATAATGATACATAGTTAAGTTTGAAATCACTTAAATGTTATCTTAATTAAGAGAAGCATATCTTATGTCTGATCAAAGATTTACAATATACAAACTGTAGATGGCCATCTCTTTTGAAGTGATTTGCCCTTCTTTGAAATGACAGTCTGAGATTAGCTAGGCCAATTGTCTCTTCTAATATTACTTTGAAAACAATTTCTTTGGATGATTGGGACACAGGCTTATGCTGTATCTTGTGTACTCAAAAGAAGTGGGTGCTAAATTACACACTGTGACATTTGGAGTTTTACAAATAAAATTAATTATTTAGTGTATACAACAACCATCTATATATATTAAATAATAATATGTATATATATATATATATATATATATATATATATATATATATATATATATATATATATATATTATTTAATAACATTCACAGATCATCTGGCATAATTCCCCCTTCCAATTTTAAATAGATGTAGGACACATGTATTTGAATTGGCTTAAAGACGGCGGTACTTGGTGAGTGTATTGACCGTACGCATCATAGACAGTCTTCTATGAAGAGAGTCCGTTATTTTTGAGCCCCTAATACCCATTGGCTAGGCATCTTTAAACTACAACATTTCTTTGGTGCATTTGGGGATATGGCATTTCATTCTCCCTCTATGACTTGTAGTTGGGATCTAGGATGGCACGCTCGCAACTGATTAATATGGACCCATTTATCTATAAAACTATCATTTTTGGGGATCCTTATTTTATAGGTCACTGGAGATATTTTGTCAGTAATGACAAAAGGACCTTTCCTTGATGGAAGAAATTTCTTCTCCTTAACCTGATCTCTTCCAAAGTTATAAAGATAAACTTTATCATTTATTTCATATTCCTTTTTGGACGTTTTGAGATCATAATAGGTTTTAGTGGCAGTTGCGGTCTTTTCCAAGTTCCTTTGAGCAAATGCAAAGGCATATGCAGGTGCTTTCTTAGGTTCTCCACATATTGATGCATATTGGCAGCGTTTATCAAGTTCTGGTCTGATGTACAGTAAAGTAGATGTTGAGGTAGAACCATTCTTCTACCAGTCATCAGTTCAAAAGGTGACATCTTGGTAGCACTACTTGGAGTTGCTCTTAATGAGATTAGGACAAGACATAGTTTTAAATCCCAGTCTTTACCCGTTTCACTCACAAATGTTTTGAGGATTTTCACAATGGATTGGGTGTAACGCTCTACAACGCCACTTGAGGCAGTTCTATATGCAATATGGAGCTTTCTTTTAACCCCTAGTATTTTCCACATTTTGGTCATTACTTCACTAGCGAAGTGGGTTCCCCGATCTGATTCGATTCTTTGGGGCAAACCAAATCTGGAAAACACATGGTTGATGAGCAAAGCTGCGCATGTTTCAGTACTATTGTTAGGTGCACTGATGCATTCTACCCATTTAGTGAACAGGCATGTCACTGTTAACATGTATTCGTTACCTCTTGATGACCTTGTTACTGGACCAATGAAATCAATTTGTATATCTGACCATGTCATTACCAATGGCGCTCTATGCTCTATGCGTTGGTGCAGTGGGTTGGAACTGTGGACAGATTAGACACCCTTAACAGTAGGTTTGAACATCTTTCAACATGTGTGGCCAGAAAGAGTAATCATGCAATATTTCATACGTTAATTTGGTGCCACGATGGCCAGATATGGGAGCATCATGGGCATGTTGAAGCATGAGACCTCTGAACTTGGCGGGTACTACCCATTGCTGGATGCCAGTTTTGGAGGTTCTAATTAACAAACCATCCTGTAATTTGAATTGTGATATGGACTTCATTAAGATTCTAAGATCTTTTTTGCCAATACAATAATCTTTTGAGATGGGGTTGCTTCTATGTGTTTATAGAAGATGCCTACAATGGGGTCTTCTTTTTGACTAGTGATCAGGTCCTCACTAGGAGAATCCTGACTCCATTGTACCAAGTTAGGCTCATTCTGTTGTTTAGCCTGGTTTCTGGTAATGGCTTCTACCTGAATTGCACCCATTAAGTGGTCGATATTAAGGAGTTCTCCAGTTATGGCTCCTTGTTTGGCAAATGAATCCACACGATCATTGCCTTCCTTATCAGGACCTTGAATTCTGGAATGACCCTTGGTCTTTTTCCAGTGTATGGTTAAATCATTGGATACCACCAGATTATCAATCTCGCAGAACAACTTGCCATGTTTGACTGGTTTGTTATTTCTGCATGCCATTTCTTTTCCAAGTTGGCAGGTATTCAACAAAACTGTCGTGCATGTAATTGGAGTCAGTAATGATCACAAGTTCATGAATACCATGTTCAATAGCCACTTCAATGGTTTTTAGAACAGCAGTGAGTTCTGCAACTTGACTGGATCTTGGTCCAATGTTGAAACCTATAGAAATATTTGGGAATCCATTTGCCCAAGTTATACCAATGCCAGCGACTAGTCTGCGCTCATTATCAACAGTGACATGGTAAGAAAAACCATCAACATATACCCAAGGTAATTTTTGACAATGGTCCTCATTGTATATATTATACGGGGAAAGCAATTTTTCCTCCAGGAAATCATCTTCTGATAATTCCTCCCCAGGATCCTTAGCAGTACAGTCGTGGAGCTCAGCAAGCCCCTGTGCGACTGGATTTTTTTTATTTTGCTTGTAGCGAATTTCTAAAGGCCAGCCTTGTAAGGAAAGGGTCCACACTGTTATGCGGCTATTTGACAAATTCCCATCTGTTATTCTCTCACTTTGCAGATATAGCAAAGGCTGGTGGGCCATTTCTACAATAATTTTCTCACCCTGTATGTAGCTGCGGAAATTTTGTAGAGCCCATACAGTAGATAAGAGGGCTTTTTCGCAATCGCTAAATTTTATTTCTACTAGGGATAGAGTTTTGCTCGCATAAGCAATGACTTTGCCTAAATTATCATGCTTTTGGTATAAAACAGCACTCATGCTTATATCTGTGTAACCTGTCTCTAAAAAGACCACCTTCAGGGTACGCTAAGCAAGGTGCTTGATTGAGTTTCCTCTTCAGCTCTCTGATTGCTGTCTCTTGAGTCTCACTCCAGTGCCATTTCACATCCTTCTTTAGAAGAAGTAGTAGTTGTTTAGCTAATTCTGCATAATTATCAATGAATTTGCGAGAATAATTCGGCATACCTAGGAATGATCTCAATTCTTTTAAGTTAGTTGGGTTTTTAGAATTTGTTATAGCTTCCATCTTTTTCTTCTGAGGATTTAGACCTTCAGAAGTAACTTCATGTCCCAAGAAGTTTACACGAGTGCGGCACCATTTAGCTTTTTGTAGGGATAATTTGACACCTGCCCTTTTAAGTTGACTGAGGACGTGTTTAAGCTCTGCGATGTGTTTTTCAAAGTCTGTGCTTTTGATTAAAACATCATCAACATAAGATAAGGTCCCCCTTTCCAGTGCATCAGGCATATCCTTATGCATGAATACAGCAAATTCATGTCCAGAATTTATGTATCCAAAAGGAAGTCTCTGAAATGCATACTGGACCTTTTGGAATGACAATGCCAGCTTATACTGGTCCTCCTTATGTACCTTTATGGTCCAATATCCCTGCGCGCAATCAATGGCAGTGAATATTTTGGATCCCTGCATTTGTGCTAGGCACTGGTCAATATATGGCACAGGCTAGCGAGACATGTACACTCGTTTGTTAAGCTGTCTTCAGTCAGCACACAAATGCCATTGTCCATTGGGCTTAAGAACACCTAGAATAGGATTGGTATAAGAGCTGTGCACCTGTCGGATAATACCCCTTTCTTCCAAGTTCCTTATGATTTCTGCAAGAGAATCATATGAGGCTAAAGGAAGTCTGTATTGTTTAACAAAAACAGGTGGCGCATTGGGATTTGTTTGTATTCTTGCAATGTGCAAGTGTGTAGTGCCACAGTCATAAGAATTCCTAGCAAAAATATCCTTGTACTCCATCAGGAGTTCTCACAGCAGTTTGCGTTCATCATTGTTGGAACAGCCATTAGCTAAAGATATTTGCTCTTCGACTGCTGAAACCCTGGAAAGATTTCAGGCTGTCCTGTTTCATAGGCTTCTTCCAATCTAGAGGTGAGATCCCCTTGATTATAATTTACATTGCCTCTATGACTCTGGGTATTGGGGTATTCTTGCTGTTTGATCGGCTGATCAAATACTAGAGAGGCTTCTTCAATTTTACAGATGTCTTCCTCTGAGCTGAAGGGATAAATAGACTGAATAATAAATAGACCCTCTGGTATAGAGGCAAAGGATTTTTTCTATTAATTGTTCTTCAGTTAAGTATCCTTCAGGTATTAGCCCAATTACATTATTCTGGAATACAAAAGTGTAATAACTTGATTCCAGTGCATATCCTATGGTAGTTCCCTTGTATAAGGTTATATCCAGATGAGGAAAAAGGAAAGCTGAGTCTTGAAGTAGGTAAGCAAGGTTTATTAGGAGCAGGCTTCATTGAGACACAGGGTAAGCTCCTATCTTACACGTTTCGCGCATGGGCACATGCGCTTCATCAGAGATATCAGTCTCTGCTGATCAGGATCCCTATAAAGGTGTGAGGAGCCAATCAGGGAGTGTATGGTATTAACCATTTAGGTGTATGAAAGGCCGTTCAAGGATTGGTTCGTAAAGAACATCACACTCACTTATTATATTGGTCCTGAGCAGCAAGGGACATACAAGAACAGATAGCTTCTATAACAATTACCTCTATACATAACACTTATTTACAAACAATGTTTCAATAGTTTTTAGCTGTTTTAAATGCTTTAATTGTGGGCCGAAAAATTAATGTGTTCACTTAGTGCATTTGAATTAGATGATAGTATATATATTTGTGGATGGTAAGTAAAAAGATTTTTTGCAATAAAGCAATTAAGTAAACACATAGGCCTAGATTTAGAGTTTAGAGGCTCCTAACGCTGGTTTTAGGCTACCGCCGGTATTTGGAGTCAGTCAGGAAAGGGTCTAACGCTCACTTTGCAGCCGCGACTTTTCCATACCGCAGATCCCCTTACGTCAATTGCGTATCCTATCTTTTCAATGGGATCTTTCTAACTCCGGTATTTAGAGTCGCGTCTGAAGTGAGCGTTAGAATTCTAACGACAAAACTCCAGCCTCAGAAAAAAGTCAGTAGTTAAGAGCTTTATGGGCTAACGCCGGTTTATAAAGCTCTTAACTACTGTGCTCTAAAGTACACTAACACCCATAAACTACCTATGTACCCCTAAACCGAGGTCCCCCCACATCGCCACCACTCGATTAAAATTTTTTAACCCCTAATCTGCCGACCGCCACCTACGTTATACTTATGTACCCCTAATCTGCTGCCCATAACACCGCCGACCCCTATATTATATTTATTAACCCCTAACCTGCCCCCCACAACGTCGCCGCCAGCTACCTACAATAATTAACCCCTAATCTGCCGACCGCCACCTACGTTATCCTTATGTACCCCTAATCTGCTGCCCCTAACACCGCCGACCCCTATATTATATTTATTAACCCCTAACCTGCCCCCCACAACGTCGCCGCCAGCTACCTACAATAATTAACCCCTAATCTGCCGACCGCCACCTACGTTATCCTTATGCACCCCTAATCTGCTGCCCCTAACACTGCCGACCCCTATATTATATTTATTAACCCCTAATCTGCCCCCCTCAACGTCGCCTCCACCTGCCTACACTTATTAACCCCTAATCTGCCGAGCAGACCGCACCGCTACTATAATAAAGTTATTAACCCCTAATCTGCCTCACTCCCGCCTCAATAACCCTATAATAAATAGAATTAACCCCTAATCTGCCCTCCCTAACATCGCCGACACCTAACTTCAAGTATTAATCCCTAATCTGCCGACTGGAGCTCACTGCTATTCTAATAAATGCATTAACCCCTAAAGCTAAGTCTAACCCTAACACTAACACCCCCCTAAATTAAATATAATTTAAATCTAACAAAATAAATTAACTCTTATTAAATAAATTATTCCTATTTAAAGAAAAAAATCTAAAAAATACTTACCTGTAAAATAAACCCTAATATAGCTACAATATAAATTATAATTATATTATAGCTATTTTAGGATTTATACTTATTTTACAGGTAACTTTGTATTTATTTTAACCAGGTACAATAGCTATTAAATAGTTAAGAACTATTTAATAGCTAAAATAGTTAAAATAATTACAAAATTACCTGTAAAATAAATCCTAACCTAAGTTACAATTAAACCTAACACTACACTATCAATAAATTAATTAAATAAAATACCTACAATTATCTACAATTAAACCTAACACTACACTATCAATAAATTAATTAAATACAATTCCAACAAATAAATACAATTAAATAAACTAACTAAAGTACAAAAAATAAAAAAGAACTAAGTTACAAAAAATAAAAAAATATTTACAAACATTAGAAAAAAATTACAACAATTTTAAACTAATTACACCTACTCTAAGCCCCCTAATAAAATAACAAAGACCCCCAAAATAAAAAAATGCCCTACCCTATTCTAAATTACAAAAGTTCAAAGCTCTTTTACCTTACCAGCCCTGAACAGGGCCCTTTGCGGGGCATGCCCCAAGAAATTCAGCTCTTTTGCCTGTAAAAAAAACACATACAATACCCTCCCCCCAACATTACAACCCACCACCCACATACCCCTAATCTAACCCAAACCCCCCTTAAATAAACCTAACACTAAGCCCCTGAAGATCTTCCTACCTTATCTTCACCTCACCGGGTATCACCGATCGGTCCTGGCTCCAAAATCTTCATCCAACCCAAGCGGGGGCTGGCGATCCATAATCCTGCGGCTGAAGAGGTCCAGAAGAGGCTCCAAGGTCTTCATCCTATCCGGGAAGAAGAGGCGATCCAGACCGGCAACCATCTTGATCCAAGCGGCATCTTCTATCTTCATCCGATGAGGAACGGCTCCATCGTGAAGACCTCCAGCGCGGATCAATCTTCTTCCGACGACGTCCAACTGAAGAATGACGGTTCCTTTAAGGGACGTCATCCAAGATGGCGTCCCTCGAATTCCGATTGGCTGATAGGATTCTATCAGCCAATCGGAATTAAGGTAGGAAAATTCTGATTGACTGATGGAATCAGCCAATCAGAATCAAGTTCAATCCGATTGGCTGATCCGATCAGCCAATCAGATTGAGCTCGCATTCGATTGGCTGATCCGATCAGCCAATCAGATTGAGCTCGCATTCTATTGGCTGATCGGAACAGCCAATAGAATGCGAGCTCAATCTGATTGGCCGATCGGATCAGCCAATCGGATTGAACTTGATTCTGATTGGCTGATTCCATCAGCCAATCAGAATTTTCCTACCTTAATTCCGATTGGCTGATAGATCAGCCAATCGAAATTCGAGGGACGCCATCTTGGATGACGTCCCTTAAAGGAACCGTCATTCTTCAGTTGGACGTCGTCAGAAGATTGATCCGCGCTGGAGGTCTTCACGATGGAGCCGTTCCTCATCGGATGAAGATAGAAGATGCCGCTTGGATCAAGATGGTTGCCGGTCTGGATCGCCTCTTCTTCCCGGATAGGATGAAGACCTTGGAGCCTCTTCTGGACCTCTTCAGCCGCAGGATTATGGATCGCCAGCCCCCGCTTGGGTTGGATGAAGATTTTGGAGCCAGGACCGATCGGTGATACCCAGTGAGGTGAAGATAAGGTAGGAAGATCTTCAGGGGCTTAGTGTTAGGTTTATTTAAGGGGGGTTTGGGTTAGATTAGGGGTATGTGGGTGGTGGGTTGTAATGTTGGGGGGGGTATTGTATGTGTTTTTTTACAGGCAAAAGAGCTGAATTTCTTGGGGCATGCCCCGCAAAAGACCCTGTTCAGGGCTGGTAAGGTAAAAGAGCTTTGAACTTTTGTAATTTAGAATAGGGTAGGGCATTTTTTTATTTTGGGGGTCTTTGTTATTTTATTAGGGGGCTTAGAGTAGGTGTAATTAGTTTAAAATTGTTGTAATTTTTTTCTAATGTTTGTAAATATTTTTTTATTTTTTGTAACTTAGTTCTTTTTTATTTTTTGTACTTTAGTTAGTTTATTTAATTGTATTTATTTGTAGGAATTGTATTTAATTAATTTATTGATAGTGTAGTGTTAGGTTTAATTGTAGATAATTGTATGTATTTTATTTAATTAATTTATTGATAGTGTAGTGTTAGGTTTAATTGTAACTTAGGTTAGGATTTATTTTACAGGTAATTTTGTAATTATTTTAACTATTTTAGCTATTAAATAGTTCTTAACTATTTAATAGCTATTGTACCTGGTTAAAATAAATACAAAGTTACATGTAAAATAAATATAAATCCTAAAATAGCTATAATATAATTAAAATTTATATTGTAGCTATATTAGGGTTTATTTTACAGGTAAGTATTTAGCTTTAAATAGGAATAATTTATTTAATAAGAGTTAATTTATTTTGTTAGATTTAAATTATATTTAATTTAGGGGGGTGTTAGGGTTAAATTTAGACTTAGCTTTAGGGGTTAATAAATTTATTAGAGTAGCGGTGAGCTCCTGTCGGCAGATTAGGGGTTAATACTTGAAGTTAGGTGTCGGCAATGTTAGGGAGGGCAGATTAGGGGTTAATACTATTTATTATAGGGTTATTGAGGTGGGAGTGAGGCGGATTAGGGGTTAATACATTTATTATAGTAGCGCTCAGGTCCGGTCAGTAGATTAGGGGTTAATAAGTGTAGTTAGGTGGAGGCGACGTTGGGGGCGGCAGATTAGGGGTTTATAAATATAATATAGGGGTCGGCAATGTTAGGGCAGCAGATTAGGGGAACATAGGGATAATGTAGGTGGCGGGGGTGTACGGAGCGGCAGATTAGGGGTTAAAAATAATATGCAGGGGTCAGCGATAGTGGGGGCGGAAGATTAGGGGTTAATAAGTGTAAGGTTAGGGGTGTTTAGACTCGGGGTACATGTTAGAGTGTTAGGTGCAGACGTAGGAAGTGTTTCCCCATAGGAAACAATGGGGCTGCATTAGGAGCTGAACGC
This sequence comes from Bombina bombina, assembly GCF_027579735.1. Lineage (NCBI taxonomy): Eukaryota > Metazoa > Chordata > Amphibia > Anura > Bombinatoridae > Bombina > Bombina bombina. Next base: position 945,472,178 of record NC_069501.1, read on the forward strand.
GGCTTTTTTGCAGGTGTTAGGTTTTTTTTCAGCTCAAACAGCCCCATTGTTTTCTATGGGGGAATCGTGCACGAGCACGTTTTTGAAGCTGGCCGCGTCCGTAAGCAACTCTGGTATCGAGAGTTGCAGTGGCGGTAAATATGCCTGTACACTCACTTTTTGGAGCCTAACGCAGCCATTCTGTGAACTCTCAATACCAGAGGTATTTAAAAGGTGCGGCCAGAAAAAAGCCAGCGTTAGCTACGCGGGTCGTTACCGACGAAACTCTAAATCTAGGCGATAGTTAAATTATTCTGCTTATGCTGGAGTAGACCAAAATGGTCACGTTCAGGGTAATAAAAAAACATATATGGCCCACAATAAAACAAAAGCAACATACAATACATAATTATTGGTTAAAATGATTAATAACATTCAGAAATAATGTAAAACTAGCATTGTGTAGACTCTAGAATATGCTTGTCTATATGTGACTCCTGACTGGTGTTAGACTATTTAGTATTTAGTGTGTATCACATAACTTTATTTTAAAGTTTTATAAGAGGCAGTGTGGTTGTCATAATTTTTTTTAATTTTTTTTTTTAATGAGAAAGATACACTCAAAGTCTAATACTAAGGAGAATTGCTGGTGTGTATTAACTAGATTGTCAACAAAAGGATATAAATAACAATGCTAGATGGAGAGTTGTGACCAATAGATTGATTATGTTAAAAGCATTTTCTTATTAAATAGCAAGGGAAAAATATAATTTTGGGAGGGATGATTTTAGCAGGGATGATTTTAGCAAGCCCAGGGGGCAATCTGGGAGTATTCATTCATTGGCCATAGGATCATTTACATATTCTAAAGAATACTAAGTTAAACAGTTTTTATTATTATCATTATTTGTTTGTTTGATTAGTTGTAAAGCGGTTAACTTAGTATTATTTATCTGGTTATGTATAGTTTTATTCAATATGTTATATATAATTTTAATTAATTTTACTGCTTGTGTACGTATTTTTTGTGGGAATGGAGTATAGGAGCAGGTTGGATATACCTTACTTACTCTATAAATAGGTTAACATCATATCTCTTATTCATGCCTTGTGGTACTCTAGTTTGTAGCGTGAATATCCAATATACTTCTCTTTTGGATAATGTCTTGTTCCTATCTCCCCCTAGTGGATTATTTATTATTTGTTCTATGGCTTTAAATGTAAAATGAGTAAGTTTATGTTCATGTGTGTGAAAGTGTTTGGCCACTGGTGTCCAAGGGAAGTCCTCTTCTATTCATAAGAGATGTTCTCTTATACGGTCCTTTAATGGGCGTGTCGTTATACCTATGTATTGTTGTTGGCAATATGTACATGTGATTAAATATATAATGTAAGTGGACGTGCAGTCCATTCTAGTAGTTATTGGGTATGTTTTATTGGTTTGTGAGGAAGTAAAAGTGAGACATTTGTCAGTATATTTACAACTTTTGCATGGTACATGGCCACATCTATAATTCCCTTTAGTGGGAGTTAGCCAACTGGTGATCGGTAAGATTTTATTATGAAATTTTTGTGTGATCTTATCACGTATAGTTGGTGCTTTTTTGGCTACAAATCTTATATGTTTCTGTAATTTGTTTCTCAAAATAATGTCACTGTTAAGAACTGGTAGGTATTTATTTATGATCTTTGTAATAGTGTAAGATTGGTTACTGTATTTAGTTACAAAACATATGTCTTCTTTAAATGCAAGTTTTTTTTTATTGCTAGTGATTGTTCTTTTTGCTGTTTTATTATTTAGTAGTATGGTCCTATCCATCCTTGCTACTTGAGATTTGATTTTAAGAAGAACACTCCTTTTATAGCCTCTGGCTATTAATCTGTGAGTAAGTTCATCTGCTTGTCTAATGTACAGGTGAAGGGAACTGCAGTTTCTCTGCAGTCTTAAATATTGGCCCTTGGGGATACCTTTTTGCATGTGTGGAGCATGGCAAGAATATGCTCTAAGTATGGTGTTTCTTGATAGAGGTTTTCTAAAAGTGCTAGTTGTTATTTTACCTTCACTATTATGTTCTAATGTAAGGTCCAAAAAATGTATCATGTGATCATTGTTTTGGTACGTAAATGTCAGATTTAATGTGTTGTTATTAAAGAAATTAATGATCTCCTGAATAGTTAGTTCAGTGTTTTTCTTATAAATAAGAATGAGATCATCAATGAATCTGCCGTATACAACTACTTTGTCTTCGAGGGCCAATCCACCCCCAAAAAGATAAAGGTGTTCAAAGTACCCCATGTACAAATTTGCATATGAGGCGGCAAACTTGGCCCCCATGGCTGTACCACATTTTTGGAGGTAGTAATGGCCCTCGAAGACAAAGTAGTTGTGTGTGAGAAGAAATCTTGTGAGTTCTTCAAGGAATGTAATGAATTCTTCTGGATAACTAGTATGTCTCCTTAACTTGTATGTAAGAGCTTTAAGGCCTTCCTCATGGGGAATGCTCGAGTAAAGAGCTGATACATCAATGGATAACCAAGTGTAATCATCCTGCCATGCAATTGATTGAATTTGTTGTATGAGATGTGTGCTGTCACGTATGTACCCTGGTAGGGACTTGACTATAGGTTGTAGTATGTTGTCAAGCCAGTTCCCTATCCTTTCGCACAGTGAACCTCTGCTTGCCACAATGGGCCTGCCTGGGGTGTTAATAAGAGATTTATGTATCTTCGGTACTATGCGAAAGGTAGGGATGATGGGATATTCTACCAGACAATGGTCTGCTTTTTCTTGATTTAGAAACCCTTCTTCCACTGCAGAGTCTAGCAATGTATGGAGCTCTTTTTTATATGTATTGGTTGTATTGAAAGTCAGTTTTTGATATGTATCCCTATCACTCAATTGTCTGTACACTTCTCTTTTATAGTCTTCGGTGTTAAGGATTACTACTGCTCCTCCTTTATCCGCCGGGGTGACTACTATATCCTTATTATTGCTAAGTGACTTAAGTGCTTGTTGTTCACTAATTGATAAATTGTGCTTGCTAGTGGGATTTGTAGTTGTGCTGGATACAGACTCTAAGGTAAAGTGCAGGCTAGTGAGTTCTAATTCTATAAGATTTTGAAACATCTCAATTGCTTCACTCCTACTGTGAACTGGATAAAAATAAGATTTGGAGTGAAATGAAGTTTTAGATTTGGGGATGGTGTCATAAGTACTAGCTTCTCTAAGTGTTATAGCTTATAGTGAAATAAGCGTGGTCAAGTCACATAAATCAGTGAACTGTAAACCTATGGAGTGTTCCACTTTGTGTGCAGTGTTTTCTAATGGTAAGCTATTCTCTTGTTCATTTGTTGTGTATGTTATTTGTGAGAAGTGCTTATATAAAGTAATTTTTCTAACCAAGGAATTGACATCTAATATAGTGGAAAATAGGTCAAAGTGAGTAGAAGGTGCGAAAGATAACCTTTTATTTAATAGACTGATTTGAGAACTAGTGAGAGAGGTGCTTGACAAATTGATTACTGATCCTACTTCTTCTGTGTTGTCTTTTTTATCCTGCTTGGATAGCGTAGTGGTAAATTCTTTTTTGGTGTACTGCTGGTGATGGGTGTTTGTACTAGTGTTGATAGTTTAGTCCTACCTTCTGAAGTGTTACGACTAGCTATTATGTGCTTGTGTATCTTCTGTAGTCAATGAGCCTTCTGTATTGTCTGTATCAATGCTTGAGAATGTTACTCGTTTAGCATTGGGTGTATGATTAAAGGTACCCTTTCTTTTGTTTTTGTTTTTGTTCTTATTTTTATGGTTGTTGTGTTGATAATTATTCTTTTGTCTATTTGGTTTGTTTTTTTGCCATGAATATACGATGTCTAGTTCGTAATCTTTTACATCCCTTTGGTATTTGCTGACTTTTCTTTCTGACAATGTAGAGTCTAATTGTTGCATGGTGGAGTCTAATTGTGTTTTGTAATCTATGTATTTCTTGGTCATTAATGATTTTAATGACTCAACAATCTCTTCAATCTGCACTAATAAAGAATCCCTTTCTTCTTTCTTATGTTTGAGCAGCTGCTTCATCAAAATGATGGAGCAGTTGGTCAAATTGTTGTTCCATTCATCCATAAAGTCTTGGTTGTGTAATGCAAAAGAAGGGTATTTTTTCATCCTCAGTCCCCTAGGGACTTTTCTTTCATTAATATAGAGTTCTAAGAACTCTATGTCCCACCAGAGGTTGCTTTCTTTATATTTCTTATTTTCTAAATCAGAAAAAGTATTCGTTAAATCCCCCTCCAAAGGTTCATCTGTTCTAGTGGAGTTACCTTTTAATGCTGTACTCATTATGAGCTTTCTTCTGTCTATGTCTACTACTCCTGTGAGAATATTACTTTCAGCCATAATGATAAGCAAGTGTGTCTATATATACTAATTTACTAGTGTATAAGTGCAAGTAGAAAATGAGGTATTTTAGATAAACCTGAAAAAAATATAAGAAACTAAAGAGGCTAAAGATCCTTAAAAAGGGATCAGAAATAGTAGTTTCTTAACTAGAAGCTGGCTCACTATGTGTGAGGTTATGCTTACAGCACAAGTGATAAAAGTTGCTACTTAATAAGATATGATTAAAGGCTCATATATATTTGAAATAGATTACTTGTGTATTAGTGTAATTCCTAAATAGATTAAGATGCAGGGTTACACCTTCATTAGTTTGAAACTTATGTAGTTGACAATGATGGCAATGTTAGTAAGTTTGGATGGTGGTTGATACAATTAGTGGCATACAGGAACATGGAACAGGGCTAATGAGTTACTGTTTTTAAAAAGACTGTCAGTGCAGAGCTAATTTATAGTAACCCACCCCTTCAATAACACCTGTAAAAAATACAATGTTGGAAAACTTCTATCAACTGCAATGAGCAGTCCTGCTCAGTAAATAATAAACAGGTTGTCCATCATTTCACAAGTAACAAAATTACGATATATAATTTTGGTGGAGATTCTGGTCAGATGAATTCTGCCAAATTTTTCTTCTTTTGCTCTCCTTAGTTGGTCATACACCGTCAATAATTTTAGGCGGATGTAAAAGCCTGAGTTCAAAAAATCAGATAGATACAGGGAGCAAGTCCGTGTGCTGTAATTACTGGTTCAGTGTTAGTATCAGTTCAGTGTTCCTGTTGGTTATGACAGTCAGTAAATAGCAATGTTATTTAGAGAGTCTCTTTAAGTGGTAGAATTCCACCAGTATCGTAGCAAAGATAAGTATAGTGCTGTGATATGTGCCACACTAGGGGTACTCACTAATGACAGTCTCTGTCCCAGGCCGCTCACTTGCTGCCAACAAAATTATGCACGGGAAGGGAACCCGATTTTGGAGCCTTCTTATTTGATGTTATCAGTGTAGGAGAATACAGAATATACCTGCGATCCGGAGTAGATCCTCCTGCACGATCCCAAGGTCGTCTGTTCTCCGTAAGCGAGTGTTCGCTTGTTTGCCGCTCCTTGACATCAGTGCGTGTCGGGTCTCAATGACCTCACTGGAAGGGGGCTCGCCTCACGTTGGTGTGTGTGAGCGTGTCGCTCTGGTCCTTGCGTGGCTCTACGGGTCCCTGTAGGATTGAAGGCGTGTAATCCACAGAATGATAGCAGCAAGGCGGAAAAGTGAGTGCTCCAAAAGGTCTCAGTTATAATGCGGTATACAGCTTCGGAAGAAGACTCAGCTGGCAGCGGATCCTCCTACCGCCGGATGCATACAGATGAGGAAAAAGGAAAGCTGAGTCTTGAAGTAGGTAAGCAAGGTTTATTAGAAGCAGGCTTCATTGAGACACAGGGTAAGCTCCTATCTTACGCGTTTCGCACATGGGCACATTCGCTTCATCAGAGATATCAGTATCTGTTGATCAGGATCCCTATAAAGGTGTGAAGAGCCAATCAGGGAGTGTATGGTATTAACCATTTAGGTGTATGAAAGGCCGTTCAAGGCATCACACTCACTTATTATATTGGTCCTGAGCAGCAAGGGACATACAAGAACAGATAGCTTCTATAACAATTACCTCTATACATAACACTTATTTACAAACAATGTTTCAATAGTTTTTAGCTGTTTTAAATGCTTTAATTGTGGGCCGAAAAATTAATGTGTTCACTTAGTGCATTTGAATTAGATGATAGTATATATATTTGTGGTTTTATCCTGTGGGGTCATGTTATGCACAATAACATGTGTTGGAATTGTTCTAATATTTACCAAAGGAGTATGGGCCATTGTGACACACAGATTTTGTATTCTATGGGAGAGGCAAATTAGTGTTTCAGAAGTTTTTTATTTCTGACCTCTCTTTACCTGTAAGGGTAAAAGGAATTTATCAGCCCCAGCAGGAATTGTAACATCGTTAGACACCTGCATATATCACAGCATATGGTAATTGCTGGTTTGATTTCAGGGCTGCATTTTCATCCTGAAATACTTCAGGGTCCCCCTTTAACCTGCTCCAGAGGCAAGAGTTAATCAAATATATTTGTATGGCATATCTATGTAAGAGATCATTGCCAATGTATATTTGATTATGGGGAGTATTTAAAACTAAAAACAGGTGTTTCGCTGATTTATTACCTATAGATATAGATATAAGCACTTTGCTGTGATGTTATAGCTTTCAAACCTGTCATCTAGGCTGTGGACCCAGTGGTCTTGGGGAGAAAGATATTTAATCACCTTAGGTTCAGCTATCTGTGCTAGTAAAGCCTTTGCTTATATAGCTAGCTTCCTGTTTTAAGCTCAATTTGGCATATTTGGTTTTCCCAAGGTCATGCACTTGTATAGGGATAAATAAATCCTCTTTAACTCTCTCAATTCCTGTGAGGTATTGAGTGTGGCCTTCCCCCTTAGGGATTTTATGATCCCCCTTGTGGAGAGATATGGTTAATACATCGCCGTCTAAGGAAATATTCGCTATCTTTCCAGGCGAAATTTTAAAGTATTATCATCAGAGCCACTTAAAGGAGTCTGATCATCTATCTGTAGGATAGTGATTTCAGGTACAGAGTTATTCCTGAAATCAATCTCCACAGCATCTGGTTTCTCTACCACCACGTGACAGTTATGTCGGGTGCAAGATATATCGGATTTCTCATAATTAATAGGCCTTTTCGTTTGTGACCAAATTACATTATTTATGCAATCAATTATGGTGCTTAATCGCTTCACGAGATCACTACCAATTATTAAACGATCAGTTGGAAGATCCACTATAATGACAGGGTGTCTTATGACCCTGTTCTTTAACCATTCCGTACCATAGACTTTTAGAGAGTCACCCCCAACTCCTATTAGCATATCTTAGCTGTTTCACCCTGTTCCCTTCCAAAAAAGTGGCTTCTTGGTTACTACCCTCCCACAAAGACCATTCCTGATTAAACTTTTTCGGACTGTAGAAGAGTTAACTTGGCATCCCAATGAAGCTGCCAGATGCTGAGTGGTTCCTGGTGGATTTCTTCCGGTCTCTCAAAAAAGAAACTATGAGAAACTTCTCATCAGATTTTGAAAGTTTTCTTGGCCTTTCAGTCCTTTTTTTGTCTTTGGCCTCTCCTGATTCTTCAAATTTCTTTTAACAGCTTGAATACCACAACTTGAGTATCCAGTTTGTATGCTGATTTCCCTTTGAGAGTGGCCTTGCTGATGCAAAAGTATGATTTTATGTCTGTCAAATTCTGTGATCTTTGGCATTTTGAATGGAATTATGTGATTGAAAGTTGGTCTTCCATCGAATTAAACTCATACCACATGTGTATGTAATGCTCAATCATGTCTTGCACAAACTTGGTGTAATAGACCTATTTCACAGCAGTCATTTTGACATGAAATAGCAGTACAAATACAGGTGTTAGCAATGGCATTAATTAGGGTTCCATTCTATTTAGGTTTACGAGAGGCCGGTTCCTGCTATTGCTCAAGTGTAAGGGGAAGTCACACTAAATACTTGCCACTTTAGCCTATAGAAGATGTTTTTTTCAGATTTGTTTCTGTTTTTTTTAATATTACATACAAATATCCTGTATTTTCGTTTTTTTCTAATGAAGAAATTGAGAAATAATTATATATAGTCATTATGCCATTGCTAAAACAAGGAATCTAATAGTGGCCTAAGACTTTTGCACAGTACTGTATGTCTGTATATACCTATACCTGTATATCCATTCCTATATATATTATATATATATATATATATATATATATATATATTACATTAACATTATCAAATATATATAGAAATATATATATAATTATAAAAATAAAACAAATCTATGTGAAGAGCATAGGAATGTAAAATATGTGTATCGCAACCTCAATTGATTCGCAAGTTGAAAAAATAGTAATAATTATTAAAAAATTATGATACATACTATATATATATATATATATATATATATATATATATATATTAACCCATAGAAGATCACTCTCACTTCAAAGACAAAATGCCAGGGTGCTAGTGAACAATGAATAAAGGTAGCAAGAACTTGCACTCACTGGTCTTTTCTTCAAAAACACACTTTTTAATGTAATGTTTCAGAGATAGAGTATCCCCTTCCTCAGACATAGTGTAATGGCAACACATGCAATTTATAGTGCAAACAAAGTGATAACCCCTCCCCCCAATAAAGACCAAAAACCGCCAAAATGCAGTCATGGCAACCAGCTAAACAAAGTAATACAAAGCAGTTTTGATGTTAGTGACAAATAAATATACAATGCTTAAAAACATTCATAAAGCTAATCAGTGATTATATGAAAATATGTGACAAAACACTATACTAACTATAATAACCCAACAGTATATTGAACTTTGGAGCCTTCATTGATATTGGACACTATACAGTTAATATTGCAGGACAGTGTGCCCTTTAACACTGTCCTGCAATATTTTGGTGCGACGATTCTCAAGTACAAAGCATTTGCCGTTAGGTTTCTCTGGAGGGGCATTGGTTTGTGCGCCCAGGATCTCCTCTCTCAAGGGAGAAATTGGTACGTATGGTGGCCAAAATATGGTCAGAAAGGTATAACTGAAGTGGGAACAGACTCCTCCTTGGACAGAGGCAAAAATTGTTGAGAGAGAGCATAAGCCCATGCATTCTTGCCACCAGGCAGGTAGGAGACCACATAATTGAACCAAGACAAAAATAGCGTCCATCTGGCCTGTTGGGGTGACAAACATTTAGCTTCGGATAGGCAAGTCAAATTCTTGTGGTCAGTGAAGTACCACAAGAAGTACCTTCGAGAATGTGCCTCCATTCCTTGAGTGTCAAAATTCTGGCTAGCAATTCCCTGTCACCAATTTTGTAGTTGCACTCCGCAGGGGACAATTTCTTAGAGAAGAAACTGCACGGATGCAAGGGACCCTCAGGCATAGGACATTGAGACAAAAGGGCGCCTACTCCTGTCTCAGACTAATCGACCTGAAGAACAAAAGGCAGAGCAGGGTTAGGATGAGCATGAACTGAGGTGACAGCAAAGGCAGTTTTAAGACTCTCCAAGGCCTTAATAGCAGTAGGTGACCAATGGTGTGGATTATTCTCTAAACGGGTCATGTTCATGATAGGTTTGACCAAAGAAGAAAAGTTTTTAATAAACTTTCTATAGTAATTGGCAAAGCCCAAAAAACTTTGAATAGACTGAAGACCAACTGGGCAAGGCTACTGCAGAAGAACTTGTCAGGATTCATGGAGAACCCTGCAGCAGAAATTACATAACCTAGGAAGGTAACTTGAGTTTGATGGAACTCACATGTCTCAAGTTTGCAAAACAGGCCTTTTCTTACATAGTTTCTGAAGTACCCGTGTGACATCAGAACAGTGACCCTCAAGTGTGGGTGAGTGTATGAGGATATCGTCTAAGTATACCACAACACACTGTTGAAAGCCAGGACATACACGTAGTCAGGAACAGATGAGATCTGCATACCAAGTACTGCGTAGTCACGCAGGAGCTATCAAGATTGTAGACACCTTCTCTTGTTAGATCCACGCTATCACATGGGGAAGGAGCTTATCTTCTACAGAGGCAGATGTAGTAGACTCGAATATGGCTCCAACAGTTTTGGGAAAGCATCTGGCAGAACACTGGTGTCATAAACTTTCAGGATCTTAGTGGAGCAACAGTACCTGTGGATTTTCCATTAAACTCAAACTCCTTGTTATAATACTGAATATTCTGCTTCTTTTCAGCCCTTCCTTTACTTGGTGAAAGATGTTTGAATAATTGAGGGACTTCAATGAGGCTCCTAACAGAGTTGGTGTGGGTTAGGACATCTGGGCAGACTAGAGTCAGCTTAAGTGGCAGATGACTGTTATAGATGACTGGATGGTTAGTACTATTACCCCTATGTGGCTACTTCTGACTCGATCCTGTGGCAAATTTGGACTTTAACAGTATTTCAGTCCATGACTGGTTTATGCTTTTTTAAGTTGGGACTGACTCAAATTTTTGATTTCTTGCTGATGGACATATTAAAAGTGAATCACACTTTTTGAGCAATAGCAAACTTTCGTCTCACCTGCTCGACGGTACATAAAATAAATTGAAATAAACAAAAAACAATAAACATTTGTATCTTATAACATTGTTTTTCCCTGTAGCATATTTGCATAGATCTAACCATAATGTCGGGATAGTAGTTTCTTAATATATAGAGTTACTAACAACTTAAATTTATTGAAAGTGGGAATTATATATATGGTCTAAGGAACGGGTTGTAGTGGCATACGGCAAAGATATTGCCCAGATCTTATGTGAATGTTGGACTTAATCTGCTTACCCTCCATCACAAGTAAACAACGACTATATATAACATAAATTTTACATCTTTATGTCCATCAATATATCCCAAGCAAAGTTAGTTTTGTAGATTGACATTTATATACTCATCTCTATCCAGTATCCTCTGCCAAAATGATGAGGGACATATGTAGGGTACAGTCCAAGAGTCCAGGCAGTAGTGCTCTTCTAAAGATGCGCCAAAAGAAGGCAAAGAAAAAATCCTAGCCTCGGTCACTGTCTACTCCAGGATTCAGGGTCTGTTTCTTCTTTGGAACTTTAGACCACTTCTCTGTTTGAAAGATGCTTTGTTGTTGTCCGCGTGGTCTTCTTCTGGTGTCTGGCTGACTTTCCCGCATTTCTGGACATTCTAATTTGAGAAGTTAGCAGGCCTCTGAGATGTCTTCTTTGACTTTCACCGTGGTTGTTTTACCATCCTGAAATATATGAAGCGCGCAGGGGAATCCCCATCGATACGCTATTTGATTCTTCCATAGCAATTGTGTTAGGGGACGTAGTGCTGAGCGTTTCTGTAAAGTTCTGAGACATAAGTCTTGGTAGAATTGTATTACAGATCCTTTAAATTTAAAAGTCGGGTTCTTCCTAGCTGCTGCCATTATCTCCTCCTTTTCTTGAAAGCGAGATAATTTAGATATTATATCTCTTGGAGGTTCCCCCTCCTTTGGTCTCACTTTAAGAGCTCTATGAGCTCTTTCCAATTGAAATTTTCTGTCTTCAGATGTCCCTTTGATGGCTTGAAATAGATGTTTTAAATACTCATTTAGTTCTGTTGCAGTTATTGATTCTGGAACACCCTTTAGGCGTATGTTGCACCTCCTGTGTCTATTTTCTAAGTCTTCCATCTTTTCAAGAATATCTTCTATATCCTGTTGTTGATCTGTCAGTTGATGTGTAATGTTAGTGATATCTTCTTCTATGTATTCATCCTTTTCTTCTAGAGTTTCGACTCTTGTTCCAAGCTCCAATATATCTTGTTTAATTTCTGCAAGACTGCTTGTTATTGTATCTTGAAATGAATCCATTTTTTCCCACATCTTATTAAAGTTTGCATTGATATCTTTTTTGGAGACTAGGTTCCTTAAGCCCCCTTTAGTAGCAGGAATGTCACCATCATGTTGCTGAGGTTCCAATTCGTATTCTAACTCCTCATCTTGTGTGTTATGCTCCATTTCCTTTATTTTATCACTTTTAGATGATTTAAAGAAAATATTTGCTGCAGCAGATTTACCAGGTGTAGTTAATTTATTTTGTCTTTTAGTTGCCATGTTGCAATGAATATTGCTAGTTCTAGAGAAACTGTGCTGCCTTTGCTTTTGTATGTTAATGCAGAGTCATCAGAGTTCAAACAATGCATTGCAGATTTTAGTTAATGAGGGCAAATGCAGCTGTTATCTCAAACTGTATCTTCATTAAAATTTAAATGCTGTAGCTTTTTTCCCTTTTTTTAAAAAAAAGTTTATACATAGACCTGTTGTAATCTCTGTTGCCTTTAGCTGATATTGTAGCCTGGGAAGAGTTATGAGGGAGAAAGAAGTGCAAACTGTCACTGGTTTTTTTCTCTGCTGTGTTAAGATTATGACTTCTTCACACTTGCTTTATCTTAATATTTATTTCCCTCAGTCTTAAATATCACTGTATGTAGTGCTAAAACCTCCCTGGTTTATTTGTGTATCAATTTCCCTTTGCACTGTGTAAAATAGATTGTTAGGCATTGTGTTGTATTCAGCAGTTAGCTAGGAGTCCTGTCCGGTGGCCATCTTTGTTTATTCCCACATGGCTATATAAAGTTTTATAACTCTTATATTCTTATCATCCTTAAGCATGTATATTGGTTATATGCTTACCGGACTTCTAGTGGAGATATGTCAGGTCACTTGTTGTTATGTTGTTGAAGCTGAGATGATTTTTCTGTCTCCATTTCTGAGTAGCTCCTTTTTCTTGTTTCCCTGCAGCTTGTAAGATCTTTTTCCAGCTTGAATTCCTTTATCTGCAGTTTTGTGATCACATTTTTGGTTGCTGTCTGCTATTGTAAAGGGTATTTAATGTCCTATAACAGACCTGCAAGCTTTTGAGAGTTATAAACCCACTTTCTCTTGAAACTACAGCAGGAGCTCACACTTAACATGTCTGCCACCATGCTCATCCAGGCTCCGCCCCAATTTTTTTTCTTTTGTGATTCAGATAGAGCATGCAATTTTAAGCAACTTTCTAATTTACTCCTATTATTTCATTCTCTTGCTATCTTTATTTGAAAAAGAAGGCATCTAAACTAAGGAGCCAGCCAATTTTTGGTTCAATACACAGGACAGCACTTGTTTATTGGTGGGTTAATTTATCCACCAATCAGCAAGAACAACCCAGGTTTTTCACCAAAAATGAGCCGGCATCTAAACTTACATTCTTGCTTTTCAAATAAAAATACCAAGAAAATGAAGAAATTTTGATAATAGGAGTAAATTAGAAAGTTGCTTAAAATTGCATGCTCTATCTGAATCACAAAAGAAAAAATTTGGGTTCAGTGTCCCTTTAAGCGATTTCATAGACTATGGCTACAATACCTCACTATGCATGAATATTGACATTGAAAGCCTGCTTAGTTGGTAAAAGTATCAACAGTGGTTAGAAACTACTATTAGCTATCATTCTGAGACTGAGGCCCGATTTTTAAAGAATCAACAGGTCTGTCAAAATATTCAAAGAAAAAGGGTTTGTCCAATCACTGCTGGTGAGCAGCGGTGTCTCTCCCATAAAATTAAATGGGAGCGTGACGTCACCACCCACATCAGCATTTTGCTGAGGAGGGGGGCCCTATTTGAAGTGGGCCTACATGGTGCAGAAAGTGCGCTCACTGAAACTAAAATTAGTTTCTGTGTAGGCACACTTCAAATATTGTCGTGGGGACCTAACTAATTAAAGCTACACTAACTGCCTCAGTCAGCTGATAGCTAATGAGATAAACATTGCCGCTATCCTCCTTACAACCTGCACTTTACTGATTTGAACATATCAATCTTGTGCCAATGTGTCCGAACCAAAGTGCAGCCTACTCCCACTAGCACACCCCGCTAACTCCCCCTGAATGCCTATAACTATGTCACGCCTAGGCTACACCCCCCCCTGCACTACCTTGCTACATCCCACCTACTGCCTACACCTATGTCACAGCTAACCTACACTCCCCACTTCAAATCCGGTCTACCATTCTCAGAAGGTAGCACCCTCAAGTAGAGGTATCCCTAGGTGCCTCGTCAAATTGCCAACAACATACTAAAAGATTTGATCTCTTGCACTCTACTTGATTGACACCCCATTTACAAAGCAACAGACTGGGGCTCAATTCAGGTCCGGTGATGAGTTCCAGGAGCAGGCTAGGCCAGCGAGGTTTTGCCGGCCCTCCAGTGTTTTCTTCATCTGCTTGACAAAATATGCTTTGTCATGTACAGTGTAGATTATTTAAAGTATTGTAGATAGCTTAAAAGTGATTTAATAGCTGCTTGCTATTATTTCAAACATAAATATATATTTTAAAATATATGTTCATGTTTCAAGTAATATTAAGCAACCATTTAATCCCATTTAAGATATCTACAATACTTTAAGCTATATGCATTGTACATGAAAAAGCATATCATTTAAACATTGACCCCTATTCTTCCATAACCTAAAACTACATGTAGAATCTAAGACCCTATACATAAATATTCAATATTTAAAACATTTATATATATATATATATATATATATATATATATATATATATAATATATTATATTATATATATATATATATATATATATATATATATATATATATATATATATATATATATATATATATATATATATATATATATATATATATTATATATCTATGTTAACACTAATAAATACAACAAGCTAACATAAATACATTTTAATGTATATGCAATCTTACACCACTATGCAATATACATGCATAACTGTTTAAATATTAAATATCAATGCAAGGCCTGACTACATTATATCTACAATCTTAGAAATAAAATGCATGATCATTGTCACGAATACCTCAGGATTTAGCTGCTAAGGGGTTAATTCTGTTTAGTTTGTGAACTAAAAGCAGTTGTTTGTGTTTTCTTTGAAGTGCCAGGAGCCTCATAAATCCTCTGTAGTATACACAGAATAGAGCTTTATGGCTCAGACTATCAGCAGAACAGTGCCTCAGTCCCAGAAACTGATAAGGTCAATAAAAGGACATTGGTACAATGTAGATATGTGTTTAAAACATGTTATGACATTAAATGAAAGGAAATATGACAACCATGTTATATTTGGTATAAAATTGATTCTCACAATGTAAATAAGAGATTGCCTCTTTGTCTATATGAAAATGGATGTATCTAGCAGAAATTATATTGTGTTCTCTAAAGTCAGCCAAAGGTTAAACTTAAAGTTTATTGACTGTTGTAAAATATAGGGGGTTTCCCGGGCCAGCCCCTACTGAGGTGGTGAGGTCAGGCAACCTGATCTATTGAGAAAATGTATAAGGGTCTTGTGTTTTTACAATTAAATTGTCATTCTTATAAGGGGAGCTGTTCTACAGAGTAAGGATCCATTGCTTCATGCCATCTCCCTGGCACAGATCTTGAGACTAGTAAAGCATTCAATCTGTTTTTCTCCTTTTTTTATTTTAAAAACTGTTTGCTGTGTGTAATTTTATTTGTAACAACTTATTATTAATAATGCATTGTGCATAATATTTTTGGCATAATAAATAATTCCTTTATTAAGCTTTGGACTTTGTCTAATAATTGAACCACGTTACTGAAAGGACTGGAGTATTAGTACTGTATATTTTAGGTTATTTTCTGCTAAATTGTATTCTGAGAGTTAATGTGTAAGTCTGGGTTTTTTCTTAGGATTTTCCCTTTAATAAATCATAAGTGGTGGAAGAATATATATTATAGTTAGTTTAGTGTGGGTGGCATTAAAGGGGAGTTTTGGACATTTCTTTTACGTCTAGTACAGACTGGAGAGTGTTGTTAACCCTTGCACCCACTGAACTAAATCACAAGCTTGCCTGGTGTGGCTAGATTGTGACATATTAGTGACAGTAGAAGGGGTCTGATAACCCTTTCTGTGCCAAACAAGTGACTGGCGCAGGGTTGGTTAACCTTGGTCGTCACAGTCATGTATAATGCAAATTAGTTTAACTATTGGATATTTAAAATTAAATTAAGAGATTCTTGCTTGATGCATTTTTTATTATAAATAAAAATATACTTTTAAAATAGATATTTATGTTATAAAAGTATTACATAACTGCATGCCTTTTATGTAATAAAACAATTGTAATACTAATGCCTTTTCTAACATGAATATACATTTTAAAATATATATTTATGATTAAAATAAAAAAACATATGAATTTATATACAATAGTTAAAAGAATATGCATCATACATAGGAATGCATAATATTTTAAAAATTGTAGATAAATGCACCATTAACCCCTAAAATGCCCTAATCTAATCACCTAATCAACCCCCATTCCTGTATGGGAGCTGGTTAGGAGATTAAGGCCTTAATCGCTCTAATAAATGATAACCAACAATAATCACCTAATCAACCCTCAAACAGGTATTAGGAGATTAAGGTGGTTCTGAGATTAAGGCCTACAAAATACTTACTAACAATAATCGCCTAATCAACCCCCATACAGGTATGGGAGGGGTTAGGAGATTAATGCCTACACCACCACCTCCCAATGCAAACTAGAACTACATTAACACCTAAACCCCCACTCTAAACTAACACCCGTCTAAACTAAACCCCTACTCTAAATTAAACCCTATAAATTACAAAAGAATAAAAATAATTTGTAACAAAAAAAGCTGTTACAAAAAAATTAACTACAGCATCCAAAATAAAAAATTTTGTAGGACATTGCCCTAAAGTGATCAGCAATTTTAGTTAAAAAAAATAAATACAAAACCCCCATCTACATTACAAATAACCCACCACCCAAAATAACAAAACTAACTAAAAAAAAAACCTAGGCTAGAAAATAAAAATAAAAAAGCATATTCTTCAAAATAAAAAACCCACCTCAAAAAAGCCCTAACTAACCCCAAAGGTTGTACTCACACTTGATAGGGAATCCGGCTCCTCATGATCCGACATTGGGCCCCCTTCATCCAGGCACAAGAGCCCATCTTCGTGGCGGTGGAAGCAAACTTCGGTGGCATCTTGCCCCCACCCACCAAACCCCCCAAAATAAAAAAAAATAACACTAAAAAAACTTATACTACCCATTGCCCCTAAACGGGCATTTATATGGGCATTGCCTTCAGCTCTTTTACTGCCCTTAAAAGGTCAATCAGCTCTTTTCCAGCCCATTAAAACCCTAATCTTAAAAATAAAAAAAAATCCTAACACTAAACCCCAAATAGGTACTCACCAATCCTGAAGTCCGGCGGAGAAGGTCTTCTTCCAGGCAGCTCCATCATCTTCTATCTTCATCCGGAGCGAAGGTGGCGCGGAGCGGATGTGCAGAGCTAGCTTCACTGATGCGTGGCTCCTCAACGGAGGTCCTCAACGACGGCGGTCCTCAGCAGTGTGGAGGCTCCTCTTCATGTCGCACACTGAAGATTGAATGCAAGGTACCCCATACCCTAGGTTTAAGGGAATCACTAAGGTAATTATTATAAATATTATACATTTACTGTGACTTAACAAGGAAACATATAAATGAACACCTAAGTAATATCATGCTAATGTATACAAGCACAAGAAGAAAGGGAAAATGTCCTACTTTTACTTATTCACAAGTATTATAGGTTAAACAAAAAGGAGGTGTAGAAATAGGTTCAACAATCTTTGTACCCTACGGCATGAGAGGATAAATAAATTCCCTCCACAGCAATAAATATTGTATTTTCATTACCTTACATGTAATGTCTGTCTGTACCACAGGTGCGTAAGTACTGGGACCTCTGATTCTAACAATGTTTTTGAGGGTGCTCTTGCTAAATGTGGTCTCCCTAGAAAATATATCCAAATAAAAAGTAATGGACTGCACTTGCAGAATGAATTGGGCACTAATCTAATTTACTGGGCAGTGCTGTCAGTATAAACGAGGTACCCCCATAGCAGACTGGATACAAAATTTACTTAGGTATGAGTTACAAATACAAACTGCAAAAAATAAATAAAAAATAGCTGAACCTCACTAATGGACACAACACAACAAACGCTAAACACATAAAATAAAGACTTTAGTTACTGCTATTGGAAAAGATAGATAGACAGATAGAAGGAATGAATGAATGACTAGCTATGAGATAAACAACTGCTTACTTCAGCGAGCAGGAAGAAGCTGGCTTAAACAACAGACTGAGAATCACAATTCCATTCATAACCTTTAAAGAAAAAAGTAATTATTTAATGTTTCTGAAAGTTGATGTGTATTGTCCTGCTTTGAGCACTTCCCCCAGGGAGTGAGCATCCTACAGCTTCATTCCAGTATCTCAACCCATTAACAGTGCTACCCCTTTTCACAAAACAACAAAATTAGAAAAGCATCTAATAAGAAAAGCATCTATATATTACTACCGCTACTCCACACTCTGAAAGCATTTCTAGTAATGTTCAGGGAATATGAGCCGTCAAGCAGTTATTTGACAGGCTACTTTAAAACCACTTCTAAAACAATCTTATAATGGCACCAGGCCAGGTCTTGCATTACTGATATAGCTCAATCTAAATTATTTTAAAATTCAGGCTGTCAGTTAGTTTTTTTATCACACTTTCCTGATCTAATGTGGATAGGATTAATTACATCAATCAAACAAGGATTTACAATTGTTGCTATAGTATCAATGAAAAGCAAAGGAATTATTGTGGGTTATATGGACATATTAATCTCTTTATATTTCTATTCTTTAAAAAAGTTCTTATTCTTATGGGATAAATATTAAATACACATTAAACACCTCCTGATTTTGTGTTAAAAAAGTCAAAAAGCCAATTTTGTAACCTAAAGTTTGACAAATGATGCATAAAATTAGCTTGTTTAGGCAATTTGCAGTTTTTTAAATGCTTTTTGGTCTCTCTGGGGCACTGGTTTTCAAACCTGTCCTCAGACCTCCCTAACAGGCCAGATTTAGAGGATATCTAAACTGAAGCACAGTGCTAGGGAGAAATGGGAAAGCATATATTTTAGTCTATTTTGTAGTCACATTCCAAATCCAAAAATGAATAAATTAATTTAATACATGATTACAGCCAACCAGAAATCCATAATATCTTTACAATTGGTATTTCCAGCATGTGATATGGTTCTGTGACATTAAAAGCATTGGATTTTGTTTTTGTTTTTTAAAATCATATCATTTGTAATTGAGTACAACATTAATTTTGTATGAAAGCTGTTATTATAAGCGCAAATGTTTATATACTAATAACAATTGTCTAGATTTTGTATGCAAGTTTTTAAATACATTTCATAAATTGTTATAAGCATAAGATTAATTTAGTATCGTCTTCCGTTGGGCAGGCAAATTTTAATAGCTGCTCAGAGAGTTCTGTCATCTCGCTCTGATTACACCTTAATTTAAAGGGACAGTGTACACCAATTTTCATTTAACTGCATGCTATAGACACTACTATGAAGAAAAATATGCAAAGATACTGATATAATAATCCAGTATAAGACCTTTTAAAAACTTACTTAGAAGCTCCCAATTAGCACTGTTGATGAGGTTAGGCTGGAAAATGGGCTGAAAAAGCAGGAGCAGACACCCCCCCCCCCCCTTCCCCTGCAAATGAAAAGACCAATTATACAGGAGCAAGCAATAATCTGTAGACAACAGTATGCATCTTAAACTTTGGGGCTTAGTTAAGAGTCTGAAAATCAGCACATTGTTATTTAAAATAAGCAAAACTATACATTTTTACAAAAATACTCCCAGATGGGCTACATAAATGGATGATCTGCAAAACATTTATGCAAAGAAAAATCTAGGGCGAGATTACATATGAAACTGCTGAAACCACCCGCGCCATCCGTAATTTCACCTCACACATCGTGGTATCACATATATGGTGCCGGCAGTTCATCAAGTGCCGTAAATCGGATAAACTAGCGATGTCCATAGATGAGCGTAAATATAAATCTCTAGAGTGACTTACGGCACGTTAGAAACTGCCAGCACCTAAGAAAATAAAAAAAAATGTCAAATCTCCTGTAAAAGTCTAACCCGCCTCCCAAAAATAAACCTGACACGTAAAACCCCTAAACCGACAACCCCCACAACGCAATATGCCTAATTAAACTATTAACCCCTAATCCGCCATTCACCCACATCACAAAGTCCCTATTAAAACTATTAATCCCTTATCCGCCATTAACCCACATCGCAACAAACCTTATAAATCTATTAACCCCTAATCCACCAAACCCACACAACGCAATTATCCTAATAAAACTATTAACCCCTAAAACGCCAAACCCACACAACGTAATAATTCTAATAAAACTTTTAATTCCTAATCTGCCAAACCCACACAACGCAATAATCCTAATAAAACTATTAACCCCTAAACTGCCAAACACAAACAACGCAATAATCCTAATAAAACTATTAACCCCTAATCCGCCAAACCAACACAACGCAATAATCCTAATAAAACTATTAACCTCTAATCCGCCAAACCCACACAACACAAATACCCTAATTAACCCATTAATCCCTAATCTTTGCACGATCACCGCCATACACTGAATAGTGAATTCATGGTACGCATTTATATATGGCATCCCTTGCATTCCTATTGGCTGATATGATGAGGATCCTCCACGCTCCATGGCTCCGCAGTCGCCGGTCCTGCTCCGTGCTCACCTCCACTCCGCGTCGGCTTGGTCCTGGATGAAGAAGGAAGTGGTCCCTACTTGGAAGATGTCGGCCGCTTGGAAGAAGACTTCACCGCCTGGAACAGTACCTTCTCCGCCGGAGTTCAGGAATAGTGAGTACCTATTTGGGGGTTAGACAGGCTTATTTTTATTTTTGGGGGTTTGTTTTTTGTTAGATTAGGGATTTATTGAGCACTCTTAAAAGAGCTGAATGCCCTTTTTAAGGGCAGTAAAAAAGCTGAATGCCCTTTTAAGGGCAATACCAATACAATTGACCCTTTAGAGGCAATGGGTAGTTTAGGATTTTTTAGTGTTAGATTTTTTATTTTGGGGGGTTTCTTGGGTGGTGGGTTTTACTGTTAAAAGGGGGACTTATTCTTTTTTAAATGCAAAAGAGCTGTTTAACTTAGGGCAATGTCCTACAAAAAGCCCTTTTAAGGGCTATTGGTAGTTTAGCATTAAATTAGAGGGTGTTAGACTTTTTTATTTTTTGTAATCTTAGATTCATTTATATCTTAGTTTTTTTTATTTTTAAGTAATGTTAGCTTTTTTATTTTAATTGTAATTTAGTATTTTTTAATTTAGGTAATTGGGGTTAATTTAAGAGGTTTCGTAATTTAATTAGTTATTTGCGTTGTGGGGGTATGGCGGATTAGGGGTTAATAGATTTATTAGGATTATTGTGTTGTGTGGGTTTGGTGGATTAGGGGTTAATAGTTTTATTAGGTTTATTGCGTTGTGGGTTAATGGCAGATTAGGGGTTAATAGTGTTATTAGGTTTTTGCAATGTTGGTTAATGGCGGATTAGAGGTAATACATTTTATTAGGTTTATTGTGATATTAGTTAAATGCAGATTAGAGGTTAATATATTTTATTAGTTATTGCGGTGGGGGATTGCGGTTGACAGGTAGATAGATATTGCGCATATGTTAGGTGTTAGTAAATATTTTCAGGCAGTTACAGGAGTTACGGTGCTCACATTTTCAGCGTAAGGCTTGCTGCGCCTGCCTATGTGTGGCAAGGTGAAAATGGCGTAAAATGTCTCCATTTTTGCCTTGTAAATTCTTGCGCTCAATATGTGATACCGATTTGCGACACGTTTCTATGTTAGCTTATGGGAGTAAAAATTGCGGGCGACAGGTAAAATATACGAGCTGCATTTATATGTGGCGCTGTATATGTGATACAAAGGCCGCGTAAAAACCTGCATCGCCGGCTTTTGTGGGCCACGCTGCATTTGTAATCTTGCCCCTAGTGTACAGTGTCACTTTGAGCAGCATCCAGGCCTCAAACCTGCACATCCTATTTGGAGACAGCTTACCCTACCTGGCAGAATAGAATGAGAACACCCACTCCCCAAACCGGAGAGCCATTTAACTAGAGGAGGAGGCTTTGGTGTAAAAAAGTGAGCCAGACAGAGTTCCATGGGAGTGGAGCACAAAGTGCCATCATTGGGGCTGTAAGTGGGCAGACAGAGGGCAGCTTGCAGGAATCTACCTGATTTTGCAGGACAAGAGAGACCAAGATTTCTACTCTGTAGTAGAAGATGCAAGGATCAACCTATGCAGACACCTTGAGTGGAGAACGACGTGGTGGTAAGCTGCTTCAGGACACAACTTGCCGCATGACTCTATAACTCTCATTTCCTTTATTTATTAAAGGGGTATAAATAAAGCTTGCCACATTGTGTGTATCCCTCAGGGACAGTCTGCAAATACCCTTGTTGGAACTTAGAACTGTCATATTGTAGCTCCACAGATATGCTGCTTCTACTATTCTAATAATGCAAGCTTAAAAAGGAAATCTTTTCATCCCCCTGTTGCTAGCATATTTTGTCTCTAGTAACCGTCTGCTTCACAGCACCTGGAGCTGGTTCTGCTACTGTTTGCTGAGGGCATGTGTCACGATCCAGACATACCAGTCTGGAAGCAGACCCTCAGTGCAGTGGTAGGACATGAACACACCTGGCCTCTGGACTGTGGGTCAGGTTACAGGATGGGGAATGGTAAAGTTGCAGCTCAGATCAGTAGACTGGAAACCATGCAGGATGAATGTAACTTGCTGATATATATAACTGAAAACATTTTTAGATAAAGAACAAGGCTGCAGAGAACATTATGGGTGTGTTGACAAGAATTCATTGTAGAGGAGTTAAAAACAGAAAGTTCAAGGCTGCAGAAAACAGGATTGGTTTTGACACTGGAATAGGATATAAGAGCTGCAAAGTGAATTTCAAGCACAGATTATTTCTTGAATAGAGATTAGACACAGACTGAGAGAGAGTAATACGGTTCAAAACGGAAGTAGTCAGCAAAATATAACACAACATTTTATAGGGAGTTGAGACAAATTGAAATCTACTTTATGCAGAGTTATACAAGTAACTAGTGCAGCAATTCATCAGGAGTGTGATATGTTGCAAATATGATAAATATCCACTTGCAAAGCTTGTGCAACAACACATGAAGCAAGTGAGAAGTAGTTAGAACTGAAGCAGGTAAATTCACAGGAATCGGGTACTTGCAAAACTTTGAAACAAGGTTATTACTAGATGAATGATCCAGGGCAGATTACATATAAAAATGCAGACAAAGGCTGTAGAAAACCAAATAACAGATTATAATTTTGCAGTTGCACAGACAATGTTAACCTATGCTAATGCAAAGAATAGGTCTCTGAATGCGTCTTATAAAGGATTCAGGTGAAACCAATTAGTCAGACAGGCATTACAGCAGTGAATGGAACTCCAACAGAAAGGTGATTTATGCAGAAATCTAATGAAAAAAGAACAAAGCTGTCTCTTAAAGGCACAAAGCATCCAACAAAAGGTCTAGCAAAAAGGAGATTCTTAAAGAGACAGCAACATTACTGCTAAGCCAGGCAAATCATGACAGCATGCAATAGAACAGAGTGATTCAATTAAAGGGACAGTCAAGTATAAATTAAACTTTCATTATTCAGATAGGACTTTTAATTTTAATTGACTTTCCAATTTACTTTTATCATCAAATTTGCTTTTTTCTCTTGGTATTCTTAGTTTAAACTAAACATAGGTAGGTTCCTATGCTAATTTCTAAGCCTTTGAGGGCTGCCTCTTATCACATGCTTTTTAAATCTCTTTTCAACACAGAGACAGAAAGTACACGTGGGCTATATAGATAACACTGTGTTCAGGCACAGAAAGTTATTTAAGATCTAGCACAATACAATGCTAAATTTAAGACAATAGATAATAAACAGTCACAGTCATGTGATCAGGGGGCTGGAAGAAGGTTCCTAGATACAAGGTAATCACAAAGGTAAAAAGTACAGTAATATAACTGTGTTGGTTATGCAAAACTGGGGAATGAGTTATAAAGGGATTATCTATCTTTTAAAACAATAACAATTCTATGGTTGACTGTCCCTTTAAGTGATTTTTTGATACACCCACACAGTCACGTAGCTGGATTAGCCTGTGCCCCTAAAGCAATTTTTATCATGGCGTTATTGAGATGGAAGAGTGATCGCACTGAGATACCCTCAACAAATTGGTGGCTGTGACGGATACCCCGGCTACCCCGACTGGGTAGCTCCGCCAAACGGGTCCTGCTTCCTTCCTGCCAACTGCAGCTATGTAGCTGGCAAGTGACCACAGCCTGTAGCCACCCCTGATGCCCGACAGCACCAGTACTCAGGGTCCCAACCTGTGGCAGACTCCAGCTACCCCGACTGAGTAGCTCTGCCAGAGGGTCCTTCCTTTGCCTGCAACAGGCTGCTATGTAGCCCAGGAAAGTGACTTTAGCTGGAGCCAACCCAAATAACTAGACAGACTAGCTTTCAGGTTAAACAGGAACTGATTTTATTGTAAAACATACACTCCTTTTATACACACAGCTCATCTTGATAACACAAAGGACAGGCCCACAATTTTCCCGCCATTCCTGCCCCTCCAGACTGACCAGCGCCTCCATAGGAGCCACAGTCCCACATAATCTCAATACCTATGGGTGGCGGTTTCAGGGTGATCCTGGTGGAGCGGCGGCACTTCCAGGGTGTCATTTTAAAGTTACAGTCCGTTGAAGTTATGGGGTTAGGGGTGTCCAATACCCCCGGTTCCCAAAGGAACTCCCCTTTGGCGATACACCCACCCCTTGTACTCCCCAGGGGCTACTAATCCCCAAAAGAGCGGAGCTCTGGAGCACATGGTTGCTGGAGCGACCTGGGTTAAATTTAGCGGGTGTCCTGCTGTCCTGTGGCCGACCGGGAGTACCAGGAGCCTGGCCAGCCTGAGAGGGGTTAGGCGGGTGTCCATTCTGAGGGGGCCGACCGGGAGTTCCAGGAGCCCGGCCAGCCTAGGAGGGTTTTCCTGGTCATAAACCAACTCTTCTCTGAACACAAAAACAAGCCAAAACAAAGCAAACAAACAGCTTCCAGAGATGGTGGTTGCTCTGAGGAGCCCAAAACCACTGAGAAACAACAGGGGTGAGGTTGTAGGGGGGTGGGGGATAGCCTTAGCCATCTGGTATCCGTGACATCTCCCCCCCTCCAGTTCCGCAAACCCGGCTAGACCCTTAATGGGTCGGCCTGGGGCTGTCCAATGGTGGCCCTCCACTTCTCGGTTGCTGGCAGAGGCTATCCCATCTCTCCTGAGCTTGGGGCATCCTGGGGGGTTCCTGCTGACGTTTATACCCTGCGCCCTGGGCGCAGGGATAGTCACATAAGACAACGTCCCAAACAAGTTTTCTAAGGCCGGCTCCAAAAACAATTGCTGTCCCACAAGTTCTAGTGTCCTTAAGTTCTATGGCCACATTGCCTCTCTCTATGACACTCTGTGACCCACCCACAAACAAAGCTAGTGCCGGTTTCCCAGCTGTATTCCGACCCCAGACCAGAGGTGGAGGTTGCTCCTTGGTGGGGCAGGTAAAGCTC
The DNA here is from genome assembly GCF_027579735.1 of Bombina bombina. Classification (NCBI taxonomy): domain Eukaryota; kingdom Metazoa; phylum Chordata; class Amphibia; order Anura; family Bombinatoridae; genus Bombina; species Bombina bombina. The sequence goes on from NC_069501.1 coordinate 945,497,795, forward strand.
GGGTGCCCAAACATGTGGCACCAACTGAATACACTTTTATCCTCCTTGCCCAATGCAATGCCTGCCCCCTGTGAGAAATACTCCGGGACAAGAAAAGGGTAGAGACCCTGGCAAGCTACTGAGGGGAGAGTCCGTTTGTCTCTTCTCCTGAGAAGGAGATCTACCGCTGGGTAGGGAGGTCTGCTACTTCTGCTCCATGGGAAACTGTGCTGCCGCTGGGGAGAGAGACCAACTGTCTCCTCTCCCAGAAAGGGATTTGGCCGCTGGGGAGAGATATCGATACCCGTCTCTCCCTGCAAGGGTTTCTCTGTAAGGGGAGGGAGGATGACTACCTCCGCTCCCGGGGGATGGCTCTGCCGTGGGCAGAGAGACTGACTCTCCTCTCACGGCTCCTGGCTCTGCCGCTGGGGAGAGAGACCAACTGTCTCCTCTCCCAGGAAGGGGTTCTGTTTAAGGGGAGGGAGGACGACTACCTCCGCTCCCAGGGGATGGCTCTGCCGCTGGTGAGAGAGACAGACTGTCTCCTCTCCCGACTCTTGGCTCTGCCGCTGGGGAGAGAGACCGACTGTCTCCTCTCCCGGGAAGGGGTTCAGTTTACGGGGAGGGAGGACGATTACCTCTACTCCCAGGGGATGGCTCTGCCGCTGGGAGAGAGACTGACTGTCTCCTCTCTCGGTTCCTGGCTCTGCTGCTGGGGAGAGAGACCGACTGTCTCCACTCTCGGGAAGGGGTTCTGCTGCTGGGGAGAGTTATTGACATCCATCTCTACCTGCAAGGGGTTCTCTGTAAGGGGAGGGAGGATGACTACCTCCGCTCCTAGGTTTCCTGGAGCTGTTACAGGTGCTGGGCAGAGGCCGGCGGCTCTCTGCCCTGTTGTCAGCACTTCTGCTGGGGTGGCTCCCTTGTCCAAGTCTATAAGCTCAGAGCCAGACTGCTGATCAGGATCCCGCAGCCCTGGTTCCCTTTTTCTTTGCTGCCACTCCTCCACGGTTGAGCTCCATGAATCCCAGAGGGCTGCACCCCAGATCTGTATGCCCCTGGCACACTGCTTAGCGAGATCCAGCAGCCTCTTGTATTCCTTGACCAGTGCCTCTTCCTGGTCAATTATAAAATCCAGATCGTCCAGCAGCCAGGTCTCCTCCAAGTGATCCAGCAGTTCCTCTTGGAGCCCAGATATATCCTCCAGACCTTGGTATGTCTTGCTCCCAAACTGTGGGTCCTCTGTCCTTTTTGTAAACAGCAATCCATGGCCGCCGAAGCCAAAACCCTCTGTGGGGTAGCCATCCTCCAGCCATGGCTGCGCTTGCATAGCGAGCCATTGGAGGGCACGATAGCCGTCCTCCACCCACATCTCTTGCTGGATCAATCTATGTAGAACTGCTAGCCATTCCTTCTTTGGCTGTTCTCCCAGGAAAGGCAGTCTCACGGTCCACCAAACCAGGAATCTCGTGTCATTCGTGGGGAGGACCTTTCCATTTTCCTGCTCCTGTTGCAGAGCCTCCCACCAGAGGTCTCGGAGGGCAAGGTTCCTCCATGCCAGAACATCCTGTTTCGAACAAGGATCATTTGTTCCAGTCAGCATCTTTTTTACTCTCCCTAGGAACTCTGCCTCCATATTTACCGGCTACCGTGGTACGTCTCCTCTGTCAGCAGAAACTGTGTGAAAGAAACAGATCCCACTGCTGCCGGCCAATGTGACGGATACCCCGGCTACCCCGACTGGGTACCTCCGCCAAACGGGTCCTGCTTCCTTCCTGCCAACTGCAGCTATGTAGCTGGCAAGTGACCACAGCCTGTAGCCACCCCTGATGCCCGACAGCACCAGTACTCAGGGTCCCACCCTGTGGCAGACTCCAGCTACCCCGACTGAGTAGCTCTGCCAGAGGGTCCTTCCTTTGCCTGCAATAGGCTGCTATGTAGCCCAGGAAAGTGATTTTAGCTGGAGCCAACCCAAATAACTAGACAGACTAGCCTTCAGGTTAAACAGGAACTGATTTTATTGTAAAACATACACTTCTTTTATACACACAGCTCATCTTGATGACACAAAGGACAAGCCCACAATTTTCCCGCCATTCCTGCCCCTCCAGACTGACCGGCGCCTCCATCAGCATGATTCGTTACTGGGGACCGGAGTTACAGTCCGTTGAAGTTATGGGGTTAGGGGTGTCCAAAACCCCCGGTTCCCAAAGGAACAACTCTTCGGCAATTCCCCCACCCCTTGTACTCCCCAGGGGCTACTAATCCCCAAAAGAGCGGAGCTCTGGAGCACATGGTTGCTGGAGCAACCTGGGTTAAATTTAGCGGGTGTTCTGCTGTCCTGTGGCCGACCGGGAGTTCCAGGAGCCTGGCCAGCCTGAGAGGGGTTAGGCGGGTGTCCGTTGTGAGGCGGCCGACTGGGAGTTCCAGGAGCCCGGCCAGCCTAGGAGGGTTTTCCTGGTCATAAACCAACTCTTCTCTGAACACAAAAACAAGCCAAAACAAAGCAAACAAACAGCTTCCAGAGATGGTGGTTGCTCTGAGGAGCCCAAAACCACTGAGAAACAACAGGGGTGAGGTTGTAGGGGGGTGGGGGATAGCCTTACCCGTCTGGTATCCGTGACAGTGGCCTCTTGGGCTTAGAGCTTAAAATAGATGTAATATTGTCTATTCTGCTAGCGAAAATGTTATAACACCTTTAATAAGCAGATCGACAGTATGTTGCATGAACAGGAACAAAATGAAAAGAGGCTGAAGCATCAAGCAGAAGTCCACTCTTCAGCAGGTGCTCAAGCAGAGCAACTAGAGTTACATCTTCAAGATACTTTAATTGTCACCCAGCTCTGAGCTTTGTTTCTCCCAAAAAAATGGATGTCTTGTCATCTTACTTTAAATCCTCTGCACGACTTACTCAAGTTGAACAAAGGGTCTCTGATACAGAAAACAATCAATGAGAAGCAACTACAAACATGAATAACTTGAAGAAGCAGAACAAAGTACTAATGGCAAAATTGATGACCTTGAAAATAGGTCGCCATAAAATAACATGCATTTTTTACCAGAATGCCTAATACAACTCAAGATATTAAAAAAAGGGGGGTAGTCCTTACCAAAGAGAAAGAAATACAAATGGCATTTAGTAACTATCACCTAGATTACGAGTTTTGCGTTAGAGGCTATGCGGTGCTAAAGAGCAGTTTATGCTCACCGCTCACTTACAGACAGCGCTGGTATTACGGGTTTTTATAAACCCGGCGTTAACTGCAAAAAAGTGATCGTAGAGCAAAATTTTGCTCCACATCTCACCTCAATACCAGCGCTGCTTACGTTAGCGGTGAGCTGGCTGAACGTGCTCGTGCACGATTTCCCCATGGGAATCAATGGGGGAGAGCCGTCTGAAAAGAACCCTAACACCTGCAAAAAAGCAGCGTTTAGCTCCTAACGCAGCCCCATTGATTCCTATGGGGAAAATACATTTATGTCTACACCTAACACCCTAACATGAACCCCGAGTCTAAACACCCCTAATCTTACACTTATTAACCCGTAATCTGACGCCCCCAACATCGCCGACACCTACATTATATTGATTAACCCCTAATCTGCCGCTCCGGACACCGCCGCCACCTACATTATACTTATGAACCCCTAATCTGCTACCCCCAACATCACCGACACCTACATTATATTTATTAACCCCTAATCTGCCGCCCCCAATGTTGCCGCAACCTACCTACACTTCTTAACCCCTAATCTGCCGCCCCCAATGTCACCGCCACTATATTAAAGTTATTAACCCCTAAATCTAAGTCTAACCCTAACCCTAACACCCCCTAACTTAAATATAATTTAAATAAATCTAAATAAAATTACTATTATTACCTAAATAATTCCTATTTTAAACTAAATACTTAAATATAAAATAAACCGTAAGCTAGCTACAATATAACTAATAGTTACATTGTATCTAGCTTAGGGTTTATTTTTATTTTACAGGCAAGTTTGTATTTATTTTAACTAGGTACAATAGTTACTAAATAGTTATTAACTATTTAATAACTACCTAGTTAAAATAAAGACAAATTTACCTGTAAAATAAAACCTAACCTAAGTTACAATTACACCTAACACTATACTATAATTAAATTAATTCCCTAAATTAAATACAATTAAATACAAATAAATAAAATTATCTAAAGTACAAAAAACCCCCACTAAATTACAGAAAATAATAAACAAATTACACCATTTTTAAACTAATTACACCTAATCTATTCCCCCTAACAAAATAAAAAGCCCCCCAAAATAAAAAAGCCCTACCCTACACTAAATTACAAATAGCCCTTAAAAGGGCCTTTTGCGGGGCATTGCTCCAAAGTAATCAGCTCTTTTACCTGTAAAAATAAGTACAAATCCCCCCAACATTAAAACCCACCTCCACACAACCAACCCTACTCTAAAACCCACCCAATACCCCCTTAAAAAAACCTAACACTAACCCCTTGAAGATCACCTTACCGGGAGAAGTCTTCACCCAACCGGGCCGAAGTCCTCAAAAAAGCTGGGAGAAGTCTTCATCCATGCCGGGCGAAGTGGTCCTCCAGACGGGCAGAAGTCTTCATCCAGACGGCATCTTCTATCTTCATCCATCCGGCGCGGAGCGGGTCCATCTTCACTACATCCAGCGCGGAGCATCCTCTTCCATCGAAGTCTTCTTACTAAATGACGGTTCCTTTAAGTGACGTCATCCAAGATGGCGTCCCTTCAATTCCGATTGGCTGATAGAATTCTATCAGCCAATCGGAAATAAGGTAGAAAAAATTTGGAACAGCCAATAGAATGCCAGCTCAATCCTATTGGCTGATTGGATCAGCCAATAGAATGCCAGCTCAATCCTATTGGCTGATTGGATCAGCCAATAGGATTGAAGTTCAATCCTATTGGCTGATTGCATCAGCCAATATGATTTTTTCTACTTTAATTCCTATTGGCTGATAGAATTCTATCAGCCAATCGGAATCTAAGGGACGCCATCTTGGATGACATCACTTAAAGGTACCTTCATTCTGTGTTAGTCGTCGGATGAAGAGGATGCTCCGCGTCGGATGTCTTGAAGATGGACCCGCTCCGCGCCGGATGGATGAAGATAGAAGATGCCGTCTGGATGAAGACTTCTGCCCGTCTGGAGGACCACTTCGCCCGGCTTGGATGAAGACTTCTCTCGGCTTCGTTGAGGACTTCGGCCCGGCTTGGATGAAGACTTCTCACGCTAAGTTGATCTTCAGGGGGTTAGTGTTTTTTTAAGGGTGTATTGGGTGGGTTTTAATTTTAGGTTAGGGACTTTGGGCAGCAAAAGAGCTAACTGCCCTTTTAAGGGCAATGCCCATCCAAATGCCCTTTTCAGGGCAATGGGGAGCTTAGGTTTTTTTAGATAGGTTTTTATTTGGGGGGTTGGTTGTGTGGGTGGTGGGTTTTACTGTTGGGGGGTTGTTTGTATTTTTTTTTTACAGGTAAAAGAGCTGATTACTTTGGGGCAATGCCCCGCAAAATGCCTTTTTAAGGGCTATTGGTAGTTTAGTTTAGACTTGCCTGTAAAATAAAAATAAACCATAAGCTAGCTACAATGTAACTATTAGTTATATTGTAGCTAGCTTAGGGTTTATTTTACAGGTAGGTATTTAGTTTTAAATAGGAATTATTTAGTTAATTATATGAATTTTTATTTAGATTTCTTTTAATTATATTTAAGTTAGGGGGTGTTATGGTTAGGGTTAGACTTAGATTTAGGGGTTAATAACTTTAATATAGTGGCGGAGACGTTGGGGATGGCAGATTAGGGGTTAATAAATGTAGGTAGGTGGCGGTGATGTTAGGGACGGCAGATTAGGGGTTAATAATATTTAACTAGTGTTTGCAAGGCGGGAGTGCAGCGGTTTAGGGGTTAATATATTTATTATAGTGGCGACGATGTTCGGTTCGGCAGATTAGGGGTTCAAATTTTTCTTTTAGTGTTTGTGATGCGGGAGGGCCTTGATTTAGGGGTTAATATGTAGTTTATGGGTCTTAGTGTACTTTTTAGCACTTTAGTTATGAGTTTTATGCTACGGCTTTGTAGTGTAAAACTCTTAACTACTGACTTTAAAATGCGGTACCAGTCTTGACAGGAGAGGTTCTACCGCTCACTTTTTGGCTCATAATACCGGCGCTATGCAAGTCCCATTGAAAAAAGAGGATACACAATTTACGTAAGTGGATTCACACACACACACTTATACATACAGATACACACACACACTTATACATACAGATACACACACACTACATAGCTTACACTTATACATGCAGATACACACACACACTTATACATATAGATACACACACACACTACATAGCTTACACTTATACATGCAGATACACACACACACTTATACATACAGATACACACACACACACACACTACATAGCTTACACTTATACATGCAGATACACACACACTTATACATACAGATACACACTACATAGCTTACACTTATACATGCAGATACACACACTACATAGCATACACGTATACATGCAGATACACACACACACTTATACATACAGATAGACAGACACACTATATCATATATGGGTATCTGTAATTCATTGTATGGGTTCCTAGGGTTGGCAAGCACATTAGCTGGCAGTCTGATGATGCCACTGTTCGTTACCCTGATGTTAGCACTGCTCATCATATAAAACTGAAGGCATGCTAGTATTATCACCAGGGGATAGACGTCATCACTACCAGAGGTTAGAGTTCACCATTACCTGAGGTCAGAGGGTATACATCCTTCTTACTCCTGATAAACACAAACACTTCGTTTTACACAGGGAATCTAACAGGTATCTAACCCTGGGAGAGAAAAGCCAGCTGCTTCTGAGTATGGGCCCAATAGATTTTTTTAAAAAAATGTTTTTTATTGGTTTTTTTTAAATGCATGGTGCAATGCGGGACAGATGGCAAGCTTCCCGGGGCATCGGGACAGTTGGGGGTATGTTTCAAGTGCTGAAATAAGATAAAAGGAGGTATTTATAAACAATTTAATACACTCCATCTGGTAAAATGGATTACTGGAAGCAAATTAAAGGGGAGAAAAATTTAGGGTATACAGTCCCTTTAAAATATGTCAGGGTATTTAAAAAAAAAAAAAAAAAATTCACTTTTCCAGTTCAGCTGTAATAAACCTGCAGGTTCTCTCATGAGTTTTTAAATATTATTAGTTTTTAAATAGCATTTTTTTTTTCAATTCAGTGGTTGTATTGATAGGTTAATTAAAAACTGAAGTGCAATACATCACATGGTTATGCAGGCATTTAATTGGTATTTTATGTTTAGGAACAGCACCTCAGCTGAAAGGATTTGCCACTACACATTTTTCCTTGTTCTTTTTAATCTCTATATTGTCATCTGAAAATGCATTGTGTAGAGATAATAAACACGGCCAGAGAAATGTCTAGAGCACACAGAAAAGTAGCATATAGACTGAATATTAAAAACATGCAAAAGAACTATTGTGCAATGCAGTATGAAAAACACTGTTCACCCATGTGAAAAAAGTAATTCTGCATATGTCATATTTGTGCTTCTTAATTAAATACAAACAGATCAACTAAAGTCTAGCGGCCATACCATGAAATGAAACAACATAAATCAAAATCGTGGGTAGTAGATATAAAATGTCACCCAAATACAGATAGCTGAACTGTTTTGGAGGATAAATTGGATTAAAGAAGCAGAAAAATTAGAATAATAAGCTTAGATCTTGCATAAGGAACAAAAGATGAATAAATACAAGACAATGCTTGTGTATCTAAAACAGAAAATTCTTATGATTGGAAAATAATATATCCTTTATGTATTCACAGATACTGAAACAACACTTGGAAGTTTACGTAACGGGTGGGGATACAATATTCTATATTCTGTACAGAATTATATTCAGCAATGAGGCTCCCTGCACAGTTTTGTAGCACAACTTTTCAGCTGCTCTGGCTGGCTTCCCACCTCCTCACACTTCGACATTGGCTTGCGTACATTTCAGTGCACCCCCTCCACCTACTACAGTACAAATGGTAGCCCAGGGGACAATTGTCACCCAATACTGCCCAGGTGACAACCAGGTGCCCTGGGCAGATGCCATGTTTGTCGCCTCTAGAAACAGATTTAATTGCTGATATAGACATATACATATATATATATATATATATATATATATATATATATATATATATATATATATATATATATATATATACAGGGCTCAAAATTTCCACTCTTTACTAGCCATTGGCGAGTGGAAATTTAATGGTGGCAAGTGAAAGTTAGTGAGTTTATGTTGAATCAATATTTACTCACTGTCCGAAGTATGGTGGCATGTTGTAAGTAGCAAAGTTATCACATTTGCAAAATGTACTCTCCTATTGCAGCATTGATAAACACACATTTTGGACTATGTGCTAACAATATTATCTGAAGGTATATTATATATCCTAGAAAATGTAAGGATATGTTATTCCTCTAGGGCTGTAGGAACACCATTAGTGCTTAGACTGTTACTTATGAGAGTGTAAACGGGGGAAGAGAGAGAGGAGAGATTGGAGAGGAAAAGTAATAGTGGAAAAGAATATAGCTTTACGAGAGAGTGGAGAAAAAAAAGTAAAAAAGATATGAGAGAGGGTAAAGAAAGAGTGTAAAGAGAAGATATGGCATGAGAGATAAGGGAGAGGGTAAAAAGAAAGATTGAAGAGAGGAGGGAGGGGAGAAAGACAGTTAAGAAAGAGAAGGAAGAGATGATAATTATTAAAAGAAAATCTCCATGTCTGCTATGAACTTCCATGACTGTCAGAATTCTTAAAAAAATATTAGAAATGACTGCACAATAATGTGTTTCACAATGGCTAAACAACAGGGGGTGGAGAAGTAGGTGTGGTGTGGGCAGGTAGTGGGTAGGATCAGAAGTGGCGAGTAACATTTTGGCCCGGCCAGTAGCTTACGACCTGAAATTTTGATACCTGTATATATATATATATATATATATATATATATATATATATTAGAATATATATATATATATATATATATATATAACTTCTGTAGTGTAGCCTAGCACTCACGGTGTCCAAACAGTACCGGGGTGCACGTCAGAAAAAATCCAATATGTTCGAAGAGAGGAAGGCACTCACCGGTTTTGACATAGGGAATTATTTATTCCTTTAACATAGCGTAACGTTTCGGGGTGTTACCCTCGTATATATAAGATGCAAATATAAAAATTACTTAAATGCCCCTTTAACCACACACACACACACATATATATATATATATATATATGTGTGTGTGTGTGTGTGATTGTGTGTATATTATTTACTTCCTTCATTACATTTTTCCTGTTATACATTTATCATTAAAACAAATATTTAACTTGTATTTTAAATGTGCTTATGTATGATGTATCTGAATTTAAAACATCTAAAAGAAAAACCTATATATATGTATGTGTATGTATGTGTATGTATGTGTATATATATATATATATATATATATATATATATATATATATATATATACAGGGAGTGCAGAATTATTAGGCAAGTTGTATTTTTGAGGATTAATTTTATTATTGAACAACAACCATGTTCTCAATGAACCCAAAAAACTCATTAATATCAAAGCTGAATATTTTTGGAAGTAGTTTTTAGTTTGTTTTTAGTTTTAGCTATTTTAGGGGGATATCTGTGTGTGCAGGTGACTATTACTGTTCATAATTATTAGGCAACTTAACAAAAAACAAATATATACCCATTTCAATTATTTATTTTTACCAGTGAAACCAATATAACATCTCAACATTCACAAATATACATTTCTGACATTCAAAAACAAAACAAAAACAAATCAGTGACCAATATAGCCACCTTTCTTTGCAAGGACACTCAAAAGCCTGCCATCCATGGATTCTGTCAGTGTTTTGATCTGTTCACCATCAACATTGCGTGCAGCAGCAACCACAGCCTCCCAGACACTGTTCAGAGAGGTGTACTGTTTTCCCTCCTTGTAAATCTCACATTTGATGATGGACCACAGGTTCTCAATGGGGTTCAGATCAGGTGAACAAGGAGGCCATGTCATTAGATTTTCTTCTTTTATACCCTTTCTTGCCAGCCACGCTGTGGAGTACTTGGACGCGTGTGATGGAGCATTGTCCTGCATGAAAATCATGTTTTTCTTGAAGGATGCAGACTTCTTCCTGTACCACTGCTTGAAGAAGGTGTCTTCTAGAAACTGGCAGTAGGACTGGAAGTTGAGCTTGACTCCATCCTCAACCCGAAAAGGCCCCACAAGCTCATCTTTGATGATACCAGCCCAAACCAGTACTCCACCTCCACCTTGCTGGCGTCTGAGTCGGACTGGAGCTCTCTGCCCTTTACCAATCCAGCCACGGGCCCATCCATCTGGCCCATCAAGACTCACTCTCATTTCATCAGTCCATAAAACCTTAGAAAAATCAGTCTTGAGATATTTCTTGGCCCAGTCTTGACGTTTCAGCTTGTGTGTCTTGTTCAGTGGTGGTCGTCTTTCAGCCTTTCTTACCTTGGCCATGTCTCTGAGTATTGCACACCTTGTGCTTTTGGGCACTCCAGTGATGTTGCAGATCTGAAATATGGCCAAACTGGTGGCAAGTGTCATCTTGGCAGCTGCACGCTTGACTTTTCTCAGTTCATGGGCAGTTATTTTGCGCCTTGGTTTTTCCACACGCTTCTTGCGACCCTGTTGACTATTTTGAATGAAACGCTTGATTGTTCGATGATCACGCTTCAGAAGCTTTGCAATTTTAAGAGTGCTGCATCCCTCTGCAAGATATCTCACTATTTTTGAATTTTCTGAGCCTGTCAAGTCCTTCTTTTGACCCATTTTGCCAAAGGAAAGGAAGTTGCCTAATAATTATGCACACCTGATATAGGGTGTTGATGTCATTAGACCACACCCCTTCTCATTACAGAGATGCACATCACCTAATATGCTTAATTGGTAGTAGGCTTTCGAGCCTATACAGCTTGGAGTAAGACAAAATGCATAAAGAGGATGATGTGGTCAAAATACTCATTTGCCTAATAATTCTGCACTCCCTGTATATATATATATAGTCATTGACTCCCTGTGACACATACAAGGAATAAAACACAATTAGTGAGGCTGTGTTTGAGGGGTCAGACAAGCTGTTGTGTTTGCATACTATGTGGCTGGAAAATCTCATAGGAGTGAGTAACAGTAAGCTTAACTGTAAGTAACTCAGTGTGTTTTATTTGCAAATTGATTTATCTGATGCAGAATTATTTGTCCAAGGGGCCATAAAGGGGGGTGACTGAGTGGTACAAAATTTAACCCCAGGAGGCTGAAGTCCTGTAAAGCCTTTGTCAATAAATATACAAAAGATATTACCAGAGATATCTGCAATACATTTCATAGGTGTATGTTCCATCCATTTTTTATTACGGTCGGTTTTAATTGTATGGCCATTTGAGTTGAGTGAATATTGATTTTTGGTGAAGCTTCCATTACAACAAATATTGCAATTGGTGTATGTATTTGTGTATCTCCGTAAAAGGGAAAATGTAATTACCTTAAGCTTTAATGTTGTACATCTAATATTTATTTTTAGTTGTCCTAAATAATAATTAAAAAAATGTCCTCCGTTATTTTCACTTTTTTTTGGGGGGGGGGGGGTTTCAGGTTTTTGTGCCTACAGGCACCTGGGGCGCGATCCGATATCGATCGCAGTTTGCGGCGCAAGCGAGGGAACCGGCGTCGCCCGCAGTTTCAGCTCGCAACTCGAGCCATCCCATATAGGTCGCCGTCAGATGCTAACGTGCCGTAAGTCTCACAAACCAGCGATGTCCAGAAATCTGCGTAAGTACAAATTTCTGGCGTCGCCAGTGACTTGCGCCACGTTAGAATCTGCCGGCGCCTATAAAACCTGACTAAAGTCTAAAACACCCGCACTGTCTAACACGCCTCCCTAACATAGCCCGCACTGTCTAACACGCCTCCCTAACATAGCCCGCACTGTCTAACCCTCTATCCGCTATCCCCCCTCACTAGCCTAACAATAAAAATGCTATTAACCCCTAAACCGCCGCTCCTTTACCCCGCCGCAACCTAATAAAATTATTAACCCCTAAACCGCCGCTCCCGTACCCCGCCGCCAGCTATATTATATCTATAACCCCCTAAAGTGAGCCCCTAACACCGCCGCCATCTATATTAAAATTATTAACCCCTAATCTAAGCCCCTTACACCGCCGCCATCTCTATTAAAATGATTAACCCCTAATTTAATCTACCTACCCTGCCGCCAGCTATATTATCTATATTAACCCTAAGTATATTATAGTTAATATAGGTATTACATTATATATATATTAACTATATTAACCCTAATTATATTAGGGTTAATATAGTTAATATAGTTACTATAGTATTTATATTAACTATATTAACTCTATCTAACCCTAACACCCCTAACTAAATTTATATTAAATTAATCTAATTAATTTATAAACTAAAATATTCCTATTTAAATCTAAATACTTACCTATAAAATAAACCCTAAGATAGCTACAATATAATTAATAATTACATTATAGCTATGTTAGGGTTAATATTTATTTTACAGGTAAATAGTTAATTATTTTAACTAGGTATAATAGATATTAAATAGTTATTAACTATTTAATATCTACCTAGTTAAAATAATTACCCAATTACCTGTAAAATAAATCCTAACCTAAGTTACAAATACACCTACACTATCAATAAATTTAATAAACTACTAACATCTATCTAAAAATACAATTAAATTAACTAAACTAAATTACAAAAACAAACAAACACTAAATTACAAAAAATAAAAAAAAGATTACAAGATTTTTAAGCTAATTACACCTATTCTAAGCCCCCTAATAAAATAATAAACCCCCAAAATAACAAAAATTCCCTGCCCTATTCTAAATTAAACAAATTTCAAAGCTCTTTACCTTACCAGCCCTTAAAAGGGCCTTTTGTGGGGCATGCCCCAAAGAATTCAGCTCTTTTGCATTCAACAAATACAATCACCCCCCCCCCCCCATTACAACCCACCACCCACATACCCCTATTCTAAACCCACCCAAACCCCCCTTAAAAAATCCTAACACTACCCCCCTGAAGATCTCCCTACCTTGTCTTCACCACACCAGGCCGAACTCCTGATCCGATCCGGGCGATGTCGTCCTCCAAGCGGCAAAGAAGAAATCTTCCTCCGGCGACGTCTTCCTCCAAGCGGCAGCAAAGTCTTCATTCTTCCGGCGGCATCTTCAATCTTCTTTCTTCGCTCCGCCGCCGCGGAGCATCCATCCCGGCCGACTGCTAAACTTGGAATGAGGTACCTTTAAATGACGTCATCCAAGATGGCGTCCGCCGAATTCCGATTGGCTGATAGGATTCTATCAGCCAATCGGAATTAAGTTAAAAAAATCTGATTGGCTGATTGAATCAGCCAATCAGATTCAAGTTCAATCCGATTGGCTGATCCAATCAGCCAATCAGATTGAGCTCGCATTCTATTGGCTGATCGGAACAGCCAATAGAATGCGAGCTCAATCTGATTGGCTGATTGGATCAGCCAATCGGATTGAACTTGAATCTGATTGGCTGATTCAATCAGCCAATCAGATTTTTTTAACTTAATTCCGATTGGCTGATAGAATCCTATCAGCCAATCGGAATTCGGCGGACGCCATCTTGGATGACGTCATTTAAAGGTACCTCATTCCAAGTTTAGCAGTCGGCCGGGATGGATGCTCCGCGGCGGCGGAGCGAAGAAAGAAGATTGAAGATGCCGCCGGAAGAATGAAGACTTTGCTGCCGCTTGGAGGAAGACGTCGCCGGAGGAAGATTTCTTCTTTGCCGCTTGGAGGACGACATCGCCCGGATCGGATCAGGAGTTCGGCCCGGTGTGGTGAAGACAAGGTAGGGAGATCTTCAGGGGGGTAGTGTTAGGATTTTTTAAGGGGGGTTTGGGTGGGTTTAGAATAGGGGTATGTGGGTGGTGGGTTGTAATGGGGGGGGGGTGATTGTATTTGTTGAATGCAAAAGAGCTGAATTCTTTGGGGCATGCCCCACAAAAGGCCCTTTTAAGGGCTGGTAAGGTAAAGAGCTTTGAAATTTGTTTAATTTAGAATAGGGCAGGGAATTTTTGTTATTTTGGGGGTTTATTATTATATTAGGGGGCTTAGAATAGGTGTAATTAGCTTAAAAATCTTGTAATCTTTTTTTTATTTTTTGTAATTTAGTGTTTGTTTGTTTTTGTAATTTAGTTTAGTTAATTTAATTGTATTTTTAGATAGATGTTAGTAGTTTATTAAATTTATTGATAGTGTAGGTGTATTTGTAACTTAGGTTAGGATTTATTTTACAGGTAATTGGGTAATTATTTTAACTAGGTAGATATTAAATAGTTAATAACTATTTAATATCTATTATACCTAGTTAAAATAATTAACTATTTACCTGTAAAATAAATATTAACCCTAACATAGCTATAATGTAATTATTAATTATATTGTAGCTATCTTAGGGTTTATTTTATAGGTAAGTATTTAGATTTAAATAGGAATATTTTAGTTTATAAATTAATTAGATTAATTTAATATAAATTTAGTTAGGGGTGTTAGGGTTAGATAGAGTTAATATAGTTAATATAAATACTATAGTAACTATATTAACTATATTAACCCTAATATAATTAGGGTTAATATAGTTAATATATATAATGTAATAACTATATTAACTATAATATACTTAGGGTTAATATAGATAACATAGCTGGCGGCGGGGGTAGGTAGATTAAATTAGGGGTTAATAATTTTTATATAGGTGGCGGCGGTGTAAGGGGTCAGATTACGGGATAGATAAGGTAGATGGCGGCGGTTTTAGGGGCTCACAGTAGGGGGTTAGTTTATGTAGATGGCGGCGGGGTCCGGGAGCGGCGTTTTAGGGGGTAATAACTTTATTAGGGATTTGGGGGGGGGGGGGGATCGCGGTTGACAGGGAGATAGACATTGCGCATGCGTTAGGTGTTAGGTTTATTTTAGAAGATCGCGGTTGACAGGGAGATAGACATTGCGCATGCGTTAGGTGTTAGGTTTATTTTAGCAGCTAGTTTAGGGAGTTACGGGGCTCCAATAGTCAGCGTAAGGCTTCTTACGGCTGCTTTTTGTGGCGAGGTGAAAATGGAGTAAGTTTTCTCCATTTTCGCCACGTAAGTCCTTACGCTGCATATTGGATACCAAACTGCGCGGGTTTGGTATACCTGCCTATGGCCCAAAAAACTGCGGGCGACGGCAGAAATATACGCGCGTAACTTCTAGCTTACGCCGTATATAGGATACCAAATCCGCGCAATTCTTGGCGTCGCCGGCTTTTGCGGGCGACGATTTTTATCGGATCGACCCCCTGAGATGTAAATCCGGCCCTGCCAGGATATCATTAGTAGTCCCCATGGACTGAAGCTAAGAAACACTTAAAGAACCACTGAGATTGGAACATAGTTTATGATAAAACAGGCAACTTCAGGTAGTTTAGGGATTCCTCTAGTATATTGCAAATCTAAATGAGATTACTTTAATAATATACCATTTAAGATGTCATCACTGAAATTTGCCTCTTAAAGGAATATTTCAGTAAACCAATTCAGATAGTATATTATTACACTATAACAGTGAAATTGTCTCTGCTTAGAAGCATACAAAAATTGTAACTGAAATTGTGATTGAACCACAGAAAGAAACTATTTGTCAAAATATTTTAAAAATGTATTTATTAAGGCTTACAAAAGGCATTAAGCTAAATGCTAGATATAGGTAGAAAAAAACTTCACAAACACAATTTATTCTATTAATAGATTAATCTGTTTCCATTGGTATCTTTTGTTGACACTTGGATCCTTCAAGGAAGGCTTAGGAGCATGGCTGTGGCTTGAGTACTATATGTATAACGCTACAAACATTGGCCTTGATCACAATCTATTTGCCAAATGTTTTTCCTTTTGGTTTTTTAGGGGGAACAAAGGCACTTTTTGTTTTGAGGTGACCAGAGTCACAGGTTTTCAGGTGTTTCCTATTTTGTAACAGGGAACTGAATTTGTTTGCTTTTCAACTGGTTTTCAAGACAATTTTTCACGTATTGAATTCAACACCTAAATGTACTTAATAAAGTCCCAAACTGACCTTTTTGACATATTTGTAAGTATTCCAAGATATATTTAAATAACTCTAAATTGGCCACAGATACCATTTTAGAGACATATTTGTATATATGGTTTAGATTCATTAAACCTCAATTCATTGCTATTGTATTGCAGTGGGCAGGACATATATTTACATATGTATATACTTTTAATATGTACCACTAATGAGATCTGCAGGAAAAAAAGAGAAAACGTCAATCATGATCGAAAAATCTAGAAATCATTTGTAGCAATCACATTCTGAAAATCATGAGTTATAGCATTTACCTCCCAACATTTCAAAATTCAAAAGAGGGACACCCCCTCCCCGGCAAAAAAAATGTATGTGGTGGGCGGGGCTTAAAAAATCATAAGACCAAAGTAATATAAATAAAATTCTAAATAAAGTCATAGATTTTAATACACTTAGGCAGCAAACCAAACACAAGCTCAAACCACTGGTATGGCTATGTGAGCTCTGTATTTAATTAGCCTTTGCAGAGACATTGCTAAATATTTTTATCTTAATTGGACATTTAATAATAAATTCTTTAAAACTGCTCTCTGCATTCCCCATTAATAGTCTAAATTCTGGCCTTTAATGTCAGCAAAAATGCACAGTAGCACACTACATAGTATACACTTATGCATGCAGATACACACACACACTACATAGTATACACTTATACATGCAGATACACACACACTACATAGTATACACTTATGCATGCAGATACACACACACACATTACATAGCATACACTTACACATGCAGATACACACACACTACATAGCATACACTTATACATGCAGATACACACACACTACATAGCATACACTTACACATGCAGATACACACACACTACATAGCATACACTTATACATACAGATACACACACACTACATAGCATACACTTATACATACAGATACACACACTACATAGCATACACTTACACATGCAGATACACACACACACTACATAGCTTACACTTATACATACAGATACACACACTACATAGCATACACTTATACATGCAGATACACACACACACTACATAGCATACACTTATACATACAGATACACACACAAACTACATAGCTTACACTTATACATACAGATACACACACACTACATAGCATACACTTATACATGCAGATACACACACACACTACATAGCATACACTTATACATACAGATACACACACTACATAACATACACTTACACATACAGATACACACACACTACATAGCATACACTTACACATGCAGATACACACACACTACATAGCATACACTTATACATGCAGATACACACACACTACATAGCATACACTTACACATGCAGATACACACACACACTACATAGCATACACTTATACATGCAGATACACACACTACATAGCATACACTTACACATGCAGATACACACACACACTACATAGCATACACTTATACATGCAGATACACACACTACATAGCATACACTTATACATGCAGATACACACACACACTACATAGCATACACTTATACATGCAGATACACACACTACATAGCATACACTTACACATGCAGATACACACACACACTACATAGCATACACTTATACATGCAGATACACACACTACATAGCATACACTTATACATACAGATACACACACACTACATAGCATACACTTACACATGCAGATACACACACACTACATAGCATACACTTATACATGCAGATACACACACACACATTACATAGCATACACTTACACATGCAGATACACACACACTACATAGCATACACTTATACATGCAGATACACACACACTACATAGCATACACTTATACATGCAGATACACACACATTACATAGCATACACTTACACATGCAGATACACACACACTACATAGCATACACTTATACATGCAGATACACACACATTACATAGCATACACTTACACATGCAGATACACACACACTACATAGCATACACTTATACATGCAGATACACACACACTACATAGCATACACTTATACATGCAGATACACACACACTACATAGCATACACTTATACAGGCAGAGAAAAACACACATTACATAGCATACACTTATACATGCAGCATACACTTATACATGCAGATACAGATATACTACATAGTATACACTTATACATGCAGACACACACACACTACATAGCATACACTTATACATGCAGATACAAACTTATACATGCAGATACACATACACACACAACATAGCTTACATTTATACATGCAGACACACACACACTACATAGCATAAACTTATACATACAGATACACACACACACAGTAATGGACACAGATAGACACACACTACATCATATATGGGTATCTGTAATTCATTGTATGGGGTCCTGGAGTTGGCAAGCACATTAGCCGGCAGTTTTAAATGCCTGGGGCAAATCGGGACAGATGGCTAGCAACCCGGGACAGGGGGAAGACCACTAAAATCGGGACTGTCCCGCGAAAATCGGGACAGTTGGGAGGTATCTAAAACATTGTGTTGCCATCTTCTTACAGTAATAGTAATTGGGCAAAGACAAACCTTGTTCTGTACATTGAGGTTTAGAAGTTGTGGCTATATTTTTAGTACTGTACTACAGTACTGCAATGGAGTAAACCTTGTAACTAATAATCTACTGTATGAGAACTGTTAAAATCTCATTTTAGAAGATGATATCAGTTGCGGCCACTTTATTCTAATATTAACTAATTTACTTCACTGTTCCTCTTGATTACTGATATAAATCTCACCAAACTGGAAAATGGTGCTCTCACAATTAGTGATTGTGAAAAATGAAAAAAAAAAAGAAAAAAACTTTAAAATATTAAAACTCTGAATAGAATCATTGAGCAAACATGCCCAGTATACCATGCCCCTATATAAATGGCATTCAAATTGTTTACCATTTATCAGGATGGATTCAGGTTAATCTCAGACATGTAAATGAGCATTTTTCCTTAGAGAATGTACAAAGGGATTACATTAAAAAACATGTAATGTAAACTTTAAAGAGCTGAAACAATCATTGTATTTGTCAACTTGTTGGATTCACGATTTCCCAATAAGAACTATTTAGCATTTAAAAACACATTTTCAGGACATTTTTGAGTGGATTGTGATCACTCAAAACACAAAATGTCCATATCGGCCTTTCCTAAAACCTTAATTTTTGGGAGATGATACAGAAGGGAGGCTTTAGTTATAAACACTGCTGCCATATATTGCTTAGAAGATATGAATGTTCTTGAGCCTACCTAGATATGCTCTCATTTAAAAGAAGCTACATTTTAACAAAGGATAGCAAAGAAAGAAGTACATTTTATAATAGAAGTAAATTGGTCACTATTATAAAATTGTATGCTCTATGTGAATTGGGAAAGTTTAATTATGGATTTCATGTCAGATATTAAAAAACTGTGTTGCAAAAGACTTGCACATAAAATAATTATTTTAAAAAGTATTGAAAACTGTCATTTTGTCTGCATACATTGCAATGTTTGTTTTATCTCCTTTTCTGTGGCCTATTAGGGACAGGTATTTATGAGCTTCTGCACTGATCAAACAATCAGTGTGTAGCTTCTGGAGACAGTAGAAACATCTATCTTATAAAATGTCTTGATCACAGGTTGTATATTCTTCCCAAACTAATTCAACAGAGGGGTTATCAATCGTTTTATTTCATATTGTGTCATCTTTTGGACAAAATCTAATGTCATTATTGCAACCATTAAATGATGACATCATAATGAGATTGTGTTTAGTACAGAACATGCTATTTAGAACTTGGAACAAAATGGACCTATGCTGGATCATATGAATCAGCTCTACGATATCAGTGTGGGGCAAAAAAATGTTCTGTTGATATCTATTTATGACTGAAACACATAAATAATTCTTATATACTCTACACAAGGGATGTGACTGCGTAACAGACCTGAACTGTCATCCAGGAAAAATTAAACATATTGTGTCTGCACAGGATATAAAGGATATTTTATGAGTAAAAAAAACAAGTGCTTTGTCATCAGTGTGAACAGCTGTGAACTGCTTGATTGCTTGGGCAGTAAGGTGAAGTTCAGCTGCCCCCACAATCGTGACCTTTCAACAGGCACTTAAAGTAAATTTTAACCAACAGTATTAATGCCATGGATTCCTGTTATAACAATATATGAAGTCGTAAATTTTTTTGCATTCCTTCTTATTTTGTATAATTCATTGATTCTTTTCTAATACTGTCTAGTATGTTCCCTCGTCCCCCGCTCATTTCTTGGTTTTGTTATGTTACATGTAAGAGCAGTCCCACCCACTCTTACGTGTTCATCCTTGTGCACTCCCGTGAAGCAACAAGTATTGCGCATGCGTTAAAATACAATCTCTGCTGGCATATGACAGTCTGCTTTATCCCATACTTACTGTTTATGAATGCTCAGAAGTTGTAACTTGTTGTGATCGCTTTGTGCCGATGCGGCTAAGTCATTTGCTGTGTTTCCCTGTTGTGGACAATGTGCATGCGTGTCTCATGAACGCGCATCTATACAGGGAGTAAATTCAATGAGACACGCATGCGCAGTTGAAAGTGGGGGTGTAGAGTGAGGTTTTTCACACTCCACTGGGGGACCAATAAAAATCGTTAAGACGATATTCGTCATATCAAAATAAATAAATTTGGAGGCAGGCGGAGGAATGGCGATATATTGATGCGGATTGAGAGGTACAATTATGTGTTAAATAGATAATATTTTACAAAATTGTTGATTAAACAACATATTTTTGCCTGTATTTGCATTGCGGCATAGAGGTGCTGGATAGTTTATTTTTACTTTAATTATAGAGCGTTAGAGAGAACGATATGCAGCACAAAGCAGATAAAACACCTAAAGTATCTGGAACATTTCTATTGTTAACCATTAATTATAAATGTGATATGAAACTTTAAAAATTCTATTAAAGGGAAATAAAATATCTGCAAAAATTGCTCTAATTCGATGGAACATGTTCTTACTTTTTTATTCCTTGCCTATAAGTAGGTGTTTAACACCAGCAAACGTGTTAAACACATATGTAAATTTAGATCCTGAGCAGAAATGCACTTCAGCTCATGGGTTGAGCAAGAGTGGTGATTGGTGGCTACAAAATCATCGCATTAAGATCCTGGACCGGCTCAATCTCAATATACATGTGAATTTATTTGTGCATAAAGTAAGTAAAGATATACAGACCATGTAGCAGCATATAAGATGTCATTAATAAAAACAAGAGGTGCCCTCCTTGCTTCTTCTAAAGTGTTTCGGGAAACCCCATAATCATAGAATATCTTCAGTCATATGCCACCACTGATTGTCGTAACAACCCATATTCAGCTCAGACCCAGCAGTGAGATGCGGCTCCAGACAACAAAACAAATTAGAAAATTGTAAAGTTGTTTAAAATTCTAACTATGAATCATGAAAGATACATTTTGGGTTTTAGGTCCCTTTAATTATGTGTTTTAAAGAGTTACGCACATCATTCTTTGCAATCAAACATGCAAAAATAAAATGTTCTTGCAAATTACAGAATTGTGTTATTATTCTTTTAAATCTAATTAATCTGAAGACTATTTTCCTTATTGCTATATAGTGTACAACTATAGGAAACTCTCTTACCCTTATTACCAGATAGTTTGTTATATATCTTTTTTCTGGCTTCCAGAAGCAACCTGTCCTAATATAGATCTTAGTAAAGCTCTCTGTCAGTCTTAACGAACAATGAGTGATAATTCTAATAAAGATGAGTTGGAGTAAATGTACAATCATAAATGTATTTAGCTTGAGACATTATGAGGAAAATTGTTTCAGCATTACCCCTCCAAGGGAAATGCTCTAATGCCCACTGCTTGCAGAAATGATTTCCTTCCTAATTGCAAATAAATATAGTCTATGAAAACAATACTCCATGTTATTGTGTAGGAGTATAATTAGCTATAAAAAGATTGTGTTTGGTATATGAGTTATATGACAGATGCTAGCGGCATGCATATTATTTTGCTGCACCTGTCTTACACATTTTGACTTCCAGAATATTAAGCCAAGTTCTCGTCACAAAAAGATCAGGTGTCAGAAATGTATAGTACACCAATTTCTGTACTGAGCAATCTTTCTGTAAGCTGTAGGGACATAGAAATGCACCATTATATGTTGTCAAATAAAACATGCATGCTTTGTTGCTGCATATTTTAAATGAAACGCATTCTATTTCTACAGGCTCTAGTCAATCCTTAAAATTATTAGTATTTATTTAGGTATAAAACTAAAACATTTTTGTAGCACTAATAATAGGGTATGATCATATTTACGGGGGGGAAAACAGTAAATCAGGAAGGATCCATTTGTAAACCAGATAGGACCTCTTATAAATCATGTAGGATCTTTATAGGTTAAACTTGATTGACTTTTATCTTCTTTTAACCTCATCTGCTATGTTACTAAGTAAGTTAAAGATATGGAGCTTTAGAAAACAGGATGGCATCCTGGGTTACATACTAAATAGGCAGCTAGTAACATTGGAAACTGGAATGTTTGCAAAGAGGAAGAATAGGAGCCCAGTAGTGGAGTATAGCTAGCATGACCGCTAGTCAATCCAGGAGTGTGCGGTACAGAAGGAAAATCCAAAAGCAAGGTCAAACGTTCCAAGGGCAGGACAGGCAGCAAAGGTTCATAAACAGTATAACAAGCAAGAGGTCAGGGCAGGCAACAATAGTTCATAAACAGGAAACAAGGCAGAAAGTTTACGTAACCAAGATTCATACACAGGACTTAACTCAAGGATAGCTCTTTAATATGAACAGCTGTGCTTTATGGGTTGCTAAATGAGTGGCAGGTGCTAAGGGGTTTGGTGGTTGCTTTAAATATCTCACATTTCCTGTGCAATACTGTTTGTCCAATACTGCATTGTTGCCACTAGGTGAAGTGCTTGTGCAACGTCTGTAGTAGTCTAGGTACTCATCCCAGTTGCTGCAGTTTGTAGGGAAGAGAAATAATGTTGCACCAATATGGAGGATTCCAACAGTAGCACATGGATGTACAGCTGGCTTTGCTCTGCTGAGTCCGGACACCAATGGAGGACCAGCAGGAGTACCCTTGGCAGCATTAGTACAGGTAAGTGCATTACACAACCTCCATGCACTGAGCTACTGAAGGGCGAAGAGATGATTGTAGTTGACGACAAGCTAATTGAAGTTTGCTTTTGCACTGTTGGGTAGGAAAAATCTGTATAGACACTGAGTATATGATCACCCCCAGGAAACTTACTCTTGTTTGAGGAGTAAGAGAACTCTTTTCAAGATTTACTTTCCAGCCATGACTCAGAAGATACCAGAGTAACTTCTCTGTGTGAGAGACTGCTAACTGAAAAGATGGGGCTTGAACCAAAATGTTGTCCAAATACTTGGCCACAGCAATACCCTGTAGTACGACAATCGCCAATAGAGCTCCCAGAACCTTTGAGAAAACTCTTGGAGCGGTGGCCAGATCGAAGGAAAGTGCATGTCCAGAAAAGTGAATCTAAGAAACTGATGCTGCTCCTGATGGATAGGGATGTGAATATATACATCCTTCAAGTCCACTGTAGTCATAAATTGTCCCTGGAATACAAGCGGAAGAATTAATCTGATTGTCTCCATCTTGAAGGAGGGCACCCTCAGAAATTTGTTTAGAGTATTTAAAATAGGTTGAAACGTTACTTCCCTCTTTGGAACTATAAACAGCTTTGAACTCAGACTATGACCCCCATGTGCTGAAGGTCTAACACACATTTGAGAAAGGCAACTTCCTTCTCTGCTTCTTTTGAAACGGGAGGCCGAGATCGAAACCCTATCCTGAAACCCTTGGTGACAATATCCAGAACCCAAGGGTCCTTAATGGAGTGGGCCCAGGATTCCTGAAATATGCTGTCTGCCACCTACCAGAAAAACAAGTGTATTACAAGCATTTGTAATTTACCCTTAATACATACAAAACACAGAGGTGGAAAAATCTCTCAAACCAGAGTGGGTACATATCCCATGCCACTAACAAAACTCTCTGTAGGTAAGAAGAGGCCTTAGGTGGAGTGCTCCTAATTTGGACCAATTAAAAACTTTTGTGTTTTCTGATTGTATTAGAAATAGGAAGAAATCTAATTTTAATGATGATAGTATTCTGTTCGGCACAGAGTATACAACCCAATTGCTATATGCTAAATTTGAAAAGGAAATCTGCATACTCGGATCGGATGATGTATTGGGCCCATTAGACCACAAATGCAGATTTGTTGCAAAAAAAAACCCAGTTATTATTAGCTCGAAACTGTGTCTAAGTTTGATTAGTGATAGAAAAACAAGGGTCAGGTAATTGGCTTAGATGTAATGGTAACTATAAATGTGGTTTTGCCAGTTGCAAAGCGTGTTTAGTTTTGTTCGTCAGTAACTCTTTTAATAGTACGGTTACTGTAAAAAGTTTCAATATTACATTTTATAAGACATGCAGGACTGCGTGGGTGGTTTATCTACTAGAATGTGACTTGTGCTATCAACAATATGAAGGTCAGACATCAAGGGAATTCAGAAGTAGAGTGAGGGAGCATTTAAAAGATGTGGAAAATGGGGGGCGGAGCCTGACCGAGCTCCAAGGTGGAGCTGTGATTTAGGAGCTCCGGTGTATACTGGTACATCAAAGAGGCAATCTCGACTCCAGCACAGCATAAATTAGCTGACTCTTGGGATTTAAGCACCGGAGTATGGTGGGAGCTAAAGGTGATGCAGAGAGGAGGCTT
Source organism: Bombina bombina (assembly GCF_027579735.1). Lineage (NCBI taxonomy): Eukaryota > Metazoa > Chordata > Amphibia > Anura > Bombinatoridae > Bombina > Bombina bombina. The sequence continues at coordinate 945,522,909 of NC_069501.1, forward strand.
TAAACTGCATGGCACAAAAAAGATCTGCATCTCTTACCGGCCTGAGTCACATGGCGCTTGAGTGACTAAGTAAGATCCGGGAGTACACAGCACCTTAGCGATCTCCCAACAAGGCTGCAGTCCACATACATATAACACGGAAGCGGCGAAAACAAAGGGGAGCAGGTAAGGAGAATATGAGAGCCATAGGAAGATAAGAAGGGAGATAAAGGCGCATAGTAAAGAAGGCCCTCCCCAAAATATATAGCTGCGTCACAATCGCAGAGAGAGAAAACTGATGGATGGGAGCCATCAAAAATAAGATAAGGGTGTCTTGCTAAAAAAGAAACAAATAGAGGCTGAAGGTGAAAGAAGTGGAGAGGAGTATAGGGGAGATCATACAGATGACATGCTTAGGAAATATGAGCAGGGTATGGGCCTGATAAATTACGCCATGCACAAATAATAATATGTAATACAGGCACCAAAAACAAAATAAGATTTGAGTGATATTACAACAGCTACATAACCATAAGTTGTGGTTATTGGATACCTGCGATCTCACTCTATTTAGCAACAGGTTTATCACCAATATTAACTGCAGCACTCACTATTATGGAGAGGCCTTTCCAAGTACAGGGGCATCTTCTTTAGATCTCAACTACTCTGGGTCCCCCCATTTTCGTTTTTTCTTTCAATCAATTTTTTATGTAAACACCTACTGAGGGTGGAAAGATGTCAACAAGGAAATTGAACAGACCAGAGAAATCCTCAATACCCACAGCTATGGATGCTTTCTTGAAATCGTCTAAATTCAACAAACCAAGTAAAAAGGCTGACACAGACTAAGAAGAAGATATGGAATCAGACCAGGGCTCACAAATAGGAGACTCCGACCAGACACCAGTGACAAAGGCTGACCTACAGGAGCTGGTCTCAAAGAAAGATATTAATACCAATTTTGAAAAGCTCTGGAGTAAAATTGACAACTTTACATACTTCAGTCACGGCCAGCTTGAAGGATATTAAAAATGATATTGCAGAAATGGGGAACCGTGTGGAATCTGTGGAAAACACCCACGACATGCTAACAGAGGACATAACTACAATATCAATACACTAACGTCTCACCAACAACATATTCAAGAGCTCCAGGACAAAGTGGAAGATATGGAAAATAGAGGGAGGAGATGCAACTTAAGGCTTAAGGGAATCCCTGAGTCTGTCACAGCAAAAGAATTACCCTCCTATCTACAGCAGCTATTCCACTCTATTACAGAAGACTCTACAGAAAAAACTTTCCAAATAGAACAAGCCCACAGGGCGCTTAGACCGAGACCAAAGGAAGATCTCCCCCAAGAGACGTTATAATAACATTTTTGAGATTCCCAGACAAAGATAGAATATTGCAGGCAGCAAGACAAAAACCCACCTTTAAATTTCAGGGCAATATAGTCCAGTTTTACCAGAACTTATATGTCCGTACGCTACAACGAAGAAACCTGTTAGCGCTGCGTAATATGTTGGCGCTCTACAAATAACCTATAATAATAATAATAACCTGTTGCGACCATTCACTTCTCTACTGAGGAAACAGCAGATCTCATACCGTTGGGGCTTCCCATTTGCGCTTCATATAACAAAGGACAATAAAGTGTTCACAATCAGATCAACGGAAGAAGTTCCAGCGACATGCAAAATACTAGGCCTTGAACTGCCAGAGATGCCAACATCAGAAGATACATGTGAACTACCAAGAGAACAAGCTCTACAAAGCCCATCTCAAAATACAAGATGGACTAGGGTCACCAGGAAAAAATTTGAAACGTGAAATTATACAGTTGAAGAATACACAGGGAGAAAGAGAAACCCATGAAGTGGGGGGCGAGACTTTTGTAAAGTATGGTTATCTTTGTTTCAGGAGTTAGAATGATGCTCAGAAATCCAGCCAGATTAGACTCTGAATATGGGTGGACAATATTCACTAAAAGAGCATAACAACAAAATGACTTGATGATGTTCTTTGTTTTTTTTGTTGTGGTAAAATGGCTTGGAAGGAAAACCTACAAACAAACCTGACAAATATCTAGCTAGTAGAATTAGAGACAACTATCGGACCATGTTGATCCCATATATACAGACTTCAGACGGACTCACAACGTCAAACCCATAAGAGATAGTGGATAGCTTCGCTCACTACTATAGGAACCTATACGATGGTAGGAAGGTGGAACAAAATGTGACAACCAGAGGTCTCTTACACTCCTTTTTAGAAGCAGCCAAACTACCTAAAATCACAGAAGCAGATAGAGAAAGCTTAAATAAAGAGATTACACACTCTGAAATCGCTGGGGTAATTAAGGAGCATAAACCCGGAAAGGCCCCAGGCCCTGACGGTTTCTCAGGCGGATATTACAGGTTGTTCGCTTCAACATTAATGTCTCATCTAGTGAAATTCGCAAACTATGTATTGGAGGGACACGATCTTCCAGAGGAGTTGTTACAAGCCAAAATTATAGTGTTACTCAAACCGGGGAAAAATCCTAAGTTGTGCTCTAGTTACAGGCCTATCTCTTTGATTAACCAGGACATCAAGATTGTGACTAAGGTAATGGCTAACAGACCTAAACTAATCTTACCGACTGCAATACACCCAGACCAGGTAGGGTTCATTAGAGACAAAGAGGCCCCAGACAATATACGTAGGATGACGGCAGTAATCGACTACTTGACAGAGCGGAAGGGGCCTTCTCTGTTGCTATCATTGGACGCAGAGAAGGCATTCGACAGAGTGGACTGGACTTATATGAGGACAGTCTTAGATATGATGAGTTTCGGAGGACCCTTTATTAATGCAATTCAAAATCTTTATTCCAAACCGACAACCTTTGTCAGAGCGATAGGACATCAGTAAGCCACATTCTGAATTCTTAATGGCACCAGGCAGGGGTGTCCACTTTCTCCCCTCCTGTTTGCCCTATGCATAGAACCGCTAGCCATCACGATTCAGAACTCCCTAGAAACCACAGGTCTAGAGATTGGTTCATTTAATCCCAAAATAACTCTATTTGCGGACAATGTATTACTAACCGTGACGAGACCTTTAATATCGCTCCCCAATCTTTACTCTACATTGGAGGACTTTTCAGCTATATCGGATACAGAATTAATAGGGACAAATTTGAGGCTCTGCCAATTGCATTACCTAACATTACAGCAAAAATTATTGAGACTAACTTTGACTTTAAGTGGGCCAAACACTCAATTCAGTACTTGGGAATAAACTTAACAACTCACTCTACAAATGTATATAAGGTAAACTATATCCCTCTAATCCAAAAAATAAGGGCAGATATCAATAAGTGGTAGAAGGCAAATTTTTCTTGGTACGGCAGACTATCCTCAATAAAAATGAACATCCTCCTAATGTACCTATTTAGAGCTTTGCCAATCAAGCTCCACAAACCAGATATTGATTCATTACAAGCGGCTTTACATGGGTTCCTGCGCAGTAAAAAACAGGGTAGAATACCGTTTCAAATTTTAACATGACACAGACAGCTGGGCGGTGTAGGGGCCCCAAACCTCTGGGACTATTATTATGCTGCAAGATTGGCACAACACTCCTTATTAGGCAAGAGGGGAGATAATGTGGTTTGGCCTGAATTGGAATCCCTTCTGGAGGGTTATGAATCTCCAGAGGACATAATATGGGGTGAGGCAGGAGTTGGGAAAGGCCGTAAGCCAGGGATCGCGGAGTCATCTAGACAACTATGGGTATCTTTGACTAAAAAATTCAATCTACTGCCGACTAGGTCCCTCCTGATGCCATTGAAATATCTCATACCGAGGGAATGTAGGTCTCTTGTGGATAAGTGGGTAAAAAAGGGTCTCTATAGAGTAGCAGATTTTGTCTCTAATAGAACACCTCTTACTTATGCTCAGCTACATGTTAAACTAGCAATGGTTTTTGTATCTGCAGATTAGTACAGCTATAAGGAGCGATCTTCAGACGCAATAATCCAACCTTCTACAACACTGGAACATGTATACAACTCTCTAGACAGACCAAAACATGCTATATCACACCTATACTTGAGTATTCAAACTGCTAAAAATAGTAACGAAACCCCAGTTATTTGTAGATGGGAGACAGATTTGGTGAGAGAGGAGGACACAAAGGATTGGGAACAAATCTTTTTCCAATCATGTAAAGGTTTACTGAGCGCAGATCTGCGAGAAAATACTATAAAAAACACTTTTAGGTGGTATCTCACACCTCTCAAAACCTGCCACTTACCAAATGGGGGTTCTAGATATTGCTATAGAGGATGTAAGGCAATTGGTACCTATCTTCATATGTGGTGGGATTGCGTCAGAAAGATATGGTCAAATCTCTCTAAGTTGATAAGCAAGTTGCTAAGTGAAACCGTTGTTCTGACCAGGGAGCAGGCCTTATTGCATGAGAGGATTCCTGGGTTAAATTCTCCCATGAATACTTTTGTCAGAATCAGGGCCGTCTTTAATATTGACTGGACCCGGGGCAAACATTTTCTTGGGCCCCCCCCCCATGCAATTTTGCTCTCCACCCCAACATCCCAAAAAACAACTAAATCAATTTATTTTATAATTTTTTTAAATTATTAGTCCAGCAGTGGATCAAATAAGGTGCAACGCCGCCCCCTGCAGACTCGCGGCCAATCGTACTCGATCGGGTTGATTTCCGGCGATGTCTGTCCGCCTGCTCAGAGCAGGCGGACAGGTTATGGAGCAGCGGTCTTTGTGACCGCTGCTTCATAACTGCTGTTTCTGCTGTTTCTTATGTAATGAGAATGTAATTGATTTGCACTGTTTGTACATTGTTAAAAAAATTATTTCAATCTAAAAGATGTGGAAAACTATAAAAAGGACTCAGCAGTTGATAAGCACTTTTATACTATTCATTTTGTGAATAAACCTTTATTAAATGCCCGCATCATAGTGGTAGTGCAGAGACCTGTGAGAGTGGGGGATAGGTTTAATTGTAGAATTGTTTTGGATTCTAAAGTTATATACCAAGGGGCCTATTTATTAATGTGCGAGCGGACATGATCCGATATTGCGGATCATGTACGCTGCACATCGATAAATGCTGACAACATACGCTCTCTGCATTTACCATTGCACCAGCAGTTTTGATGAACTGCTGGTGCAATGCCGCCCCCTGCAGATTCACAGCCAATCGGCCGCTAGCAGGGGGTGTCAATCAACCCGATCGTATTTGATGGGTTGTTTTCTGTCCACCGCCTCAGAGCAGGCGGACAGGTTATGGAGCAGCGGTCTTTAGACTTCTGTTTCCGGCAAGCCTAACACGGGGCATCAAGCTCCATACGGAGCTTGATAAATATGCATCGAGAAAAGAAGTGCAGGCACTGCTCAGAGGGTAAAAATAAAATTCAGCCTTTATTTCAAATGGATTAAAAAACAATGTCCATGGCTAGACAAACAGACAAGGGAGTGTGGGAATGATGGCCTGACGCGTTTCATGCCCTCTAGTGGTGCATAATCATAGGCTGCAGTGTGTAAGAAGGGATACCCTTTTATAGGTAATTTCATTAACCGCTTACTTATAATACAAAAAGGGGCAAGTAAAAACAATGCTGAATTAAAACAATCGTAAGGATTAATTAATAAAAGATGGGACCTATTGGGACCTTGATAAATATGCCCCCAAGTCTCCTCTAGGTATGAATTTGAAATATGATGTTTCATATTTCATTTTTATGTCAAGGTATCTGAGTATTATTAAATAATATACACATATATACGTATTACTTATTATTATTTAATAATATGGCTGTGTACACCAAATAATTAATTTCATTGGTAAAACTCCAAAATGTCAAGGTGTGTAATTTAGCCCCCACTTCTTTTGATTACACAGGATACATCACAGGCCTGTGTCCCAATTCATCAAAATAAATTGTTTTCAAAGTAATCTTAGAAAAGACAGTTGGTCTAGTTAATTTCAGACAGTCATTTCAAAGAAAGAACAAAGGCTTAGACTGCTGTATAGATAGGACCAGTGAACCATTTCAAAGAAAGAACAAAGGAGATTGATAAATATTGCAAATAGATATATGAATGTTTGACATTTCTAACAATTATTTCTTTGTGTTGCAGACAGCAGATGAATGTTGGTCATGGGCATCAATCTATACATTCAATAAGAGGTGTACTGAATATGAAATATGCTGTGGTTTTATATGAATAAAAGGAAATAACCTAATGCTATTTTGAATGGATTTTAATATAATAATTAGCAGTATAAATTGCTTATTAATATGATTATTAAAAATATGCTTATGTCTGGTATTGAAGTGATCAGAGAAAATAGCACTATATGGTCCTATGAATATTAAACACATACTCCTAGATTACGAGTTGTGTGGTAACAGGGGTGCGTTGCTAACTTGCAGTTAATTCTCACCGCTCACTTTCCTACAGCACTGGTATTACGGGTTTTTATAAATCTGCCGTTAACAGGCAAGAAGTGAGCGTAGAGCAAAATTGCGCTCCACACTGCATTCCAATACCAGCTGGTTGTATGTGCTCGTGCACGATTTCCCCATAGACATCAATGGGGAGAGCCGGCTGAGAAAAAGTCTAACACCTGCAAAAAAGCAGCGTAAACACCCCTAATCTTACACTTATTAACCCCTAATCTGCCGCCCCCGAAATAGCAGACACCAACATTATACTTATTAACCCCTAATTTGCCGCTCCGGACATCACCACCACCTACATTATACTTAGTAACACCTAATCTGCTGCACCCAACATCATCGACACCTACATTATATTTATTAACCCCTAATCTGCCATCCCCATCGTCGCCACAACTATAATATATATATTAACCCCTAAATCTAAGTCTAACCCTAACACCCCCTAACTTAAATATAATTAAAATAAATATAAATACAAATTCCTATCATTAACTAAATAATTCCTATTTAAAACTAAATACTTACCTATAAAATAAACCTTAAGCTAGCTACAATATAACTAATAGTTACATTGTATCTATCTTAGGGTTTATTTTTATTTTACAGGCAAGTTTGTATTTATTTTAACTAGGTAGAATAGTTACTAAATAGTTATTAACTATTTAATAACTACCTAGCTAAAATAAATACAAATTTACCTGTAAAATAAAAATAAACCCTAAGCTAGATACAATGTAACTATTAGTTATATTGTAGCTAACTAAGGCCTAGATTTGGAGTTTGGCGGTAGCCGTGAAAACCAGCGTTAGAGGCTCCTAACGCTGGTTTTAGGCTACCTCCGGTATTTGGAGTCACTCAAAAAAGGGTCTAACGCTCACTTTTCAGCCGCAACTTTTCCATACCACAGATCCCCTTACGTCAATTGCGTATCCTATCTTTTCAATGGGATTTTTCTAACTCCGGTATTTAGAGTCGTGTCTGAAGTGAGCGTTAGAAATCTAACGACCAAACTCCAGCCGCAGAAAAAAGTCAGTAGTTAAGAGCTTTCTGGGCTAACGCCGGTTCATAAAGCTCTTAACTACTGTACTCTAAAGTACACTAACACCCATAAACTACCTATATACCCCTAAACCGAGGTCCCCCCACATCGCCGCCACTCGATTAAATTTTTTTAACCCCTAATCTGCCGACCGCCACCTACGTTATACTTATGTACCCCTAATCTGCTGCCCCTAACACCGCCGACCCCTGTATTATATTTATTAACCCCTAACCTGCCCCCCACAACGTCGCCGCCAGCTACCTACAATAATTAACCCCTAATCTGCCGACCGCAAAGCGCCGCCACCTTCATTATAGCTATGTACCCCTAATCTGCTGCCCCTAACACCGCCGACCCCTATATTATATTTATTAACCCCTAATCTGCCGCCCTCAACGTCGCCTCCACCTGCCTACACTTATTAACCCCTAATCTGCCGAGCGGACCGCACCGCTATTATTATAAAGTTATTAACCCCTAATCCGCCTCACTAACCCTATAATAAATAGTATTAACCCCTAATCTGCCCTCCCTAACATCGCCGACACCTAACTTCAATTATTAACCCCTAATCTGCCGACCGGAGCTCACCGCTATTCTAATAAATGTATTAACCCCTAAAGCTAAGTCTAACCCTAACACTAACACCCCCCTAAGTTAAATATAATTTAAATCTAACGAAATTAATTAACTCTTCTTAAATAAATTATTCCTATTTAAAGCTAAATACTTACCTGTAAAATAAATCCTAATATAGCTAAAATATAAATTATAATTATATTATAGCTATTTTAGGATTAATATTTATTTTACAGGTAACTTTGTATTTATTTTAACCAGGTACAATAGCTATTAAATAGTTAAGAACTATTTAATAGCTAAAATAGTTAAAATAATTACAAATTTACCTGTAAAATAAATCCTAACCTAAGTTACAATTAAACCTAACACTATATCAGTAAATAAATTAAATACAATTCCTACAAATAACTACAATGAAATAAACTAACTAAAGTACAAAAAATAAAAAAGAACTAAGTTACAAAAAATAAAAAAATATTTACAAACATAAGAAAAATATTACAACAATTTTAAACTAATTACACCTACTCTAAGCCCCCTAATAAAATAACAAAGCCCCCCAAAATAACAAAATGCCCTACCCTATTCTAAATTACTAAAGTTCAAAGCTCTTTTACCTTACCAGCCCTGAACAGGGCCCTTTGCGGGGCATGCCCCAAGAAGTTCAGCTCTTTTGCCTGTAAAAAAAAACATACAATACCCCCCCCCCAACATTACAACCCACCACCCACATACCCCTAATCTAACCCAAACCCCCCTTAAATAAACCTAACACTAAGCACCTGAAGATCTTCCTACCTTATCTTCACCATACCAGGTTCACCGATCCGTCCTGAAGAGCTCCTCCGATGTCCTGATCCAAGCCCAAGCGGGGGGCTGAAGAGGTCCATGATCCGGCTGAAGTCTTCATCCAAGCGAGAGCTGAAGAGGTCCATGATCCGGATGAAGTCTTCATCCAAGCGGGAGCTGAAGAGGTCCATGATCCGGATGAAGTCTTCTATCAACGGCATCTTCAGTCTTCTTTCTTCGGGAGCCATCATCTTCCATCCGACGCGGAACATCCTCTTCTCCCGACGCCTATTAGCCGAATGACGGTTCCTTTAAATGACGTCATCCAAGATGGCGTCCCTCGAATTCCGATTGGCTGATAGGATTCTATCAGCCAATCGGAATTAAGGTAGGAATATTCTGATTGGCTGATGGAATCAGCCAATCAGAATCAAGTTCAATCCGATTGGCTGATCCGATCAGCCAATCAGATTGAGCTTGCATTCTATTGGCTGATCGGAACAGCCAATAGAATGCGAGCTCAATCTGATTGGCTGATCGAATCAGCCAATCGGATTGAACTTGATTCTGATTGGCTGATTCCATCAGCCAATCAGAATATTCCTACCTTAATTCCGATTGGCTGATAGAATCCTATCAGCAAATCGGAATTCGAGGGACGCCATCTTGGATGACGTCATTTAAAGGAACCGTCATTCGGCTAGTAGGCGTCGGGAGAAGAGGATGTTCCGCGTCGGATGGAAGATGATGGCTCCCGAAGAAAGAAGATTGAAGATGCCGTTGATAGAAGACTTCATTCGGATCATGGACCTCTTCAGCTCCCGCTTGGATGAAGACTTCATCCGGATCATGGACCTCTTCAGCTCCCGCTTGGATGAAGACTTCAGCCGGATCATGGACCTCTTCAGCCCCCCGCTTGGGCTTGGATCAGGACATCGGAGGAGCTCTTCAGAACAGATCGGTGAACCTGGTATGGTGAAGATAAGGTAGGAAGATCTTCAGGGGCTTAGTGTTAGGTTTATTTAAGGGGGGTTTGGGTTAGATTAGGGGTATGTGGGTGGTGGGTTGTAATGTTGGGGGGGGGTATTGTATGTTTTTTTTACAGGCAAAAGAGCTGAACTTCTTGGGGCATGCCCCGCAAAGGGCCCTGTTCAGGGCTGGTAAGGTAAAAGAGCTTTGAACTTTAGTAATTTAGAATAGGGTAGGGCATTTTTTTATTTTGGGGGGCTTTGTTATTTTATTAGGGGGCTTAGAGTAGGTGTAATTAGTTTAAAATTGTTGTAATATTTTTCTTATGTTTGTAAATATTTTTTTATTTTTTGTAACTTAGTTCTTTTTTATTTTTTGTACTTTAGTTAGTTTATTTCATTTTAGTTATTTGTAGGAATTGTATTTAATTTATTTATTGATAGTGTAGTGTTAGGTTTAATTGTAACTTAGGTTAGGATTTATTTTACAGGTAAATTTGTAATTATTTTAACTATTTTAGCTATTAAATAGTTCTTAACTATTTAATAGCTATTGTACCTGGTTAAAATAAATACAAAGTTACCTGTAAAATAAATATTAATCCTAAAATAGCTATAATATAATTATAATTTATATTGTAGCTATATTAGGATTTATTTTACAGGTAAGTATTTAGCTTTAAATAGGAATAATTTATTTAAGAAGAGTTAATTAATTTCGTTAGATTTAAATTATATTTAACTTAGGGGGGTGTTAGTGTTAGGGTTAGATTTAGCTTTAGGGGTTAATACATTTATTAGAATAGCGGTGAGCTCCGGTCGGCAGATTAGGGGTTAATAATTGAAGTTAGGTGTCGGCGATGTTAGGGAATGCAGATTAGGGGTTAATACTATTTATTATAGGGTTAGTGATGCGGATTAGGGGTTAATAACTTTATAATAATAGTGGTGCGGTCCGCTCGGCAGATTAGGGGTTAATAAGTGTAGGCAGGTGGAGGCGACGTTGTGGGGGGCAGATTAGGGGTTAATAAATATAATATAGGGGTCGGCGGTGTTAGGGGCAGCAGATTAGGGGTACATAGGGATCATGTAAGTAGCGGCGGTTTACGGAGCGGCAGATTAGGTGTTAAAATTAATATACAGGGGTCAGCGATAGCGGGGGCGGCAGAATAGGGGTTAATAAGTGTAAGGTTAGGGGTGTTTAGACTCGGGGTACATGTTAGAGTGTTAGGTGCAGACGTAGGAAGTGTTTCCCCATAGCAAACAATGGGGCTGCGTTAGGAGCTGAACGCGGCTTTTTTGCAGGTGTTAGGTTTTTTTTCAGCTCAAACAGCCCCATTGTTTCCTATGGGGGAATCGTGCACGACTTTTTGAGGCTGGCCGCGTCCGTAAGCAACTCTGGTATCGAGAGTTGAAGTTGCGTTAAATATGCTCTATGCTCCTTTTTTGGAGCCTAACGCTGACATTATATGGACTCTCAATACCAGAGTTATTTTAAAGGAGCGGCCAGAAAAAAGCCAGCGTTAGCTACGCGGGTCGTTACCGACAAAACTCTAAATCTAGCCGTTAGGGTTTATTTTATAGGTAAGTATTTAGTTTTAAATAGGAATAATTTAGGTAATGATAGTGATTTGTATTTAGATTTATTTAAATTATATTTAAGTTAGAGGGTGTTAGGGTTAGACTTTGGTTTTAAAGGGTTAATAAATTTAGAATAGTGGCAGCGACATTGTGGACGGCAGATTAAGGGTTAATAAATGTAGGTAGGTGGCGGCGATATTGGGGGCAGCAGATAAGGGGTTAATAAAATTTAACTAGTGTTTGCGAGGCTGGAGTGTGGCGGTTTAGGGGTTAATAGGTAGTTTATGGGTGTTAGTATACTTTTTAGCACTTTAGTTATGAGTTTTATGCTACAGCTTTGTAGTGTAAAACTCATAACTGCTGACTTTAAAATGCGTTAGGAATCTTGGTGGTAGAGGGTGTACCGCACACTTTTTGGTCTCCCAGGGCAAACTCGTAATACCAGCGCTATGCAAGTCCCATAGAAAAAAGGCTTTACGAAATTTACGTAAGTTGATCTGCGGTAAGGCCATAAAAGTGTGCGGTACACTTATACCTGCAAGACTCGTAATAGCAGCGGTCGTAAAAAAGCAGCATTAGGACCTGTTAACGCTGCTTTTTTACCTTAACGCACAAATCGTAATCTAGCTGATAGTTTATTAATATCAAATTATAGTGTACATATTAAACATATACAAGAATCTGTAATTTTCTGTTAGCAGTATTGAGAATGAACTGTTTGTTTTTGTCATGTTGCCCCCGGTGTTGTGATGCGAGAATTACAGCCAAAAGATTTGACTGTTAACAAAGATGTGTTTCCCTAGTAACCATGCATTACCAGTGAACCAATGGAGGCAGGGCCACCACTAGAAATGTTGGGGCCCCTGACTTAACCATTGATCAGGGCCCCCCCTCCTTTGACATGTGCAATTTTTGACCAAGTGACTAAAATGTATATATGCACTTCATTATTAAGTGTCTATTTAAACTTGGAAATGTTGTAAAGGTAGTAACATACACTGAAACACACACACAGTCACACATAAGGATTCACATATAGACACTCTAGCAAACACGCAAAGAAACTCAGACACAGACACCCAAACAGACACTTAGCACTTGTTTACATTGACCTGACAAATAATGAGGTAAAATACAGTTTTGTAAAAAAAGGAGATTTAGAAAACAAAATATGGAGTTCTGATTATCTTTTTGTAAAGGAAGATGACAACTAAATGATGACAACAGCATGCAGTGGCTGAAAGGAAGGACCCTGAAGTGCCTAAACAATAATTTAAAGGTTAAATGGTAGATTGGTGACTTCCAGAAAGGTCTCATTAGTCTCAAAGTCTGTAGAAAGATGTGAATAATCAGTAGTAAGGTCAAAATGTCCTAAAAAGGAACAGACAATGGACACACACACAAGCTCAAACTTGCACATACACCCAAGGAAACACCAACAGAGACAGCCTCAGAAAACACACAAAGACATACACACACACACACACACACAGAGAGACATCCACAGAAAACACACAAAGACATAGACACACCCTCACAGAGACACCCACAGAAAATACACACCCTCACAGAGACATCCACAGAAAACACAGACATACATACACACACACACCCTCACAGAGATATCCACAGAAAACACAGACATACACACCCACCTTCACAGAGGCATCCAGAGAAAATACACAAAGACAAACACACGCCCACCCTCACAGAGACACCCATAGAAAAAGCTCAAAGACATATTGCACACACCCTCACAGACATCCACAGAAAATGCACAAAGACATACACACCCACCCTCACAGAGATACCAACAGAAAAAAAAATACATACACACTCATAGAGACACAAACCAAAGCACAAAGACATAAACACAGACACCCACAGAAACACTCAGGAGGAAACATTTATGCACCTCGCATCCCCTAAATCAACAGTGTGTGACATGCATGATACAAAAATGCAGAAATTAAGAGATCACTTTTTAAAGAATCATATTTGTAAATGTGCAAACAAAAATAATTCTGTGAATTCAAAATTGTACATTAATGATCTGGGTAGATGGCTAGATGAAGAAAAGTACTTTTAAAAGGTTGACATATGTTTGTTTGATATTTTCCCCAACCAAGAGCACCACTTCAAATATAGTGTACAAATGTTCCCATCTGTCAGCTGTACTTGTGGATTTTGAAAATGCTGTACTCTATATGGTCTTGGTGGAACCATAAGCTGTGGTACTCATACCATTAGATCTGGTTAAATGCAGGATTTAAGCTTGTTGGTATGCATTTCAAAATTAAGTCAGCTGTAGAGTAAACTGAACAGTTTTAAGTTCACCTGTCTCATTTCCAACACTGTGCAATCTTAGTATGAGAGTATAACATGTTATGCAGATTTAAAAATCTTAGATAAAATGCCTCCTTGTATCTGGAAAGTCCTTGCATAAAGGGGCAGTAAACTGGAATGTAATATATATAATTTGTGTATTGAGGAGGAAACATTTCTGCATGGTTTTAAATATAGAATTTCTACAGCATTGTCAAATAATCCACTGCTGCTAAAAAAATGTGTTTTTATGGACCCCTGGCCCCACCATACAACTACTACCACACTGAAGTTACAATCTTAAATTGCACAAAGAAATAAAAAAAACATTTGCTAAGTAATTCCTACCTCCTCTGCAAATAAAAGTGACCAGCCATCTGACTCAGGCACACACTCTACAAACAAAGTGCCAAGTCTGTCTCACACTGTGCATAGTGGTTTAGTACACACTCAGAAATCCTGTCAAATGCTAATACTTTACTCCTTGTAATAACATTTCCCATGCTCAATTAGCACTCTGCTAATTTTTTTAGTTCTTGCCTCATGGGGCCCCCCTAGCCCATTGGGCCCCTGACAGGAGTCACCCCTGTCACCCCCTGATGGCGGCCCTGAATGGAGGGATGAGCTTTTTTTAAGGGCCTAACCAATTCACCAATGATGACAGAATAAAAAGGGGTGGTGTTATATCACATGAATTTAACCCCAAGCATGGAGATAGTCTGGGCTGTTCTATTCTGCTAACTGGTGATTGATAATTGCTGCCTGGAATACGGTCAATATAAGCGAAATTGGGCTACCCTTTCTTATCCATATTGCAAAATACTTCTTTTGTTTTTCTGGGGTGAATTGGACTTGTTGATAATTCTGGAAGCTGAAATATTCATTGGTTAGCTGCTAAAGTATAAGAGGTTGCTAAATATAGGTAATATTTAAAACAAATATATTAATTATTGCTGCAATAAATAGGTTTAAAAGAGCATTTTGTATTTTTAGTTTGCATTCATAGTCCTGTATAGTGTTAAACTAATCATTAGTGCTAAGTAATTTATTTTTGCAAATATATATATATATATATTTTAGAATTTACTTTATTGCTACTAAAGAATTTATTCAGCCTAGATAAATTGGCATATAAACTGGCTGTTTACATTTAGAATATATATAACTTCTGGTGTTTTAATTAGAGTGTATATTGTTCTATTGTTTAACTAAGCACTGTTAAAGTATAGTTGTCTGGAAATTAGTGACCCATACTGTAATATTTCATTGTAGTGAGGTAATGCAATTCAATTGTGAATAAGGTTAATAAATAAGGTAATTTTTTATGATCTTTGCATAGCATATTAAAATAGTTCAAACTTGTATAGTATTGATTCATATCTGGTTTTCTATAAATATAATTCAATGTGTCTATAAATTTTAACTAATACAAAGAACTTAGGAATTTATATTAATTTTATGGTTTTGTATATGCATTTTATTGGGGGGTTATTTCAAAGGATAATAATTAAATATATTGTATTATAACTCAGCCATATACTGACATATTATTTGGAGGCACCGCTATAGCTATTATTACTATTTATCACATTGATATAATATATTTGTAGTAATAGAAATTATTGTTGAAAAAAAAATATATATATATTAAAAAAAATTGAAATATTAATTTTTCATATTTCAAAATTAATATTAATATTTTTGAAAAAAAATAAATATATATATATATTTTTCTTCTTCTTATTTGGCAAAATTGTATTAGCGTATTGTAATTTAACTAATACTGAGCCAATATAATAATGTCTGTAACCATAAGTGAATCATTTAATTCTGTACATTTGTTCCCCGACAATACCCCTTACTCAGGGCAATATTCTTAAGATGGGCATTATAGGCCACATTAAAGAGAGGTTTAATATTGTGGGTGAATTAAATTATTATATGGATATGCTTGAAATTAAGTCTAAAAATATTGCTATTGATGATGAGAGATGGAATGAAAAAAGTGAATTATTCCAACAATTATTAAAAATTAATCAATGCAAAAATCTCAAAAAGCGAGATGAACTAATACTAAAATCTTGGCCCCTTGTAATATGCATTATTGACTAAATGTCGCTATATCTCCTAGAGAAAGAATTGCAAATACAGAAGCTAGAAAATAATATTCGCTCCTCACGCAGATGCAAAGAGAATTTAAATATAGCCGAAAATAAAATTGATGAGTTGGCTCAAGACATAGCCACCATAGATAAGCATAACCTAAATTTATTAGCCAAAATACAAGAGTTAAATAAACAACTCTCACAAAGCCAGAGAGAATTAAGTGGTTTAAAAAGGTTGCATTGTCATAATGAAAACCCCTCTATTAGCAATGAAGATAATGTAGATAATTCTGAATCTCTTAAGGAATACATCAGAATTGAAATGCAGAAATTTAGGGAAGAATTTAGACAAAGACCCCCTATTGAGTCAGAAGTAAATTTCTCAAATAGACAGTCACCTCATGATATAAATTCAGGGAACTGCTATAACTCAGCAGAGGAGGGGGAGGGAAGCTCTAGTAGTGAGTCAGAGGGCGGAGCTAAATACCCAAATAGTCCACGTAGTACTAATGTATGTAGGGGGTCTCCAGAAATAAAACTCCTAGGAAATCCCGAGATACGCCTAATAAGGTATATGACACCCCTAAAAAAAATTACTTTCTTAAAGGATGCAGTACCTAAATTCTCCAACAAGGGAACCAATTGTATAATTGACCACTTAGACCACCTTTGAAAATGCTTTATCTATAATTAATGTTACAAGTGAGCAGTCAAAAAATTACTTTCTGCCCTGGGTATTTGAAGGTAAATATCACAAATTCTTTGCTTCACTAAAGGATATGAATATTCATTCCTGGAATGAGACAAAACGACAGTGCAGAAAAGAATTTGGGTAATATCGCACTAAAACTGCAGCGAAAATAGCTGTATACGGTTTAAAATGTAGTGCAAATCAAAGCCCTATAGAATTCCTTTCTGTATTGAAAAATGTGTATAGTATGGCTGAAGATTATCCCATATTTGAATGCCCAGAATTTGTAAATTTATTTTTCGAAGCATTGCCCGCACCCATCAAACTTAATTTAGCTAGAGATTTTGATGAGCACTACTCATTGGACTGGCTGATCAAAGAGAGTACAAATATATACTCTATTCAGAAGTCCAGTGAACAGGGGGTTAAAAGGGAACCAAAGCTTAACCCCAAAATTGTGGCAGAAACTAGGGTGTCACCTAGCCCCCTCAATTTGGAATCTAAAAAGAAAACCTATGCGGAAGTGAACCGGGAAAACAGGCCATCCCCACAAAGTTTTAACTCTGCCCCTCCCCCAACATGGGCTGAGACGCAGAGAGATTATACTCAAAATGGGGGGGCATACCCAGGTAAATAATTATCCCCAAAGAGATGAACGCCCACAAAATAATTGGTATCCCTGTAAAAATAAATACCAAAAGTGGAGAAAATACTCTCAGGTAACCAGACACCCCAAGTAAATAGTGCTCCCCAAAATACTAACGCTGAACAAGTTGAACCCCAAAGACAACCATGTCAAAATAGGAGAAATAGCTATGATTCTGAGGGATCCCAAGGATCCAGGAATCAATACCCTGGGACATCAAAGAATCGGTCCATGGGTAACGATAGCTTGTCCATTCAAGTGGGCCAACTCAGCACACAAGTTAGTCAATTATGTACACTATTTACTATATGAGTCAAGCTTTTATGGCTCAGCAACCTAACAATCCTTTTTTAGGGGTACAGCCAGTGGCCAGCAGTGGGCCACAGGCACAGTCATAAATACTGCAGTATCACCTGAAAGAGAGGGGAGAAATATATCAAATGAAATGATAAATGTCAATAATGGTACTAATCATATTCTCTCCCTACAGACCAGAAACAGACGATTTAGCTGTGATGACGAGCAACCTCGGCCTGAAAGATTTAACAAATCTCTTCCTTTGCAGCATTCTCTTAACCTTATTTCCACAGATGCAGTACACAGGAACCCAATCAGCCCTATTATAGAGGACATGAATGGTGAGCATGAAAATTCTCCTGCATCAGGTAACACGGCGGATTCAGGTAACACGTGGTGAAGCCCACAATTGTGTAATCATGCCAATTTTATGTGTGAAATGGTAGTAACTGCAGGGAGATATTATGTATTAGCTGAGCTGCAGGATTCAGTCTCCAACCCTATCATGGAATTAATTGATACTGGGTCTCAGGCAACTATTTTATCCCACAGGTACTACACACAGCTAAATAAGCTAACACCCCACAAACCTAAAATAAAAGAATTTGATGGTTCACTCACTAATAGGTGTTGGGGTGACTCTCTAAAAGTCTACGGTACTGCATGGTTAAAAGTGAGACTGGGGAACAGGGTCATAAGACACCCTGTCATTACAGTGGATCTGCCAACTGATCGTTTAATAATTGGTAGTGATCTCCTGAAGCGATTAAGCACCATAATTGATTGCATAAATAATGTAATTTGGTCACAAGTAAAAAAGCCAATCAATTATGAGCAATCTGATATATCTCGCACCCGACATAACTGTCACGTGGTGGAAGAGAAGCCAGATGCTGTGGAGATTCATTTCAGGAATGACTCTGTACCTGAAATCACTATCTTACAAATAGATGATCAAACTCCTTCAAGTGGTTCTGATGGTAATACTTTTAAAATTTCGCCTGGAAAGATAGCGAATATTTCCTTAGACGGCGATGTATTAACCATATCTCTCCACAAGGGGATCATAAAATCCCTAAGGGGGGAGGCCACGCTCAATACCTCACAGGAATTGAGAGAGCTAAAGAGGATATATTTATCCCTATACAAGTGCATGACCTTGGGAAAACCAAGTATGCCAAATTGAGCTTAAAACAGGAACCTAGCTATATAAGCGAAGGCTTGTTACCGAAGATCGCTGAACCTAAAGTGATTAAATATCTTTCTCCCCAAGACCACTGTGTCCACGGCCTGGATGACAGGTCTGAAAGCTATAACATCACAGCTAAGTGCTTATTATCTATATCTATAGGTAATAAATCAGCAGAGCACCTGTTTTCTCCAACATTGGTGTGTCCGGTCCACGGCGTCATCCATTACTTGTGGGGATATTCTCCTCCCCTACAGGGAAAGGCAAGGAGAGCACACAGCAAGAGCTGTCCATATAGCTCCCCCTCTGGCTCCGCCCCCTAGTCATTCTCCTTGCCGCTCTGAACAAGTAGCATCTCCACGGGGATGGTGAGGAGTTTGTGGTGTTAGTTGTAGTTTTTTATTTCTTCTATCAAGAGTTTGTTATTTTAAAATAGTGCTGGTATGTACTATTTACTCTGAAACAGAAAGAGATGAAGAGTTCTGTTTAAAAGAGGAGTATGATTTTAGCAGCAGTAACTAAAATCGATTGCTGTTCCCACACAGGACTGTTGAGATGAGAGAACTTCAGTTGGGGGGAACAGTTTGCAGACTTTTCTGCTCAAGGTATGACTAGCCATTTTCTAACAAGACTGTGTAATGCTGGAAGGCTGTCATTTTTCCCTCATGGGGATCGGTAAGCCATTTTCTTAGACTTAGAAAGAATAAAGGGCTTATTATGGGCTATTAACTGGTGGACACTCTTAAGGGCTAAATCGATTGTTTATTTAAGTTTTTATTTAAAGTTTGAAGTGGATTTCACACTTTTATTATTTGGGGGACGTTTTTTATCGCCAGGCACTAGTTAAGACACCTTCCCAGTCAGGAAGGGCCTTTCACTGTATTAGGCAGAGCCTCATTTTCGCGCCATTATTGCACAGTTTCTTTTAAGTACAGTGCATGCAGATGCATGTGAGAGGGTCTGGTGTCCACTGAAAAAGTTCCTAATAGGCTTGAAATACCCCCCTGGAATAGTTGAAGTCACAACAAAGGCTGTGGCTGGGACTGTAGTGGGGAAAATTGGGGTGCAATACTTTGAATGCATTAAGACACTGTGGTGAAAATTTGGTAAAGATTGGATAATTCCTTCATAGTTTTTCACATATTCAGTAATAAAGTGTGCCCTGTTTAACATTTAAAGAGACAGTAACGGTTTTGTTTTAAAACGGTTTTTGTACTTTATTAACCAGTTTAAGCCTGTTTAACATGTCTGTACCTTCTGATAGATCATGTTCTGTATGTATGGAAGCCAATGTGGTTCCCCCTTCAAATATATGTGATAATTGTGCCATAGCGTCCAAACACAGTAAGGACAGTATTGTCACAAATAGTAAGGTTGCCCAGGATTATTACTCAGATGAAGGAAGTAGAGATAGTTCTACA
The DNA here is from genome assembly GCF_027579735.1 of Bombina bombina. NCBI lineage: Eukaryota > Metazoa > Chordata > Amphibia > Anura > Bombinatoridae > Bombina > Bombina bombina. The sequence continues at coordinate 945,543,012 of NC_069501.1, forward strand.
TATTCTCCTTCTGTGTCTATACCAGTTATGCCCGTGCAGGCGACCCCTAGTACTTCTAGCGCGCCAATGCTTGTTACTATGCAACAATTGACGGCAGTAATGGATAACTCCATAGCTAATATTTTATCCAAAATGCCAGCATTTCAGAGAAAGCGCGATTGCTCTGTTTTAAACACTGTAGAGCAGGAGGGCGCTGATGATAATTTTTCTGTCATACCCTCACACCAGTCTGAAGTGGCAGTGAGGGAGGGTTTCTCAGATGGAGAAATTTCTGATACAGGAAGAATTTCTCAGCAGGCAGAACCTGATGTTGTGACATTTAAATTTAAATCAGAGCATCTCCGCGCATTGCTTAAGGAGGTGCTATCTACTCTGGATGATTGTGACAATCTGGTCATCCCAGAAAACTTGTGCAAGATGGACAAGTTCCTAGAGGTCCCAGTGCACCCTGATGCCTTTCCGATACCTAAACGGGTGGCGGACATAGTGAATAAGGAGTGGGAGAAGCCAGGCATACCTTTTGTCCCTCCTCCTATATTTAAGAAATTGTTCCCTATGGTCGACCCCAGGAAGGACATATGGCAAACAGTCCCTAAGGTCGAGGGGGCGGTTTCTACACTAGCCAAACGCACGACCATTCCCATTCAGGACAATTGTGTTTTCAAAGATCCTATGGATAAAAAATTGGAGGGTTTGCTTAAAAAGATTTTTGTACAGCAAGGTTACCTCCTTCAACCTATTTCGTGCATTATTCCTGTCACTACAGCGGCGTGGTTCTGGTTCGAGGACCTGGAAAAGTCGCTCAGTAGGGAGACTCCGTATGAGGAAGTCATGGACAGAATTCACGCACTTAAGTTAGCTAATTCCTTTATTTTAGACGCCGCTTTGCAGTTAGCGAGATTAGCGACGAAAAATTCAGGGTTTGCAATTGTGGCGCGCAGAGCGCTCTGGCTATAGTCTTGGTCGGTGGATGTATCTTCCAAGACAAAATTGCTTAATATCCCTTTCAAAGGTAAGACCCTTTTTGGGCCAGAATTGAAAGAAATTATTTCAGACATCACTGGGGGAAAGGGCCATGCCCTCCCACAGGATAGGCCTTTCAAGGCTAAGAATAAGTCAAATTTTTGTTCCTTTCGCAATTTCAGGAACGGACCGGCTTCTAACTCGGCAGCCTCTAGACAAGAGGGTAACGCTTCCCAGACTAAACCAGCTTGGAAACCAATGCAAGGCTGGAACAAGGGTAAACAGGCCAAGAAGTCTGCTGCTGCTACCAAGACAGCATGAAGGGGTAGCCCCCGATCCGGGACCGGATCTAGTAGGGGACAGACTCTCTCTCTTTGCTCAAGTTTGGGCAAGAGATGTTCAGGATCCCTGGACACTAGAAATAGTCTCTCAGGGTTATCTTCTAGAATTCAAGGAACTACCCCCAAGGGGAAGGTTCCACATTTCTCACTTATCTTCAAACCAAATAAGTAGACAGGCATTCTTACATTGTGTAGAAGACATGTTAAAGATGGGAGTGATACACCCAGTTCCAGCTGTGGAACAAGGTCAGGGGTTTTTACTCAAATCTGTTTGTAGTTCCCAAAGAAGAGGGAACTTTCAGACCAATTCTGGATTTAAAAATTCTAAAAAAATTTCTCAGAGTTCCATCGATCAAAATGGAAACCATTCGAACAATTTTACCTACAATCCAGGAGGGTCAATATATGACTACCGTGGATTTAAAGGATGCGTATCTACATATTCCTATCCACAAAGATCATCATCAGTTCCTAAGGTTCGCCTTTCTGGACAAACATTATCAGTTCGTGGCTCTCCCATTCGGACTAGCCACTGCTCCCAGAATTTTCACAAAGGTGCTCGGATCCCTTCTAGCGGTTCTAAGACCAAGGGGCATTGCAGTGGCACCTTATCTGGATGACATTCTAATTCAAGCGTCGTCTCTTTCCAAGGCAAAGGCTCATACAGACATTGCTCTAGCCTTTCTCAGATCTCACGGGTGGAAGGTGAACGTAGAAAAGAGTTCCCTTTCTCCGTGGACAAGAGTTCCCTTTTTGGGAACAATAATAGATTATTTTGAAATGAAGATCTTCCTGACAGAAGTCAGAAAGTCAAAGCTTCTAAACGCTTGTCAAGTTCTTCTCTCTATTCTGCAGCCTTCCATAGCTCAGTGCATGGAAGTAGTAGGGTTGATGGTTGCAGCAATGGACATAGTTCCTTTTGCTCAAATTCATCTAAGACCATTACAACAGTGCATGCTCCAGTAGACAGGATCACCTGTCTCAGGGAATGAGTTTCTGCAGACCAAAGTGGGTCATTGTCACGACCGACGCCAGTCTATCAGGCTGGGGCGCGGTCTGGGATTCCCTGAAAACTCAGGGTTTATGGTCTCGGGAAGAGTCTCTTCTCCCGATCAACATCCTGGAACTGAGAGCGATATTCAATGCTCTCCGGGCTTGGCCTCATCTAGCGAAGGCCGGATACATAAGATTCTAGTCAGATAACATGACGAGTGTAGCTTACATCAACCATCAGGGAGGAACAAGGAGTTCCTTGGCGATGAGAGAGGTATCCAAGATCATCAAATGGGCGGAGGATCACTCCTGCCACCTATCTGCAATCCACATCCCAGGAGTAGACAACTGGGAGGCGGATTATCTGAGTCGTCAGATTTTCTATCCGGGGGAGTGGGAACTCCACCCAGAGGTGTTTGCCCAGTTGACTCAATTATGGGGCATTCCAGACATGGATCTGATGGCGTCTCATCAGAACTTCAAGGTTCCTTGCTACGGGTCCAGATCCAGGGATCCCAAGGCCACTCTAGTGGATGCATTAGTGGCGCCTTGGTCGTTCAACCTAGCTTATGCGTTTCCACCGTTCCCTCTCCTTCCCAGGCTTGTAGCCAGGAACAGACAGGAGAAGGCCTCGGTGATTCTGATAGCTCCTGCGTGGCCGCGCAGGACTTGGTATGCAGACCTGGTGAATATGTCATCGGCTCCACCATGGAAGCTACCTTTGAGACAGGATCTTCTAGTACAAGGTCCATTCCAACATCCAAATCTAATTTCTCTGCAGCTGACTGCTTGGAAATTGAACGTTTGATTTTATCCAAGCATGGGTTTTCAGATTCAGTGATAGATCCAGAAAACCTGTGTCTAGAAAGATTTACCATAAAATATGGAAAAGATATATCTGTTGGTGTGAATCCAAGGGATTCTCCTGGAGTAAGATTAAAATTCCTAAGATCCTCTCCTTTCTCCAAGAAGGTTTGGATAAGGGATTGTCAGTGAGTTCTCTAAAAGGACAGATTTCTGCTTTATCTGTCTTGTTATACAAACAACTGGCAGCTGTGCCAGAGGTACAAGCTTTTGTACAGGCTTTGGTCAGAATCAAACCTGTTTACAGACCCTTGACTCCTCTTTGGAGTCTAAATTTAGTTCTTTCAGTTCTTCAGGGGGTTCCGTTTGAACTATTACATTCCATAGATATCTAGTTGCTATCTTGGAAAGTTCTGTTTTTGGTTGCTATTTCTTCTGCTAGAAGAGTTTCTGGATTATCTGCTTTGCAGTGTGATCCACCCTATCTGGTGTTCCATTCAGATAAGGTTATTTTGCGTACCAAGCCTGGTTTTCTTCCAAAAGTTGTTTCCAACAAGAATATTAACCAGGAAATAGTTGTTCCTTCTCTGTGCCTGAATCCAGTTTCAAAGAAGGAACGTTCGTTACACAATTTAGATGTAGTCCGTGCTTTAAAGTTCTATTTAGAAGCAACAAAGAATTTTAGACAAACCTCATCCTTGTTTGTCGTTTACTCTGGTAAGAGGAGAGGACAAAAAGCTATTGCTACCTCTCTTTCTTTCTGGCTGAAAAGCATTATCCGATTGGCTTATGAGACTGCCGGACGGCAGCCTCCTGAACGAATCACAGCTCACTCCACTAGGGCTGTGGCTTCCACATGGGCCTTCAAGAACGAGGCTTCTGTTAATCAGATATGTAAGGCAGCGACTTGGTCTTCTCTGCACACTTTTGCCAAATTTTACAAATTTGATATTTTTGCTTCTTCGGAGGCTGTTTTTGGGAGAAAGGTTTTGCAAGCCGTGGTGCCTTCTGTTTAGGTAACCTGATTTGCTCCCTCCCTTCATCCGTGTCCTAAAGCTTTGGTATTGGTTCCCACAAGTAATGGATGACGCCGTGGACCGGACACACCAATGTTGGAGAAAACAGAATTTATGCTTACCTGATAAATTACTTTCTCCAACGGTGTGTCCGGTCCACGGCCCGCCCTGGTTTTTTAATCAGGTTTGAAAAATTTTTCTTTTTCTTTATACACTACAGTCACCACGGCACCCTATAGTTTCTCCTTTTTCTCCTAACTGTCGGTCGAATGACTGGGGGGCGGAGCCAGAGGGGGAGCTATATGGACAGCTCTTGCTGTGTGCTCTCCTTGCCTTTCCCTGTAGGGGAGGAGAATATCCCACAAGTAATGGATGACGCCGTGGACCGGACACACCGTTGGAGAAAGTAATTTATCAGGTAAGCATAAATTCTGTTTTTAGTTTTAAATACTCCCCATAATCAAATATACGTTGGCAATGATCTCTTACATAGATATGCCATACAAATATATTTGATTAACTCTTGCCGATGGAGCAGGTTAAAGGGGAACCTGAAGTATTTCAGGATGAAAATGCAGCCCTGAAATCAAACCAGCAATTGCCATATGCTGTGAATATGCAGGTGACTAACGATGTTATAATTCCCGCTGGGGCTGATAAATTCCTCTTACCCTTACAGGTAAAAAGAGGTCAGAAATTAAAAACTTCTGAAACACTAATTTGCCTCTCCCATAGAGTACAAAATCTGGGTATCACAATGGCCCATACTCCTTTGGTAAATATTGGAACTTGTCCAATACATGTCATGCATAACATGACCCCATGGGATATAACCTTTTCCAAGGGAACTACCATAGGATATGCGCTGGAATCAAGCTATTACACTTTTGGATTCCAGAATAATGTAATTTGGCTAATACCTGAAGGATATTTGACTGAAGAACAATTAATAGAACAATCCTTTGCATCTATGCCAGAGGGACTATTTACAATTCAGTCTATTTATCCCTTCAGCTCAGAGGAAGGCATCTTTAAAATTGAAGAAGCCTCTCTAGTATTTGATCAGCCGATCAAAGCGCAAGAATACCCCAGTACCCAGAGTCATGGGGGCAATGTAAATTATAATCAAGGGGATCTCACCTCTAGGTTGGAAGAAGCCTATGAAATAGGACAGCCTGAAATCTTTCCAGGATTTCAGCAAATAGTCAAAGAGCAAATTTCCTTAGCTAAGGGCTTTTCCAGTGATGATGAACGCCGACAGCTGCGAGAACTCCTGATGGAGTACAAGGATACAAAGATATTTCTGTTAGGGATTCTTATGAATGTGGGACTACAGACTTGCACATTGCAAGAATACAAACAGATCCCAATGCACCACCTGTCTTTGTTAAACAATACAGACTTCCTTTAGCCTCATATAATTCTCTCACAGAAATCATAAGGAACCTGGAAGAAAGAGGTATTATCAGACAGGTGCATAGCTCTTATAACAATCCTATTCTAGGTGTTCTTAAGCCCAATGGACAATGGCGTTTGTGTGCTGACTTAAGACAGCTAAACAAATTAGTGTACATGTCTGGCTGGCCTGTGCCATATATTGACCAGTGCCTACTACAGATGCAGGGATCTAAAATATTCACTGCCATTGATTGCGCACAGGGATATTGGACCATAAAGGTACATGAAGAGGACCAGCATAAGCTGGCATTCTCATTCCAAAAGGTCCAGTATGCATTCCAGAGACTTCCATTTGGATACATAAATTCTGGACATGAATTTGCTGTATTCATGCATAAGGCTACGCCTGATGCACTGGAAAGGGGGACCTTATCTTATGTTGATGATGTTTTAATCAAAAGCACAAACTTTGAAAAACACATCACAGAACTTAAACACGTCCTCAGCCAACTTAAAGGGGCAGGTGTCAAATTATCCCTAAAAAAAGCTCAATGGTGCCGCACTCGTGTAAACTTCTTGGAATATGAAGTTACTTCTGAAGGACTAAATCCTCCGAAGAAAAAGGTGGAAGCTATCATAAATTCTAAAAACCCAACTAACAAAGGAATTGAGATCATTCCTGGGTATGACAAATTATTCTCGCAAATTCATTGATAATTATGCAGAATTAGCTAAACCACTGCTACTTCTTCTAAAGAAGGATGTGAAATGGCACTGGAGTGAGACTCAAGAGACAGCCATCAAAGAGCTGAAAAGAAAACTCACTCAAGCACCTTGCTTAGCGTACCCTGTGGGTGGTAAACCTTTCTACTTAGAAACAGGTTACACAGACATAAGCATGAGTGCTGTTTTGTACCAAAAGCATGATCATTTAGGCAAAGTCATTGCTTATGCGAGCAAGACTCTATCCCCAGTAGAAATAAAATTTAGCGAATGCGAAAAAGCCCTCTTATCCACTGTATGGGCTCTACAAAATTTCCGCAGCTATATACAGGGCGAGAAAATTATTGTAGAAACGGACCACCAGCCTTTGCTATATTTGCAAAGTGAGAGAATAAGAGATGGGAATTTGTCTAATAGCCGCATAACAGTGTGGACTCTTTCCTTACAAGGCTGGCCATTAGAAATTTGCTACAAGCAGAATAAAAAGAATCCAGTCGCTCAAGGACTCGCTGAGCTCCACGACTGTAATGCTAAGGATCCTGGGGAAGAATTATCAGAAGATGATTTCCTGGAGGAACAATTGCTTTCCCAGTATAAGATATACAATGAGGACCATTGTCAAACATTACCTTGGGTATATGTTGATGGTTGTTCTTACCATATCACTATTGATAATGAGCACAGACTAGTCGCTGGCATTGGAATAACTTGGGCAAATGGATTCCCAAATATTTCTACAGGGTTCAACATTGGACCAAGATCCAGTCAAGTTGCAGAACTAACTGCTAAACCACTGAGATGGCTATTGAACATGATATTCAGGAATTTATGATCATTACTGACTCAAATTATGTGCGTGACAGTTTTGTTGAATACCTGCCAACTTAGAAAAGAAATGGCATGCAGAAAAGTAACAACAAATCAGTCAAGCATGGCAAGTTGTTCTGCGAGATTGATAACCTAGTGTCAGGGTTCAGCCTGGAATTGAACCTGGGACCTGTCTCTATTTCTGCAGCTGTTATTTCCCAGCTTGAAATACAGATTTGTTGGATTTCCTGGTTCCTGATTTCTGCTTCAATTACTGACTACTCTTCTGGATAATCCCTTGGCACTGTGTTTCATTTTTGGGACTGATTTCCTGGCAATTGATCTTGCCTAAAACTCTCTTTCCTAAGGACTGACTCAGGTACTTTTGCTTGCTTGTTTCCTGATACTACAAAGTTCCAATGGCAGTCTATGCAAATATCCTGTTTGTTTCTACAAAGTTCCAAATTGCAGTCTATGCAAATATCCTGTTTGTTTCTACAAAGTTCCAAATTGCAGTTTATCCAAATATCCTGTTTGTATCTACAAAGTTCCAATTGCAGTCTATGCAAATATCCTGTTTGTTATTACAAAGCTCTGCTTCCCTGAGTGTTATTACAAAGCCCTGCTTTCCTGAGTGTTATTACACAGTTCCAGTCTACAGCATATGCAAATATCCTGTTTGTTATTACAAAGCTCTGCATTCCTGCTTGTTATTACAAAGCGCTGCTTTCCTGAGTGTTATTACACAGTTCCAGTCTACAGCATATGCAAATATCCTGTTTGTTATTACAAAGCTATGCATTCCTGCTTGGTATTACAAAGCGCTGCTTTCCTGAGTGTTATTACACAGTTCCAGTCTACAGGATATGCAAATATCCTGTTTGTTATTACAAAGCTCTGCATTCCTGCCTGTTATTACAAAGAACTGTATTCCTGCCTTATACTACAACCTATAGACTTTGTCTTATCTAATTGCATATCTCTACATTGCTTTATCCTATAAATAAAACCATCTCCTTTATTTCCTAAAATGTTGTACCTGTTTAATTATGCCTAAAGGGAAAGACTCACGCAGACAAAACACAACATTAACCCCAAAACCTGACACCTCTGCACAACAGCTCCTTACTCCTGAACCTGCACCCTTGCAGAGTATGACACCTAGTGGTATCCAATGATTTAACCATACACTGGAAGAAGACCAAGGGTCATTCCAGGGTTCTAGGTCCTGATAATGAAGGCAATGATCTTGTAGATTCATTAGCCAAACAAGTAGCCATAACTGGAGAACTCTTTAATATCAACCACTTAATGGGTGCAGTTCAGGTAGAAGCCATTACCAGAAACCAGGCTAAACAACAGAGTGACCCTAACCTGGTACAATGGAGTCAGTATTCTCCTAGTGAGGACCTGATCACTAGTCAAAAAGAAGACCCCATTGTAGGCATCTTCTATAAACACACAGAAGATCCTGAAAGCAACCCCATCTCAAAAGATGATTATATTGGCAAGGAAGATCTTAGAATCTTAACGAAGTCAAGATCACAATTCAAGTTACAGCATGGTTTGTTAAGTTGAACCTCCAAATCTGGCATCCAGCAATGGGTGGTACCTACCAAGTTCAGAGGTCTAATGCTTCAACACGCCCATGATGCTCCCACATCTGGCCATCGTAGTGCCAAACTCACATATGAAATATTGCGTGATTACACCTTTTGGCCACACATGTTGAAAGATGTTCAAACTTACTGTCAAGGCTGTTTAAGCTGTCCACAGTCCCAACCCATTGCACCAACGCATAGAGCACCATTGCAGAAAAGGGGGATGGTAATGCCATGGTCAGATATACAAATTGATTTTATTGGTCCAGTAACTAGGTCATCAAGAGGTAACAAATACATGTTGACAGTGACATGCCTATTCACTAAATGGGTAGAGTGCATCAGTGCACCTAACAATAGTGCTAAAACATGCGCAGCTTTGCTCATCAACCACGTATTTTCCAGATTTGGTTTGCCCCAAAGAATCAAATCCGATCGGGGAACCCACTTCACTAGCAAAGTGATGACCAAAATGTGGAAAATACTAGGGGTTAAAAGAAAGCTACATATTGCATATAGAGCTGCCTCAAGTGGTGGTGTAGAACGTTACAACCAATCCATTGTGAAAATCCTCAAAACGTTTGTGAGTGAAACGGGTAAAGACTGGGGTATAAAACTACCTCTAGTCCTAATGGCATTAAGAGCAACTCCAAGTAGTGCTACGAAGATGTCACCTTTTGAACTGATGACTGGTAGAAGAATGGTTCTACCTCAGCATCTACTGTACCGTACATCAGACCAAAACTTGATAAATGCTGCCAATACGCATCAATATGCGGAGAACCTAAGAAAGCACCTGCAATATGCCTTTGCATTTGCTCAAAGGAACTTAGAAAAGTCTGCAACTGCCACTAAAACCTATTATGATCTCAAAACGTCCAAAAAGGAATATGAAATAAATGATAAAGTTTATCTTTATAACTTTGGAAGAGGTCAGGTTAAAGAGAAGAAATTCCTTCCATCATGGAAGGGTCCTTTTGTCATCACTGACAAAATATCTCCAGTTGCCTATAAAATTAGGATCCCTAAAAACGATACTTTTATGGATAAATGGGTCCATATTAATCAGTTGCGAGAGTGTCATCCTAGATCCCAACTACAAGTCATAGAGGGAGAATGAAATGTCATATCCCCAAATGAAATAAAGAAATATTGTAGTTTAAAGATGCCTAGCTGATGAGCATGAAGGCTCAAAAATGACGGACTCTTTCCATAGACGACTGTCTATAATGCATACTGTCAACATCCTTAACCAAATACCACTGACCTTAAGCCAATTTAAATACGTGCCCTACATCTATTAAAAATTTATCTGAGTATTATTAAATAATATACACATATATACTTATTATTATTTAATAATAATATGGCTGTGTACACCAAATAATTAATTTCATTGGTAAAACTCCAAAATGTCACAGTGTGTAATTTAGCCCCCACTTCTTTTGATTACACAGGATACATCACAGGCCTGTGTCCCAATTCATCAAAATAAATTGTTTTCAAAGTAATCTTAGAAAAGACAGTTGGTCTAGTTAATTTCAGACAGTCATTTCAAAGAAAGAACAAAGGCTTAGACTGCTGTATAGATAGGACCAGTGAACCATTTCAAAGTAATATTAACATGATGGAGCCTCAGAAGTGTATACCCATATATGAGCTTCCTGCCCATATGAACTCACAGGCCCCTGGGAAGTTAGACGGTCCGTCTGTGAGAATGTTTGAATTTACAAACATCTTCAAGGAATTGTAGCTTTTACCAACTACCTGTTAAATGATCCCCTGTTGAGCTCCATACACGTCTTGCCCAGCCATGTGTGTCACTGTCACTGTTGTATTGAATCAACATCTGTACAAGCTAAGCAAAAGCACATGTCTAGCATTTTAACTCTCAAATTCATTTTTAAAATACCGCCTGTATAATTATTTTTTTTAATATTTATTTATTGTCCTGTATAATTTTAAATACTGTATAGAAATGTGTATTTGTGGACCTAAGAAGCAGTGACAAATAGCAACATATTAGATAAATATTTGCTGAGATTGATAAATATTGCAAATAGATATATGAATGTTTTACATTTCTAACAATTATTTCTTTGTGTTGCAGACAGCAGGATGTCCTATGAATGTTGGTCATGGGCATCAATCTATACATTTAATAAGAGGTGTACTGAATATGAAATATGCTGTGGTTTTATATGAATAAAAGGAAATAACCAAATGCTATTTTGAATGGATTTTAAGATAATAATTAGCAGTATAAATTGCTTATTAATATGATTATTAAAAATATGCTTATGTCTGGTATTGAAGTGATCAGAGAAAATAGCACTATATGGTCCTATGAATATTAAACACATATTTTATTAATATCAAATTATACTGTACATATTAAAAATATACAAGAATCTGTAATTTTCTGTTAGCAGTATTGAGAATGAACCGTTTGTTTTTGTCATGTTGCCCCCGGTGTTGTGATGCGAGAATTACAGCCAAAAGATTTGACTGTTAACAAAGATGTGTTTCCCTAGTAACCATGCATTACCAGTGAACCAATTGAGGGATGAGCTTTCGTTAAGGGCCTAACCAATTCACCAATGATGGGACCGAATAAAAAGGGGTGGGGTTATATCACATGAATTTAACCCCAAGCATGGAGATAGTCTGGGCTGTTCTTTTCTGCTAACTGGTAATTGATAATTGCTGCCTGGAATACTGTCAATATAAGCGAAATTGGGCTACCCTTTCTTATCCATATTGCAAAATACTTCTTTTGTTTTTCTGGGGTGAATTGGACTTGTTGATAATTCTGGAAGCTGAAATATTCATTGGTTAGCTGGTAAAGTATAAGAGGTTGCTAAATATAGGTAATATTTAAAACAAATATATTAATTATTGCTGCAATAAATAGGTTTAAAAGAGCATTTTGTATTTTTAGTTTGCATTCATAGTCCTGTATAGTGTTAAACTAATCATTAGTGCTAAGTAATTTATTTTTGCAAATATATATATATATTTAAGAATTTACTTTATTGCTACTAAATTATTTATTCAGCCTAGATATATTGGCATATAAACTGGCTGTTTACATTTAGAATATATATAACTTCTGGTGTTTTAATTAGAGTGTATATTGTTCTATTGTTTTAATAAGCACTGTTAAAGTATAGTTGTCTGGAAATTAGTGACCCATACTGTAATATTTAATTGTGGTGAGGTAATGCAATTCAATTGTGAATAAGGTTAATAAATAAGGTAATTTTTTATGATCTTTGCATAGCATATTAAAATAGTTCAAACTTGTGTAGTATTGATTCATATCTGGTTTTCTATAAATATAATGTGTGTCTATAAATTTTAACTAATACAAAGAACTTAGGAATTTATATTAATTTTATGGTTTTGTATATGCATTTTATTGGGGGTTTATTTAAACGATAATTATTAAATATATTGTATCATAACCCGGCCATATACTGACAGATGTTTGATGTACATTAGTGTGTATATTTTTATATGTATTTATGAATGTACACACATTTATTCTTGTACTGGCTTTGTAATATGTGGATTGGAAGCTGTGGTTTTGGCACATTTAATAACTTGGAACACTTGTATATACCTTCTTTGCTCTGATCTGGATGTGGACATATTTTCTCTAATTGGTATAGCTGCTATATTGATATCAGAGTGTATTAAGTGGCAAGTTGCAATGATGTTTCCACTTTGAGAACTTATTGTCTTCATCATATTTTTATATATATATTTTTTTAGGAAATTTGAAGACAAATGGACATGATTGTGTATGCACTGGAATGAAGCACCTAGGTATATTAAGAGTTAAAAGGGATGTGTAATACATCTGTGTGCTGATTGATCCATTTGCTCTTTAAATGGCAGATGTATTTTGATGGTTGTATTTATATGATTAAGCGCTATTAAGTGTGAAATGCGTAAGATGGCACAGAGCCCTCCATGTGTGATGTATTTTAAATTATGTTGAAATACATACATTGTTTTTACTTTATGCCCGGGAGTGTAGTACTGTGTTTGAGAACAGTGCTCTTGCCACTCAATCTGCCTGAAGTAATTAAAGAAACTGTGTAAAACAGCTTGAGTATCAACCTATGAAATTAGTAGAATGAATTGTTGCAGAAACATGCCTTCAGTATTAGATATGTACATTTGTTTTTAGATGAATGTATTAAAGCCTATTTTTTTTCCCATATTCATTGAATTAATCTGAAAATGATAAACGATCCTTTAACTGGTTTAAATGGTTAAAATCATTACTCTAAAGCAGAGGTTTTCAAGGTTCTAGGCGGTGGGCTCTGACAAACTTTACAAGACAGCACCCCCCCCCCCCATAGATGTTACTTTATGTTTTCTCTTTAAAGTGATGGTAAACTCTCCATTTTTTATAATCAGATCCTAAATGTTAGTAATATTTTAAATGGACTTTAATTGATCGCTTCTAATGAAGATGCGCTTTAACTTACTTTTCAATCTAGCTGTGCCATTCTAATACCACATGCTCTGGTCGACCGCTTCAGTAGCAACATTTTTTGTGAGCAAATGGTTTGATCTGTTCTCCAATAAGCGCTCTATATACAATAAAAGTGTCATATGATAGAACGTTGATTGGAGAAAAGTTCAAACCATTAGCTTACAAAAAATATTAGTTTTGAAGTGGGCGGCGGGAGCGTGTGGTATTAGAATGGCACAACTAGATTAAAAAGTAAGTTAAAGCACATCTTCATTAGAAGTAATCAATTAAAGTCCATCTAAAATATAACTAACATTCAGGATCTGATTATAAAAAGTGGAAAGTTTACCATCAATTTAAAGAGCATTATAGAAGCATTTAGTTTTAGTTCACACACAGTTCTCAAAACTGATCCTGCTTAACCAAATGAGTGTTTCACTCACATTTCAATTTGTACTTTGTTATTCCTGTGTTCACTGCAAGTTACTGATCAAGATCAAGACAACAAATACAACACCGTATCTGAGCGATTTTGACTTCAGTGCCTTTCTTCAACCTGCATCGCACCCTTTGTCTTATTCCACGACAACCTAGCAAGTGTTATTGTTGTCTCTGAAAGGGACAGTCTACTCAATAATAGTTATTGTTTAAAAAGATAGATAATCCCTTTATTAGCCATTCCCCAGTTTTGCAAAACCACCACAGTTATATTAATATACCTTTTACCTCTGTGGTTACCTTGTATCTAATCCTCTGCAGAATGACCCTTTATTCCAGTTTATTTGACAGACATGCATTTTATCGGTGCTGAATCCTAGGTAACTCCATGGTAGTGAGCACAATGTTATCTACAGTTGTATGCAAAAGTTTAGGCACCCCTGACAATTTCCATGATTTTCATTTAAAAATAATTGTTTGTTTGGGGAAGGGCGGAGCTAGCAGACCAACATGGTGGACGCAAAGGAGTGAGCTCCGTGCCTGTAAGGGCTAAAAAAGCAATTTTGAGAGCACAACACTGCCTTTATTCAGTGACAAAATTGGGACATAGCTTCCTAATAGAGCGCCTGTCTCTACATCTTATCCATTGCCGGATTGCCGTGCTGCGGTGCGCTACGCTAGCAACTAACTGCTGAGATTCTGTGATTCGCTGGAGGACAGACTGGTGTGGTGCCCGGCGGCCTGTGACAGCTTTAGTCACTTCAGTTCTCCGTCGGATTGACATGGGTATGTTGACCTGATCCTGCATAAGTGTCACACAGGAGCTGGAACCGCTATCCGGGCATGTGAGTACTGCGCCATCAGGGCCTACCTTTTCCACTGGGCCAGACTACAGGAAGGCCTGCAGGTATCGCCACACAAACTGCATTACCTAACCTACATTAAGTGAAGCATGAAGTTACATGGCAGAATTTGGATAACGCAAGCCATAAACTTGGTCACCTCACATAACATTTTTTTTTTTTTTTTTAAATTAATTTTTATTAAAGATTTTCAGTTACAAGGTATAATCAGCAAGATCAAGTAAGTCCAATAGACATTATACAACTCCTAGTAATACGATACATTTCCCTTTGCGGGGGTAAAGGAGATAGGAGAACAAACTTTGTACATTTCCACAATAAAACCTTGAAACTTAACAACGGAAAACTAGCATGTCTTACACAGGTTTACACAATTAATAATGTAAAGGTTTAAATCAGATCTCACATAACTTTATCCCATGAGTTGAACTCCACTTTATATAACCGGGCCAGGCCTATTACGTGACACAGATTAACAAGATACCATGGATACTGTTATATAAAGCTATGAACATTAACCCTGGAAACCCTTTCTACGGATATATCTCTTACAAAAGCAAACAGAAGCTTGTAGATGTAAACAATTTTACTGTTGAATCGCACTGTGGATTATTATATGCCTAATGTTTTTTGGCCTTGTGACATCAGGAACGTAAGGATAATATAGAGAACACATTTATATTCTTAAGCCTCCTCAACTCTTTGTGCCCTCCATTATGTCTGTGAAAGGTCAGAAGAGAGTGCCTAAGGGCCCAAAAAGCTCAAAAATCTCACAAAACCCAATGTTAAAAGAATTCTTTAAACCATTAGATGCTACCCCTATTCTTACAACTGACATGCAAGATAATATGAGTGACTCTGATGAATCTGTACATTCACCTACTTCTATTGGAAGCAACAGGCCACTCGCAAGAGCTGATTTGAACTTTCTGCCTACTAAATACGACTTTGCTTCCTTACTCTCACATGTCAGTCAACTTATAAAGGATGGCCTTAAAGAGGTTAGAAAAGACTTAAATGACCTAGGAGACAGAATGGAATATTTAGAAGAGGGGTCTGAATATGTTAACTCAGAGCTTGAAACACTCTCCAGGCAAGCGTATCAACAAAGTGTTACTTTAGAAAATTTGCAAGCCCATGTGGAAGACCTTGACAATAGAGGAAGGCGGCAAAACATTAGGATTAGGGGTATTCCAGAGACAGTTCTTACTCCCCAACTGGGAGATTATCTACAGAGGCTGTTTCACTGCATCATTGATGTAAATGACTCTCCTCACATCCCCTTGGATCGGGCACATCGGCCACTTCCGAAACCTACAGACCCACCAAGGGATGTGATCCTGAAATTTCAACTTTTCAAAGATAAAGAAATGATTTTTACTGCAGCCCGGAAAAAAACAAATCATTTGTTTCAAAGATAAGCAACTGCAAATATATGCAGATGTAAGTCCTCTTACATTAGCAAAAAGGAGAAAGGCCAGATACCTAACCCAACATCTACAGGCGTTAAAGATACCATATAGATGGGGCTTCCCCTTCTGCCTTAGAAATGTCCGTGGCTCCCAGACATTCATCTATAGAACATTGGAGGATATTGAGCCTTTCTGCAAACAATTGAACATATCGATACCTACACCCCCTGAAATCAACGAGACCAGTTCTGACCATCGCCAACAAGATGACAATGCTTCTAGGCCTCAAAGATCAGGATGGACAACAGTCAATCGGAAGCGAATGAGAAAGGATGTGAACGTGGCTGTTCAAGCCCCTGCTCAAGCTCCAGATCCTGCTCTACTTCCTCCTACTTGAACCCTACCAGTCTTCATTTGAGCTTTAACCTCTTCCTCCTCTTTTTCTACCACTTGAGAAGTGGTCTGTCTGCCTCTTCTCCACGGATCATGTAGTGCATCAGACTTCTGAAATTCACAAGGTCCATAGGAAAGGAATGTCATGAGTAGCTTTTTGAAGAAATTCACTTACTTGTGTACGGTTGTTCTGATACTGTAAACTTACTTATACTGAACCGTCTACACACGGACAAAATTATGTTTCACAAGTTGGTGATATAGTGAACCAATGCTACTTCTTTGCTATCTCTCCTCATATATAGTCATTTGACTCTTTGAGCCCTATGGGAGCCATGTTATGCGCGATCCACTTGAGACAGACTCTCAAACATAGGAGATGTATTGTAATGTTTGTTTGCAATGTTAAATGTTGTATGTTATTGTTCCAAATTGAATAGTTGACATTTGTTTTCCTAGGGCAGTATATTCTAAGCAACTAAGATGCCTATTAGTTAAGATTGTTGTGATCTCTAATGTTTCAGATATAAATAAAATGTTATTAGCCCTGACCTACAGCTCATAATTTTGTAGCTATTTACAACTCCTCCGAGTAGGTTAGGTTTGTAGTTACTTGAATTATTTTTTATGTTTTTGAATATATTATTTCTTTGTTTTTTGTTGTTTCTTTTTTCTTCTCTTTCTAGTACTTATCTCTTCTTTTATCTACGGGAAGTCCCTCAAATTACCCTTCTTTATTGCACTTCTCACATCCATTGCAGCACCCTCACCTTTCCTCCCATGACACGAGTAGCGCGCTCAAACTGTGAGTATCTCTGTGGGCATCACGGGTGGGAGTATAGGGGTAAACTATTTGACACCTTACTTTTGACAGGGTATCGGTAACTTATTATAGTCCGAATTCTACATTATCATGACCCCCTTAAATTGAAAATTCTCTCCCAAAATGTGAAGTGCCTCAACTCCCCAACAAAAAGATCAGTAGCTCTAAATTGGTTTCGCAGGTTGGGAGGTGACATCGTTTTTGTGCAGGAGACACACTTCTGTCAGGTCGGGGCCCCTACATGTTCCTCCAGCACTTATCCTCTTATATTTTTCTCATAATATTACTAAAAGAAATGGAGTGGCATTCTTTTTCGTAGACGACTGCCGTTCCAGCTGATCACTAAATATCAAGATAGTGAGGGCAGACTACTTATCCTTCATGGTCTCCTGTATAACCAACAAGTCACACTTGTAAATTTATATGCCCCTAATAGAGCCCAAGCTAAGTTCTTTAGGCAGTCCTTAGATAAACTCCTGACAGTAGCTAAGGGAGTTGTTATTTGCGCAGGTGACTTTAATGTATCGCTGTCACCACTCATGGACTGTTCCCAGGGTCGTAGTGGCATCCCAGTATCTGCACTACAAAACATTAATGTTAAATTAGCAGCACACTCACTAGTCGACGCCTGGAGATTACAACATCCCCCAAAAAAGGAGTTTTCATTCTATTTCACCCGAATAAGTCTTGGTCTAGAATTGATTACATTTTTATAAACCAACTCAGCGTACATCTAGTTGATTCCACCACAATTTCTCCAACTCCTTGGTCAGACCATTCCATGACCACATTAACCATTACTTGGCCCTCAGCCCCACTTTCCCAGTACTGCTGGAGATTGGATGAAACCCTTCTTAAGGATCCAGTGCTCACAGAACAAATCTCAAAGGTGTTAATAGAGTATTTTAGGATCAAACGCGACAGATTCCATTTCGCCCAGTATTTTATGGGATGCACACAAGGCGGTAATACGGGGCACATTTCTTAAACATAAAGCACTTTTTAATAGGCGCAAGAGAATGGAATATAGTACATTAGAGCAGTCCTTATCTGTCTTAGAGCAGGCCCACTTTCATAACCCTTTAGACCCCAACATACACCGAGACCTCACACTTGCAAGATTAAAATTTAACTCACATCTACAAAAGAAAGCCCAAAGACATGCTTTATTTTTGAAGAAACTCTACTTCTCAGAGGTAAACAAAGCTGGTAGGCTTTTGGCGCGAGCTTTGCGTCAAAGAGCGCTTGATTCCTATGTTCAAAAACTTTACACTGCTGAACATACAAGATAGTAAATCCATTGCCTCAGTATTTCGTGACTATTACTGGAAACTGTATAACCTTCCTCCGATTAACACCCCTGAGGATCTTAGAGATATGGAAGAGTACATTAGAGAGGCAGATTTGGCCACACTTACAAAAGAGGATTCTACCATTTTAGATGAACCCATCTCCTCCCTAGAGATAATGAAAGCTATTGAATCCTTGCCGACACAAAAAAGTCCGGGACCTGATGGCTTTCTAACATATATTATAAAACCTTTAAACATATACTAACACCACATCTTAATAGACTCTTCAATTCAATAGATGAAAACGGATCCTTTTCTCAGGATCTTTTATCGGCCCATATTACGTTTATACATAAAACTGGGAAATCTCCACTTGAGCCAGGTAGCTACAGGCCAATTTCATTGATAAATACAGACGCAAAGATATACGCCAAGATCCTGGCAACTAGACTCAGTAGGTATTTGCCCCAACTTGTCCACGTTGATCAAGCAGGCTTTGTTCCACGTCGGGAGGCCAGGGACAATACGATCAGAACACTCCATCTGATCGATTATGCTACTACTTCTAATCTAGAGATGGTCCTGGTCTCAACCGACGTGGAGAACGTGTTTGATAGGATGAATTGGGCATATTTAAGATCTACCCTGATTGGGTTTGGGTTTGGCGACAAAATGATCAATAGGATCTTCAGTTTATACAACAACCCCACTGCAAGGGTCAGGGTAAATGGTATACTCTCAGAGCCTCTCACTATATGTAACGGTACGCGACAAGGGTGCCCCCTTTCCCCATTACTTTTTGCCATAGCGATGGAACCTCTCGCAGCTCATATTAGACTGAATAGCGACGTTACTGGAATACCAATTGGCCCTAACAATTATAAAATAAGTCTATATGCGGATGACATCCTATTATCTCTTACTGACCCCATTATATCTCTTCCAGCAGTGTTGGGGTAGTTTAGATGTTTTGGAGACCTATCCCATTTCCTGATCAATGACCAAAAATCTAATATCCTAAACATTAATATGAACTCATAAAGGTTCTCTGCCCTTGCCCGGATTTGTTCATATCAGTTAAGTAGTGATCAAATCAAATACCTAGGAGTGAATATTACACCTAAAGTCTCATCCCTCTTTAAATCTAACTATACTCCGCTTTTACAGGATGTATCGAGGGATTGCCAGTCTTGGCAGACCAAATACTTCTTTTGGTGGGGAAGAAACCAAATTGTGAAAATGTCCATATTGCCCCGCATACTTTATTTATAACAGACCATCCCTATTCATCTCCCATCTGCCTTTCTTCAACAACTGCAATCTGTTCTTAATGGGTTTATCTGGGGAGGTCGAAAAACGAGAGTAGCCAGACAGACCCTTTATAGATCCAGGAATGGAGGAGGGTTGGGAACTCCCCACATACTTAGATACTATCAAGCTAATGTACTACAAAGAGTATTGAACTGGCATACTGATTCACAGGATAAGGCGTGGATTTCACTGGACACGCATATCTTAAAAACACCTCAAGTTGGCCCAATTTGTTGGTTGCCAGAAAAATTTCGGCCCCCCCAAAGCCAGATCTTCTCCTCTATACAAGCATATCTTCTCTTCTTGGGATACCATGGTTAAACAGGTGAGAGGCATCTCCTCAATACACTCCCCTATGACACCGATTTTTCAAAATACAGAATTGTTGTTGGGTATACACCTTACATTAGGCGACATTCATTATAGAGAATTAGGGTTTTCATCACCACTGACTGACTTCCTCTCTCAGGGAAAGCTTAAACCTAGACAAAACTTGACAGAAATACTAGAGGGTACATTCTCTAACTGGTTGAAATACTCTCAACTACAACATCTCCTACGTTTTTCCCCCCACAGTTCCCAGCTCATACGCCCTCTTACACCATTTGAGAAACTTTGTAGGACTGGCACTCCCTCGAGAGGTACTCTGGCTCTGTCAAGACGAATTATACAAAACGTTACCGACATACACTCAATCTTGGCAGGACGAGCTGCATATAGACATTACTCCAGAAAAATGGCACAAATTATTTGATTTTACTTACAAGTCTTCGACGTCTCCTCAGATCCTCAAACTGAATTATAAGATTCTCTCGAGGTGGTATATGACTCCTGTCAGATTGAAATTAATATACCCTGAGGTCTCGCCCCAGTGCTGGAGGGGATGTGGAGGTATGGGGACTCTGTCACATATATGGTGGTCATGCCCCCGCCTGCAAACCTTTTTGGGATTCCTTAGAAAAAACCCTTCTTCCACTTTTTGGTTCTACACTTGAACTGACTCACATGATCATATTATTTAATGGTAAGTCCAAACTTCCCTGCAAAATTAGACTCTCTCTGTTCCAGATTTGTATAAATGGAGCTAAGTCCCTGATAGCCAGGAAGTGGAAATCCGGTACTATCCCAACTATTACAGAATGGGCAACTAGAACACATGAACTCATCTTACCTTAAACAGAATAGACAAAACATGTTTTTACACATAAAACTTTACTGGGAATCATTGCAAATTCCACTGTAGTTCAGTACCTGTGTCCTCCATTCCCCTATTTCTTACGTGCCCCCCTTTTGACCTTCAGGATACTCACAAACATATGATACTCAATAGCTTAAATCATTAGAGTGACTTCCTTATTTCTTTATTCTCCTTAGGTTTTCATTTCTCTTTCTTTTTCTCTTTTCCTCTTCTTCTTTTTATTTCATATTACTTTACTGGTTTGTTACTTTTAATTATTAAAAAAAGGTTATTTAATTGTCGGACAAGCTGATGATAATGTTAGTCTCTTTGACTGCCAACTATTGATATCATATACCTATTGTCCCGCAGATGCACAGTTGATGCTGTATTTCTTGTTTGTATTTCTATTATTGCAACTAGATGGAACTGAACAATGTGTTTTCTTGCTGGATCTGTGTATCCTTGATATGTATACTAAACCTGTTTAATAAAAATGTATTTAAAAAAAAAAAAAAATTGTTTGTTTGGATCAACAATTTCATTTTGATCTATCAAACAACTGAAGGACACAGTAATATGTCAGTAGTGAAATGAGGTTTATTGGATTAACAGAAAATATGCAATATGCATCAAAATGAAATTAGACAGGTGCATAAATTTGGGCATCCTTGTCATTTTATTGATTTGAATACCTGTAACTACCTAGCATTGATTAATTGGAACACACAATTGGTTTGGTGAGCCCATTAAGCCTTGAACTTCATAGACAGGTGCATCCAATCATGAGAAAAAGTATTTAAGGTGGCCAATTGCAAGTTGTTGTTCTCTTTGACTCTCCTCTGAAGAGTGGCAACATGGGGACATCAAAACAACTCTCAAATCACCTGAAAACAAAGATTGTTCAACATTATGGTTTAGGGGAAGGCTACAAAAAGCTATCACATAGATTTAAGCTGTCAGTGTCCACTGTGAGGAACATAGTAAGGAAGTGGAAGACCACAGGCACAGTTCTTGTTAAGGCCAGAAGTGGCAGGCCAAGTAAAATATCGGAGAGGCAAAGGATGGTGAGAACGGTCAAAAAGAGCCCGCAGGCTACCTCAAAAGACCTACAACATCATCTTGCTGTAGATGGTGTCACTGTGCATCGTTCAACAATTCAGCGCACTTTGCACAAGGAGAAGCTGTATGGGAGAGTGATGCGGAAGAAGCCTTTTCTGCACACACGCCACAAACAGAGTCGCTTAAGGTATGCAAACGCATATTTGGACAAGCCAACTTCATTTTGGAAGAAGGTGCTGTGGACTGATGTAACAAAGATTGAGTTATTTGGTCATAACAAGGGGCTTTATTCATGGCGGCAAAAGAACACAGCGTTCCAAGACAAACACTTGCTACCCACAGTAAAAATTGGTGGATGTTCCATCATGCTGTGGGGCTGTATGGCCAGTGCCGGTACTGGAAATCTTGTTAAAGTTGAGGGTCGCATGGATTCCACTCAGTATCAGCTAGACATGTGCATGGCGAAAAAATTCGGTTCTGTTCGCATCGATTCGGAAATTTTCGAAGATTGGTTCGGATCGATTCGAATTCGGAAAATTCTGAATCGATTTGTTTCGGATTCATTCGGATTCGAAGAAATTCGGCTGGATTCGGTTCGATTCGGTTCGGAAATTCGGCATTTCGGTAAGTGTTAGGTGGGATTAGACTAGTATTATACTGTATATTAGGTGTTAACCTAACATACTGTACAATACTAGTGTAATCCCAATGGCCATCCGAATTTACAAATCGATTCAAACTAATTTCGGTTCGATTCGGAAAATTCGGCAGAAATTTAATTCGGAAATTCGGTTTGTTTCGAATCGCCGAATTGGCCGAATTTTCCGAATTTCCGAATCGAACTGAATCGCACATATCTAGTATCAGCAGATACTTGAGAATAATGTTGAGGAATCAGTCACAAAGTTGAAGTTACGCCGGGGCTGGATAATTCAACAAGACAACGACCCAAAACACTGCTCAAAATCTACTCTGGCATTTATGCAGAGGAACAAGTACAATGTTCTGGAATGGCCATCCCAGTCCCCAGACCTGAATATCATTGAAAATCTGTGGGATGATTTGAAGTGGGCTGTTCATGCTTGGCAACCATCAAACCTAACTGAACTAGAAAGTTTTGCAAGGAAGAATGGTCCAAAATACCTTCATCCAGAATCCAGACACTCATTACAGGCTATAGGAAGTGTCTAGAGGCTGTTATTTCTGCTAAAGGAGGCTCTACTAAATAATGATGCAATAGTTCTGTTGGGGTGCCCAAATTTATGCACCTGTCTAATTTCATTTTGATGCATATTGCACATTTTCTGTTAATCCAATAAACCTCATTCCACTACTGAAATATTACTGTGTCCTTCAGTTATTTGATAGATCAAAATAAAATTGCTGATCCAAACACCCAATTATTTATAAATGAAAATCATGGAAATTATCAGGGGTGCATAAACTTTTGCATACAACTGTATATAGAACACATGGACTTGCACTGTCTATCTGTTAAAAAAAAAAAACTGTCAAAATTTGCTGAGATAAGAGGCGACCTTCAAGGGCTTTGAAATTAGCATATGAGCCTACCTAGATTTAGCTTTCAACAAAGAATACCAAAGGACAAAGCAAATTTGATGATAAAGGTAAATTGGAAAATTGTTTAAAATTATATGCCCTACCTGAATCATGAAATTTTAATTTAATTTTACCTGCTATTATTCACCAAGATTAGGTCAGTTTTATATGTAGAAGGGAGGCAAAAGACAACACGGTCACAGAGGCATATCTTCAATACTCCTGTCTACAGATGCCAAAAAGGTCTTTGATCTTGTTGGCTGGGACTTTTTCCGATCTACATTGTATCATCTGGGCTTCGGACCATGAATTATTACACAGGTCTTTTCCTTATACTCTCAACCTAGTGCCAAGCTGTTGGTTAATGGGGTGCTTTCTCACTCCTTTACAATTATTAATGGCACCCATCAAGGATGCCCACTATACCCTCTACTGCTTGCCTGCATCATACAGACATTGGCAACAAATATTAGGCAAACCCTCAAATAAAAGGGATCCAAATAGGATCATAAAATTATGTTCTCTCTCTTTTTTTTAAAGATGACATACTATTCTCACCTACAGACCTGGAGACTTCCATTCTTCAGTTCCTAAAATAATTTCAAGCTTTTCATTCATTATCTAATTTTGCCATTAATGTGTTCAAATCTGAAGTCTTAAATATAAATTTAGACCTTTAGAAAAAAACAAGAAGGTGACTCCCTTTGTTTGGTGTCCCATTCACCACATTAACCTCGCAACTTCTACAGATAGTCAAAATTAAACTTTCATGATACAGATAGAGCATGCTGTTTGAAGCAACTTTCTAATTTACTCCTATTATCATTTTTTCTTAGTTCTCTTGCTATCTTTATTTGAATGTGAACTAAGGAGCCAGCCCATGTTTGGTTCAGAACCTGGGTAGCACTTGTGGATTGGTGGCTACATTTATATATCAATCAGAAAGCACTACTCAGGTGTTGAACCAAAAATGGGCTGGCTCCTATGCTTACATTCCTGCTTTTTCAAATAAAGATACCAAGCGATGAAGAAAAATTGATAATAGGAGTAAATTAGAAAGTTGCTTAAAATTGCATGCTCTATCCGAAACACAAAAGTTTAATTTTGACTAGACCATTCCTTTAATAACTTGAATTAAATAAACTATTATACGTGATTTATCGTCTTGGCTTTTTTTTTTGGAACAAAATTTTTATTTGTACACCCACAATTATACAGATTTAGAATTGCAGCTTCTGGAAGAACCATTTATTTTTTCCTGTTTTGTACCTCTCCTCAAATTTTATTTTGGCCTCACGCCGGGCTTTGCATTTCAGAGCTGGGTCTCTAAACACATCCTTGTTCACCACAGCCTTGTCAAGAGGGATATCAACTGAGTATCTTGTTGGCATGAGATGGTTGTAGTTATACACCTTCATAAAGGACTTTATCTTTGACCGCTTTGAAATCCTCTTCTTGCCCATAGTGGCAATCACCTTGCGAGGAAAGTGATCTATGCAAGCTACAAGAGCTTGGCTGTACTGCTGATCTGAGGTGCTATCAACTATGTCAACTATTTTCTTGACAATTACAGCCTTTCATCCTGCATAACATCCAGACAGGGCAAGGACAACTTTTCCAGGTTTCATAAACTTGCCCATTATCGCTTCAGCTCAATGGCCGCCCCCATCGTCTTGGCGTTCTAAAAGAATGTCATGGCTTGGAAGAATTAATGTTCTCAAGATGAATGTGTTTCCCAGACTGCTATATCTTCTCCAAACCGTACCGATACCTTTACCAAATAATTATACCTCCAAAGATTGGTTGGTTGGGGCATATATTATAATTATAAATGTTGGGTCCCACTGGAACATCTAATTTCAGGAGTACACCACTTAGACTATGTTAGAGTTTGAAAAACTCAGAGAAACCCTAATACACCGTAACCCATTGATTCAAGAAACGTTTCTAGCTTGGGAACATATACTTTGATCTAATCTTTAGATTTCTTCAAGGCCATCCTGATTAACTTCTCTATTTGAGAGCGGGGAATTTACGTTAAGATCTTACCTGATAAATTCTACTCCTGATACCGTTCACCGAGACTTTACGATCCACTTACTAACTAATAATGAAACTTTATGCTCACAATCTGAGTTGATAAAGAGAGGCCTCCTATGTTTCCAAAATTGGTTTACTTATAGATGAACTAATAATTTAATAACACAACATAAACAATATAGAAGCATGGTCATACCCTTAACTAAATTTGAAAGCCTGTGTATTCAGACTCCACCAATAAGACATACTCTATCCATGATTTATAAAATGTTAGTACTGAATTTACCTAGATCAATCCCACCATTCTTAGAATTTTGGGAGAGTGACCTGGAAGTCATAATCCTCGCCTTGACAGGGATATCTAGTTTTCAGAAAACTCAAAAAACTTAAATTTCATCAACAATGTTGGAGATACATTTTAAACTAATGCACAGATGGTATCTCACCCCCCAAAAATGACATTGTCTTTATCACACTAGGAAAAAACAATGCTGGAGGTGTGGGCATACAAATAGTGGTATGGCACATGTGGTGGTGGTGGTGTACCTCAATAGAAATCTTATAGAGAGAGGTAATTGCGGAAAAAGAATCGATTGTAGAGAAACACCTTCCCTTAGACCCCTTAATTTTGGCTGTTAAACAAGCCTCTTATGTTTAAATACAACCCATATTTAAAATTATTTTATATTATGACTAATATTTAAAATATATAATAAACAATTGGAGAAGCAAAGAAGCTTCATCTCTAATATTATGGATTAGGAATGTATCTGACTTTGTGGAATTAGAAGACTATTATTACCTTAAAAACAATAAAATGGATATGTACAGAAAATAGGCGTGTATATGGGAACAATAAAGCTAAAAACACAAAAGATAAATAGAAAACTTCTTAGGGAGCTTTGGGATTTCTATTTACTGTATATTTTGGCCAGAACCTATGTAACAGAGTGTGTAAATTCTGGATGGGTTACATTAATTTATCTTATCATATTTTGTTTATTTCATTAGAATACTTTTATTTGGTTTGGGTAAAACTCAACATTAGAAACTTTTTAAAATACTTTTTAAAATACTTCAAATACTCGAAAATAAGAAATAAGAGAAAAGAATAAGATTTTTTTTTGAGATGACAGCTACTGAGCAGCAATGTACATTTATGTCCCTTCAAGTAAATATTTTAAATATGCATAATAAAAAAATCGATATTTTTTTTACATACACTGAGGGCAAGATTACGGGTGGAGCACTATATATCACTTTTGCTGCACGATAACTGCGCTCGACTTTGGCTTTCTGCACATAGGGTACTATGCATATTACAAGTGGAAAATTAAAAAGTTTTCACTTGTGCACTAACCTGACACAAAAAGCAGAAGTTACAATATCAAGACCGCATTTAATGTATTCTCCTAACAAGTTGCGCAAACCAGATTGCATTTTCTCAAGTGCGCTAACCCAATATAAAATATTACAATTTCACATTCCAAAGTTCTTCACATAGCAGAATATGTTCTATTTATTCTTCAATACATACATATATATGTGTTTACTTTCAACTTATAAAATAGTAGGCTACTTCCAACGTTCACAATTAGGTGCGATAAACCCGATATCCTTCACGATCAAAACATCACGCCACTCATAATCTGGCCCTGAATTGGGTCTCAGTAACATTGGACTGAAAATGGCCCTGAATGCAGCTGTTTCCACGCGAGCCTTCAGGCTTGCCGGAAACAGGAGTTAAAGGGTCAGTAAATTCAGACGTTGTAAAAGCTAACGCTAACCTCCTCTATATCCTTACATTAGAAATGCATTGTTCATTTTGAAACAAAAATAATTCTAACATGCTTCATGAACTAATGATTATTGCAGCCTAACCGTTACTCGACTTCCATTCTCCAACCCCTCCACGGCATCTCAAATGTGGGCGGTATAGACTGACTCTGTACTTCCCACATGCAAATGATGTAATGCACATTTTTCCTCCCACTGAAACTCGCTCACGCTTGGAAGCATTGATCGCTTGCCGTGTACGTATGATTTTGGGCATGCGCATAACTAGGAATAGAGGAAACCAGAAGCAGATGATGTCATTGTGTGCGCATTCGCATAGCAGGTACATAGCGCGACAGATATCACCACTATAGGTTAATTGCTAATTCTTTAAATATATGAAAAAAGGGGCGGTCATGGAAGCGGACAGTGAATACACAAGGGGTAAAAGTTTGACAATAAAATATATAGGATAAAAACTTTTGTTTTACACTTTAAAGAATTAAACTTATGTTAAATACATGTTGCACATGTAATTTTGACGATTCAGTTTCAGAGTATACTGTCCATTTAAGAAGCAGCTGTCTTAAGACCGCTGCTTCTTAATTCGTCCGCCACCTCTGAGGCGTCGGACAGCAATCAGCCAGATCGGATACGATCGGGTAGATTGACATCTCCTGCTAGCAGCCAATTGGCCGCGAATGTGCAGGGGGCGGCATTGCACAAGCATACGCTGTCCGCATTTTCGATATGCCGCAGACATGATTTACAGATGTGCAGTGGATCATGTCCGTCCCCACATTAATAAATCGGCCCCCATGTCTTTTTTAACAATTTGGGGAAGCTAAAACACTAATAGTAATAATTTTCAAACTCAATTTATTAACATCGGAAGGAAAAATATAGTTGAAATCGTCCTGCACAGAATAATTTAGGAACAGGTGAAACTGGAGAGGTTAGTAAGACCAGTGAAGCTAGAGAGAATTGAGAGATGTCATACTGAATATTGCCCAGTGTCACTCATAAAAGTAGTGTTCACTAATATGCATAAATTATTCTAGCTGTTTTTCTGCAGTCTATAAATAATACCTGAGATAGATAATCATTTATAATAGTTGCCAAATGCCAACATTTGCAAAAACTTTCTTTCTGTTCTGCTAGCGAGTCAGATGCCACAATATGAAAATATTTACATAAGCCCAACAAAGGCCATGCCAAGCCCACACCTCAGGGCAGATTTTTACTGACGCCTGGGAAATGTATACCAGGAGGACTCTACCAGAAAAATCAGGACTTTAGGCAAGCATGTCTAATGTGTGTTTCAGTTTCAGCTAATAACTACACTAAGTACTTAATTGTTTAGATTAGTATAAATTAAAATATCAAACTATTAAAAGTAGTACAACACTCTTTTCTTAACTGTTTTCACTTTATAGAGAAACATAATTCACAGGTTTTCAATATATAATAATAATAACTAGTTTTTATATAACACCTTTCTCCCAGTGGGACTCAAAGCGCTTTTTCAGCGCTCACTCTCGGAATTAACCAAATCGGCAGCTGAATAGTAATAGTTGTTATTATTACCCAATTTAAAGGTACTCATTTTAAGGACCTCGGAAGGATGAAGGGCTGAGTCGGCCCTGCCGGGATTTGAACCTGTGACCTTGGATCTTTTAAACAGGCTTTTTTGTAGTCAGGGCATTTACCAACTGAGCTACCTCACCGGCAATGTCCAATATTCAAAGGTCCAAATTTCTGTAAAAATGTCTTTCTGTCTGATAAAAAGCTAAATTATTGTACAGATTTATTTTCTTAAGCTACTGGTACTTATATGTTTAGTGCATTATTTCTTAATAATAATTAAGAATGTTGGGACATCTTAGAATGTCACCACCCTCATCTGAAACTCTCACACAATGAGGGATAAGGCTTAAAAGATCTGGAACTGAAAATGGTATTTTATTTGTAATAATGTCTCAATCTTTAAGTGTTGTGTAATGCTATTTATACTTCTTAGATCAGAGTATTTTTAGTTTTATGTCATATTTATTGAGTCTTTGGAATAAACCATGCTTAAAAAATTGGCTGTCACTATGTAAGATTGTCAATGCTGTTTCCAAGAAAAAAAAAAAATTTCAATGATTGTTGTAGTCAGTAAATCTAAGCATAGCTGTGCAGTCATTATTTACTGAATTATGCATTGAAGTTTATAATGCCAGTTTATTATGTCAGGTGAATACACAGAGTGTGCTAAAACTATATATATATATATATATATATATATATATATATATATATATATATATATATAATCTCAAAAACCCTGAATGTGTTTTAGTAAATGTGTTCAACATAATAACAGAATCTTCTTTTCCATAGGTGGAGATGGTTCTCATTTTTGTATGAATACAGTTTAATAATTAATGCCTCAATTATAAATTTTCCAAATGTTGCACAATTGAAAAATCAACTATTAAAATGTTGTATGATTAAACTCTATCTGAGTTATAAAATTTAATTTTTAATTTCCTGGGCCTTTAAAGTTGATTTTACTTTTTCAATGGCTGCTATTTCATTTACAATAGAAACGTTTTGATTAATATACCCCATAAGCTCCTTTTCATGAGAGCATACTGAGGTAGGCACAGGAGCATACATGTGCCTTGATCACAATATGGCAGCAGTGTTTGCAACAACATATGTAACAATGGTGATTAGGTCTGCGTGCTCCTGTGTCTGCCTCAGTATGCTCTGCTAAAAAGGAGATATGTTTTAACAAATGACAGCAAGAGAAAAACGTCACTTTGATAATATAGTTCACAAATTGTTAAAGTTTATTTTTGACTTCCATATCACTTTAGCACAAACCTTGGCTTTTCCTGTAGCCTCAGATCTCAAAAGCTTTCCCTAACGTTAATCTTACCTTAGCCCTGACACTAACCACAGCAACATTTGAAATGTCTTCCATTTTACATGCGCTGTATCATCTAAAGGCAATTGGCACCATTTATGATGCTTTGGACACAGTGCTGGGGCCCTTGTGGTGCAGGCTTTCCTTTCAGATTACGCACTGTTAGTTATGAACAAATCTACTATATTTTCTCAGGAAAAAATTTTCGTTAAAGGGACAAGAAACACATTTTTTTCTTTCACGATTAAGATAGATAATACAATTTTAAAGAACTTTCTAATTTACTTCTATTATTAAATCTGCTTCATTTTCTTGGTATCCTTTGTTAAAGTAGCAGTAATACACTACTGGGAGCTAGCTGAATACATTGGGTGAGCCAATGATGAGATGCAGATATCACTCAGCAGCTTTCTCCCAGTAGTGCATTGTTGATCTTGAGCCTACCTAGGTATGCTTTTCAACAATGGATACCAAGAGAACAAAGCAAATTAGATAATAGAAGTAAATTAGGAAGTTGTTTAAAATTGCAGGCTGTATCTGAATCATGACATTTTAATTTTGACTTTACTGTTCTTTTAACAACATTCTTTTCTTTAAATCAGTGTTTCTGAGTTCCAATTTTAAAGAAACAAAAAAGTTAAAATTACATTTTTGTGATTCAAATAGAGCAGGCAATTTTAAACAACTTCCCAATTTACTTCTATTATCTAATTTTAAACAACTTCCTAAATTGCTTCTAATATCTAATTTTAAACAACTTCCCCTATGGTCTTTTATTATCTAGGTGTATTTGTTCTCTTGGTATCCTTTGTTGAAAATCATACCTAGGTAGGCTCAGAAGTAGGAATGCACTACTGTGAGCTAGCTGCTGATTGATGGTTGCACATATATGCCTTTTGTCATTGGCTCACTCAGTGTGTTTAACTAGCTCCCAGTAGTGCATTGCTACTCCTTTAACAAAAAACACAAAAGAGAATGAGGACAATTTCATAATAGAAATAAAAGTTTTTTAAATTGCATGCTCTATCTGATTTGTAAAAAAAATCTCTAAAAGACCAAATTTAAAGGGACAGCAAACCCTTATTAGTCCCAGCATCATGCAAGTATATTATTACTATATATACTGTACCTTCTGTTATTTGGTTATAGATTGAGATGCCTTCTGCTTGTCCACATCAATCTTGGAGTCAATGTTAATTCTGAGGGGCTGCTATGCACTTCCAATCAGTGTTGTAGTGCCCTAGTTGAACCTATAAACTTGCAGAGCAGTTTTAATGAATGGGATAAACTTGGACAAGATGGGGATTTAAAGGGATATTTAAATACAAAAATTAATTAAAGCATGTAATGTTTTTATTACAGATTCTAGTTAGCTATGTGTTTAACCTCGGCAAATAGGTGAAATTCTGTATTGTACCCCCCTGAGTCTTTGGGGTGCAGTAGTCACTGGCGGATTCCTGCTAATGAGATGAAATGAGTTAACCTGTGTGTTTAACCCCTTTTGTGAGAGTTAAACAAATCGCCAGCATCAGCAAATCAAACATAACATACTCCAAGAATTGAAGCATGTGCATTAAAATGTTCCTTTAAAGGGACAGTAAAGTCAAAATTAAACTTTCATGATTCAGATAGAGAATGCAATTTTAATCAACTTTCCTATTTACTTGCTTTGTTCTCTTGGTATCTTTTATTGAAGGGTAAAACAGGGGGCGAGATTACATATGCAGCGTAAGTTTCTGCACAAGTGCTGAAACCCCCGTCACCCCTAAAAGTTCACCTTGCACATCGAGTGACTCACATAAACCACGCCAGCAGATGATATACTGCCGTAAGTTGACGAAACCGGCGATGTTCAGTAATATGAGGAAATACACATTTCTGACGTCGCAAGTGACTTACACCACTATATGATCTGCCGGCGCCTAAGTAAAAAACAAATAAACTTTAAATCACACGTAAAAATCTAACCTGCCTCCAAAAAATGTAACCGACGCGTCAAAACCCCTATATCTGCCATCCCCCCACATTGCAACTACTAATAAAAGTATTAACCCCTAAACTGCCAACCCCCCACAACGCAAAGTACCTAATTATACCATTAACCTCTAAACCGCCAACCCCCCACAACGCAAAGTATTAATCTTATAACTAAGCGCCCTAACTTAACACCCTCTAAGTTAACCCAAATTAAAATACAATTACATAAAATAAAGACTACCTTAAAAACTATTTAAAAACTATCAAAAATACAAAATCCTATCTTTACATTAAAATAAAAAATCCTAACATTGCATGAAAACAATAAAACCTAAGATTACATAAAAATAAAAAAAACTAAGATTTAATTAAAATAAAAAAGCTAAGATTACAAAAAATAAAAAAGCTAAGATTACAGAAAAAAACTAACTACATTATCCAAAATAAAAAAAATTATTCCTCATCTAATAGCCCCTTAAAACAATAAAGCCACACCAAAATGAAAAAGACCCCCTAGTCTAACAATAAACTATTAATAGTAGTATACCAAGGGCCTTTTGTATGGCATTGCCCTAAAGAAAACAGCTCTTTTACCCAAAAAATACAAAGCCCCCCCTAACAGTACAACACCCAACCCCCCAAAAACACCCAACACCCTAACAAAAAAAATAAAAATCTACCCATTGCCCTTAAAGAGGCATTTGTATGGACATTACCCTTAAAATGGCAATCAGCTCTTTTAGTGTATATGAAAATAAAAAAATCCTTAAATCTAAAAAAAAAAAAACACCCCAAATTTAAAAAAAACAAAAAACAACTAACAATAACAACAAAAAATGTACTAACAATTCCTGAAGTCCTGACATCCATCGGCTTCCAGCCGGAGAAAAGTCTTCGTTCAGGATCCGAAGGTCTTCTTCCAGGGCAGCACCATCTTCTTCCCGATGGCACGGAGACGGATCGGCCCCAGAGTGGTGGCGGCGCAGTCATCCCAAGTGGAGGTCCTCTTCATGCGATCGTCCGGCGTACACTGAAGATTGAATGCAAGGTACCCCTTTTATTATGGGGCACCTTGCATTCCTATTGACTGAAAATTTCAGATCAGCCAATAGGATGAGAGCTGCTTAAATCCTATTGGCTGTTCAAATCAGCCTATAGGATGTAAGCCGCCTTCATCTTATTGGCTTATTTGAATTTTTCAGCAAATAGGAATGCAAAGTACCCCAATATAAAAGGGGTACCTCGCATTCAATCTTCAGTGTGCAGCCTCCGCTCCGCGCCACTGGGATGAAGATTGAAGATGGTCCAGCGCTGGAAGAAGACCTTCGCTGCTTGGATGAAGACTTTTCTCCACCTGGAAGAAGATGGATGTCTGGACTTCAGGAATGGTGAGTACATTTTTTTTTGGAGTTAGTGTTAGTTGATTTTTTTTTGCGGGGTGCAATGCCCATACAAAAGCCCAATGGGCAATGGGTAGATTAGAAATTTTTAAAAGTAAGTTCTTTTTTATTTTGGGGGGTTGTACTGTTAGGGGGGACTTTGTTTTTTTTTTGTTTTTTTTTTTAAATAGCTGATTTCTTTAGGGCAATGCCCTACTACAAAAGGCCCTTTTAAGGGCTATTGATAATATATTATTAGATTAGGGGGTGTTTTTATTTTGGGGTGGCTTTTTTTGTTTTTAAGGGGGTATTAGAATAGGAATAACTTTTTATTATAGATTATTTAGTTTGTTATTTTTTGTAATGTTACCTTTAAATTTTTTGCAATTTTTTTTTAAGTGTACTGTTACATTTTTTATTTTTAGTAAGGGTAGGTTTTTTATTTTTAGTAATGTTAGGGTTTTTAAAGTAATTTAGTGTTTTTTTGTTTGTTTGTAAATGTTTATTATTTTTAATGTAGTCAGTATTTTTTATTTTATGTTAGTGTATTGTAATTGGGGTTAACGTAGGGGGTGTTAGGTTAGGGGGCTTAGTGATTAGTTTAATACTTTGTGTTGTGGGCAGTTGGTGGTTTAGGGGTTAATAGGTTAAATAGGTACTTTGCGTTGTTGGGGGTTGGCGGTTTAGAGGTTAATAGTGTTAATAGGTAGTTTTCATTGTGGGGGGTGGCGGTTTAGGGGTTAATAGTGTAATTAGGTACTTTGCTTTGTGGGGGGTTGGCGGATTAGGGGTTAATAACTTTATTAGGTACTTTGAGATGTGTGGGTTGGCATTAGGGGTTAATACATTTTATTAGTTATTGCGGCGGGGTGGATGGCGAATTAGGCGTGGATATTGCACATGCATTAGGTGTTTGTTAACGCTTCTAGTGGGTTACGGTACTTTCATAGTAAGTGCAAGGCTTGCTGTGCCTGCCTATGTGTAGCTAGGTGAATATAGAGTAAAATGTCTCCATTCTCTGCGCGTATGTCCTTGCGCTGAATAAGTGATACCAACAGACGATGCCGTTCTATGTTTTTTCTTTAGTACTCTTTGGCAGCGGTGTTCTTCAACATTATTTGTAGCTTTGTTATACAATGTTGCAAAACACTGCTGCCATAGAGTACTAAAGAGACATACACAGTCCTGAGCTCTTATGAGCCTACATAGTTTTACTCTTCAATAAAAGATACCAAGAAAACAAAACACATTTGATAAATTGTAAAAATTGAAAAGTTGTTTAAAATTACATGTTCTATCTGAATCATGAGAGTTTAATTTTGACTAATTTAATTTTTAATTTCTAGTTGGAAATGGGGACCCCCAATAGCACTTATCTCAGTACACAGCTTTGTGACAACCTTCCTAAGCAACCCCAATTTTAAGATCTAAAACCAGCTGTGCTAGCCACCTACAAAGAAACTGAATAATGTATATACAGCAGATGATTAGATTTATTTTACTGTATGTGTTTAACTGCAGTGAAGCGCTGCAGATGTAGATTAACTCTAAAGTGATACCAAATTAGTGACTGTAAACTAATCATGCTTAATCCCCGTGACAGATGCAATAACCTAGGTTTTTTTTCTCTTTGCAGATAAAATAATAAAAAGGGTAATGAGCTTCACGGACAAGTATTTTTTTTTATTAAGTATATTCATTAAAATAGATATTTTATTTTTTTATTAGATATTCATTTGGTAGTGATTTTTTCGTATTATGGGTTACATTCATTCTGATGATATATTACAGTTTATAACACTGCATAAATAGATCAGAACATGCTCTAAATTTGGATAATGTATATTTGTGTCACACGCAAATTGTGTGCAAAGTGTAATTAGCAAATAACAAATACTAACGTTGTGTGGTAGTGTAGTAAAACCATTACGTGTTAGAACTAGAAGCTATTTTTCCCCCCAACTAGTTAAATTATAACAAAAATGATTTGCTGGTGTTAAATATTTATTTTACAACGTTAACTCGCTCAGTTCTATTATTAGTACAGGCTGCACAATTTGATACGCTTGAAAATAGGACAGATGCGTAGGGATTTCCTATTAGAATATCATTAGAGAGAGAGACAGATTAGATTTATAACACACGCGCTGGAGGACACCAGTGAAACTATCAGCACGAGAAGGGCTCGCAGGGAAGTAAATACAAAAAAAGCCTAGAGGTGGGGACGGGGCAGGAAACAGGACAGAGAGTGGAGGAGGCGTGGGCTGCAGGAGAAGCTACAAGCTGAAGAAGGAAAGAGGAGGAGAAGTGGATCGAGAATTAGGCTGGAAGGGGGGAGAGCTGCTGAGGGAAACTGGAGTAGAGCTGAGGGGTTACTAATAAGGAGGGCAGCGTCTGCCTTGGGACTTACATCTCCGCGAGCTGCTGCACTGGAGCATTTTGGGACGACGAAGGATTTGTATCTTCCTGATCCCTATACTTCCTGGGGGGATGATGGAGCATGCTTATTCTTCCTACAGTGGCAGGAGCCCTGTCTGGGATGAAATGGTGGGTACATACTGTTTGCTTCATTTGATATATTTATTTCTATTTTGTTAATGAGAGGGCTTGCATGCAGCAAGTAACTTGTGTGCAATTGATATAGGGACACAGTAATGAAAGTGCTGTTAGGGAAGTGTGCATGGGGATCAAAGAAAACCTTTAGTAATAGATCTGATAAGTTGTTATTCACTGCTTCTAAGCATTTCTAAAGCAGGCAGCTGTCTATGGGGGTTGCTCTTAGGGAAGTATGTATGCAGCTCTGCCTTTTGCATTGTCTTATACAATATGTAGTGCAAACTTAGTTGTCAGTGGGGAAGCGTCAGATATCTGTCCTGATGGGTGTATGTGATGGCTTCTAAGACCTGTGCTTAGATTTGTCATTTATGTGAATAACCTCAATTTCTATCCTACAGTTTGGTTATCAGACACTGATAGGTTGGGCTGTGTGATTCATAACATGCCAGTATCACATTCAGTAGTTAATTAAATAAGGGAGTGTGATAAGTTAGCAATTTTCTGACAGGTGGCTGATAAGGGAAAGTGACCTCCCCCCCTTTTTTGGCAGTTGATGGCCATAGCTCCTGAAATAATACCTTTTGACACACATTGTAGATTAAGCCAAAGGGTTGTGAAATTCTTTGCTGGGTGCAATAGAATATTACTTTTCTCCACAATTCCTGCATGTATTATGGAATTGAGAATGCAACACACAAACGTGAAAATATCCTTAATGGCCAGTCTAGGGGTGAGCTGAATAGTTGTTATTGATGTATTCTCAATTCCTAAAGGTGTTAAAAGCCATAATTGTGCAAGGCCGTCTTTTTTTTTTTTCATGTGCTTTGCTCCAGGGCAAAGAGATAAACTAGGAGTAAGGGGGATTTAGAAATAGTAGAAAAATAAAATTATGACACCCCCCCCACACACACTTGTATCAACTCTTGATTTATATATATCAAATCAGAAAATAGCCACTGTTTTGCAAAAGATTTGCATAAAATCATTTAAAACTTTTTAGTTTTGTTAGCAAGTTTTGCATTCCAGTAGCATACAATTTGAAAACGAGCTCCTGCACATATCAAACAACCACTTTACAGCATGCAGGTGAGTTAGGATTCTGAATTCCATAGAATTCACTCCAACCTCTCAGGGGCAGCAGAAAAAATAGTTTTCAGATGTATATTACTGGAAAAGCATCTGGACAAAACAAATAATGACGCACAACACACGGTATTTTGTTCACTATGCATAAAAAGACATGCTGGTGTTAATGTGCCTTTAAGGCAACCTTTTGTCATCCCCAATCTTTAAGATGTGTGACCACGACTTCTCAGTTTTCATCATAACATTAGGAATGCATTGTGACTGAGGTGATTAACCTTTTTAAGTGAGGAACACACAACATATTAATATATTTTTATATTAATATTATTCAGAAGATTTTTTTTTGGTAACTTAAGCTATATTCAAAGGTTCAGAAAAATATACTGATCCACACAGAAAGGGCAGGAACAGTTTTGCAAATGAGTATTGATCCAGTTGTATGGGAAAGTGCAATGAAAGCTGAATTCTGGCCCTTGATATTAAAGAGACACTGAACCCAAATTTTTTCTTTTGTGATTCAGATAGAGCATGCAATTTTAAGCATCTTTCTAATTTACCCCTATTATCAATTTTTCTTCGTTCTCTTGCTATTTTTATTTGAAAAAGAATGCATGTAAGCAATTTTTTAGCTCAGAACCCTAGATAGCACTTGTTTATTGGTCGGTTAAATTAATCCACCAATCAGCAAGAACAACCCAGGTTGTTCACCAAAAATGGGCTTGCATCTAAACTTACATTGTTGCATTTCAAATAAAGATACCAAGAGAATGAAGAAAATTTTATAATAGGAGTAAATTAGAAAGTTGCTTAAAATTGCATGCTCTATCTAAATCATGAAATAAAAAATTGGGTTCAGTGTCCCTTTAAACATCCAAACTTGTATTCTAAAATAAAGCTTTACTTTTTTCCTTGTCTTTTCCCTGTTTGTGCTTGTGAAGAGGTGAAATGTCAGCAACCCAGTTCTATATCTATTAGGACTGTTATGGTGTCATTCATATTATTATGTTCATGGGGGCTTCAGACTACTTGTCTTCAATTAAAGGGACATGAAACCCAAAACTTTCTAATTTAGTTCTATTATGTAATTTGCTTCATTCTCTTGATATCCTTTGTAAAGGAGCTGCAATTCACTACTGGGAGTTAACTGAATACATTAGGTAAGCCAATAACATAAGGCATATATGTGCAACCACCAATCATCAGCTTCTGAGTCTACTTGGGTATCCTTTTCAACATAGGTTATCAAAAGAACAAAACAAATTAGATAATAGAAGTAAATTGGAAAGTTGTTTTAAATCGCACAATCTATCCGAATCATGAAAGATAAAGAACGTGACCATCATTGTCGCTGATAATTCAGTAGGGATTTTATTTATATCTCGCTGGCAGCACATTTTAGTCATTTGGTTTAGGTATCTGCTAACATTATAGGTATATTCTTCCTATTTTGTGAGTAAGAGCTGTTTTTTGGTGCTTTCCACGCAGCAAAGGAATACATAATAATAAATAAAAAAATCTATTTATGGGCGCTCATTCAAAAAGAAGCTACTGTATGCGCCCAGGGAATTACGTTGCAGCCTTATAATGTAGTCATTTGGTCAGTGCAATATTTAATACGGTAGGGAGCCAGATCCTTAGCATCTTGGTCTGTTAACCGTTTTGTTGCTGGTTGTATGTTAAGCTGATGCTTACATTTCTGTCTGAGAGGAATTGGTGTAATATTTTTACCCTTTTTACTATAGGGATTAATAATTTGTTATATTTAATGTATTTAATATTTTTATAGAGGAATATGCCACAGGCACCCCCTGTCATCTGCCAGTAGTTGAAGACAGACAGCAGTATAGGATAAGACCAACACCTGTGTCAACACTTGAGAGGAGCATGAAGCTGATGTGGGTCACTGCCCAGACCCCAGTACTAGATACCACTGTAAAGCCCAGCAGTGATTCTTCAAATTCACATCTCTCTTTAAATGTAGGCAAAAGGTTATGGGCATGCACCAAATAAATACTTCCATAACAAATGTACAGCATCAGAAGGTGTAAGGGAAATAAAAAGGCAAAAAGAATATGCTGTAATATGTTAGAGCATTTTTACTGCACTGTTGCCTACATAAACTGTAACTTTGTTTTCAACCCCTACAAAGGGATTAAATGCATAATTAAAGTCAGCTACAGAGCAGAAATGCAATGCTGAGACCTAGTTGAACACATCTGTTGAGCCAGTGACTAGAGGCATATGTGTATTGTCATCAATCACCATCTAGCTTCCAGTAGTGCATTGCTGCTGCTGAGACTATGTACATATTCATTCCAACAAAGGATAGAAAGAGAATAAAGTGAATTTGATTTTGACTTACCTATAACTTTTAAACGGATGTGAAACCCAACATTTTTCTTCCATGATTACTTATCCAATTTTCTTTGTTTTCTAGATATATTTTGTTAAAAGGCAGGGACGTAAGCTTAGGATCATGCACATATTTAGAGCACTATTTGGCAGCAGTTTTGCAGAATGTTATCTATTTGCAAGAACACTAGATGTAAGCACTATTTCCTGCCATATAATGCTCCAGACACCTACCCAGGTATCTCGTCAACAAAAAATACAATGGGATTGATGCAAATTTGCTAATAGAACTTAACTGGAAAACTTTTTTTTTTCTGTCTGAATCACAAAATATTTTTTGGGGGGTTCATATCCCTTTAAAGGAAGTTTCTGATGCAGAAAGTAGCTGCTCTAATTTGTTAAAGGGACAGTCTACACTAAAATTGTTATTGTTTAAAAAGATAGACAACGTCTGTTCTACCCATTCCCCAGCTTTGCACAACTAACATTGTTATATCAATATACAGTACACAATAACGTGTAAACCTCTACATCTCTGCCTGTTTCTAAGCCACTAAAGAAAGCCTCTTACGTGGGCCATATAAATAACATTGTGCTCACTCCCATTGAGTTATTTAAGAGTCAGCACAACACAGCACTAATTGGCTAAAATGAAAGTCAATAGATAATAAAAAAAGTCATGTGATCAGGGGGCTGTCAGAAGATGCTTAGAAACAAGGTAATCACAGAGGTAAAAAGTATATTAATATAACACTGTTGGTTATGCAAAACTGGGGAATGGGTAATAAAGGGATTATCAATCTTTTTAAACAATCACAATTCTGGTGTGGACTGTCCCTTTAAAGTATGTCATTTTTTGTATTATTGTATTATGTCAGTTTTGCTTTATAAATTCCTTTGTATTTTCTTAACATTATTTAACAAAGCTCTACTTCAATTAGCAATGTATAATATAGAGAAGGATTGACACAGTTTACATTAAAATGTTTATCTGCTTTATAAATATTTTTCTTTTGTCTCATCCCATGTATCAATATGAGGAGAGCTAAAAGTAAATAAAAAAAAAAGGCAATAACGTAGCTTAAATATTTTTCTAAAAAAAATACTTAAAGTGAATGTAAGTTTTGATGCAAAAGTGCCCGGTTTTTAAAAATTCTGTTAAAAACAGGGGCACTTTGATTCATCAAAATTTACATTTCACTCGTTGTGAAGAAATACTTACCTTTTAAACTTGACAGCCGCTCCAGCTTCCCCCGGTCGTCGCAAGCCATTTCTGAAGTCAGAAATGATGGATTGGTCATCCTCCAATCCCGGCTCCCCTCCGCCCCGGGGAATCAGTGTCTGATTCAAAGCCGTGATTGGAGGAATCCGGATTCCTCATTTTAGACCCAGGAAGAGACTTTGCGACTGGCGGAGGAAGCTGGAGCGGCTGTCAAGTTTAAAAGGTAAGTATTTTTTTACAATACGAGTGAAATGTAAATTTTGATGAATTAAAGTGCCCCTGTTTTTAATCGACATTTTAAAAAACAGGCACTTTAGCATCAAAATTTACACTCACTTTAAAATATGTAAACATAAAGAGCTCTACTACATAATCTCTGAGTAAGAAATATGTCATGATGGCATTTTTGTACCCTCTGTTTTACAAATAAAACACTGATTAAATCAAAATCACTGTTAGTTTTTGATTTTCCTAATTATTTCTGGCAGCCAAAATATATTAATAAATATTACATTTTTATTGGACAAGGCATTTTATATGGGAGCAAGAAAACGGTATGGTTTTTTTTTTGCTAAATAATTTTAAGCCATTGAAGCTTCTACTTTATAATCCCTTTACTGACTGGAGAATCACTGTTACTGATACTCTGATAAGTACAATAAAGTATTACCATTATTCATGTATATCACAAAGTGACTAAATGTTTAAAATATTGAACAATATATATATATATTTATATTTAATCTCAGTTAATCTATTTTCAATATGTTTATATGGCCATTAAAATGTATTTAATTGGGAATCTATGATGGTCAGTGGTACCCACTGACAACTGAATTTAAATGGCTTCTTTCCTTGTCCTATAAATCTCTGTATTACGATCACTGTAGCATACATTGCGTTAGGTTATGTTCCAAGAGCCTTAATTCATCTCCCACGCACATATATATTCTCACTGTTCTCCTAATATTTATATATACATCTTTCACAAAATTTTGTTTAAAGGGACATAATAAATCTTTTAAATATTAAAAGCATTTGTTTATATTTTTGACGGCTACTATGAATAACAAGTATTTATTTAGACAGTTAAAATCTTTATTACTAAATATTAATATTGACTTTTTTGGTACAATGATTATGATTTATTTCTCAAAATGTTTGCTGGTCACAATGTTTTGGATAGAGAATCAAGTTTGGAATATTTTAAAGCAGAGTTTTCTATATTTAATTCCAGTTTTGCTATTGCTAATTAATAATTAGTGAGTTCTTGTAAATATTTTTCTAGATTGGTTACTGACAATTCTTTCTTTTTCTCTTTAATACTCAATTGTAGTTTTAATATTCTTCTGCAGCTCATACCATAAGTCTCTGCTTAATATGTCTTAGAGGAAGTAGCTGTGAAATACCTTACATGACTGACATGTACAAACATTATTAAGCAAAGGTGTTGGCTTGACAAACAGATCAAACCATGCAGTGCAAACAAAAAGTAGTGGAGTGTGACTGCCGAGTGAGCTAAAGGTTGGATATTGTTTATATTGAATTGTATGGGTCTCAGAATGTTACAAGGTGCATATTAATCATAATGCAAGGATGCACAGTATTTTCTTGCAATAATAGTATGCTTACCAAGTACACATTTAACCAGCAAACCATATGTGGTAGAATAAGACACTGTGCAATGCAGAATTATGCCCAGAAACTGGGTTTTGCAAGAGCATTTTGTGTATGAATATAGATGCATTACTTGAAGGGCACTTGCCAGGGAATCTAATATTCCCCAGAGGAGCTTTACAAATCCTTTTCTATAAGAGCTTACAGGATGTGTTGCTTTTCCATTTGTATGGTTTCTAGTAACAATACACCACAAATCAGGGTAAAATCCATACAATAGACGTATGAAAAAAAAGAGAAACAGGATTAGTGCATGTTCATTTTTCAGTGACTTCACTTTTGCTGAGGAATTTGCGTGATCAGTTCTGCCATGTCAAGTTCACCCTCTTCAGTGCATGTTGCAAAATGTGACGTTAATTGTATAAAATGGGCAGTGAACAAAACTGCTGAATGCACGTCTAGGTAAATACGGTCAGCTTTTGAATAAATTGTATATTGCCTATAGCAAGTCATAAATAATTGATATTTTGATAAACGTAAAACCCTTTTTTAAGAGCGCTAGCAAAATTGTAGGAACGTTGAAGTTTTGCTTTGAGTGAAACACAGAAGTCATTGATCTCATGACTACAGCACATGCACAATTTCTTTAACCTATTGCTCAGAAACCCACTGCAGCTGCATAAAGGAAGTTCTTACACATTTACCATCTGACACATATGATGCCTCTTCTCATGATTGTTTCTCCCAGCTTAGTTGTAGACAATATTGGGGTATGCATGTTTAGTGGGGGGTTATGGGGTTGGCTGTGTACCACTGGTCTGGCTGCATCACCCAGGGATCAATAGTTATACCTTGTGGTAAAGGTTATGGGATCAGAGTGCCTCTTCTGTGGCATGAGGAGGGTACGCCCATGTGTCAGGGTTTAAGCAGAGGCAGTGTGTAGGCTCTGGCCATTTACACCAGCTCATTCTCTGCACTAATGCAGGAATAGTGAGGCTTTAACTTAATGGGATAGTCCTAGTCATGATTCAGATAGAGCATGCAATTTTTAGCAGCTTTCTAATTTACTCATTATCAAATTTTCTTCGTTCTCTTGGTATCTTTATTTGAAAATGTAAAATTAGAAGCCGGCCCATTTTTTGTTTAGTATCTGGGTAAGGCGCTGATTGGTGTCTAAATGTAGCCACCAATCAGCAAGTGCTACCTAGGTGCTGAACCAAAAATGGGCCGGCTTCTAATCTTATATTCTTGCTTTTTCAAATAAAGATACCAAGAGAACGAAGAAAAATTGATGATAGAAGTAAATTAGAAAGTCGCTTTGAATCATGAAAGTT
Organism: Bombina bombina; assembly: GCF_027579735.1. NCBI lineage: Eukaryota > Metazoa > Chordata > Amphibia > Anura > Bombinatoridae > Bombina > Bombina bombina. The sequence continues at coordinate 945,586,731 of NC_069501.1, forward strand.
TAATTTTGAGTAGACTATCCCTTTTAATTTTTCTTGTGCAAAAAAATCCTTTAACTTGTTTAACGGCTACTCTTTCATCTGTATGATACAAAATGTTTTAGTTTAATGTCCCTTTAAAAGAAATTAAAGAAACAACAATGCTCAACGGTTGTGAAATGTTGGAGTAAATTGAGAATAAATTTAATCTCTTCCTATTGAATTATATTTCGACTTGGACAACCAGTTCTTTTATTAGCAACATACCAGTAAAACAATGTGCTTCCTCATGTTTTAATTCTGTTGTTCCAGTCATGGAAGCTATGTCTTCCTGTAGAGAGCTATATGGTTATATTAGGATGCCGCCCATTAAAGGTCAGAAAAGTAGAACAAATTGGTTTTTCAACACTCTGCGCTTGCATGTTGTAATCAGTTTGCAAGAGCATGTGATGGTTGTCTTTTAGCAGCTACTGCATTAAGAATTGATTAGGAAAAGCAAAGGAACTGTTATGTTATATATTGTCTCTTGAGTGTGTATGTAATTATATTTGTACATCTATCATTTCTAGATGTGAATATTTGTATATTAGGGTAGAGGTTGCAGTAAAAAAGTGTTTAGTAAGTAGTAATCATTTTTTTTTACTGGAACAGCATAATAAAAGTGATTTTCCCTCTTCCTCAGACCAGAAGCAATACTGATCAATGTGTTAGAATTTACAGATTCTAACCTTCGAGAAGGGTTAAAAGGCCATGCATTGATGTAGTGATGTGAGAGTAGAAACAGGAAGCTGTCATAAAAATCACGGGGCAGTGAGTGAAGGGTGCAGGACTTAGAGAATAAAGTTTACTCAAGTTAGGCAAATCATTTTGAAGCAACAACACTATGTTGTACAGAGATGATATGTGGTAATACATACTTAAATTGGATATGTAGAAATAATATATTTTATTACCTTTTTTATTTTGTTTCTCACACAAAGTCCTCAATGATATAATAGACTTGATCCTTAAGAAAAGTTTATCTAATGATTTTTCAAATAAAAATCACCATAAAAGGTTTATGGGGATTTTTCTAGAAACATTATTTGATCAGATATTAATCAATTGCAAGATTTTCTAATTTATCAATATTTGTGCAAAGAAAGAAATGACCCTCGGTTTCCAGCATTTTACTAGTTTCAGGATATATTAAAACAGAACTGCAACTCAAAATATGTTGTAGTTGTGTGGTTTTTTTTTGTTTTTTTTTTCCCATTCACAGATTATTATTATTATTATTATTATTATTAGTTATTTGTAGAGCGCCAATAGATTCTGCAGCGCTATAACCATAGGAATAATATGCAAAGGTAGCATTTATAGGAGACAAATGCACTTTGCCAAGAGTTGCACTGTTGTAAATCGGCTCTCATGAATGTGATCTATAAACCAGCTGGGCTTGTAAGCTTACATGCTAAGGGGGTTCCAAGTTATGACAAAGGAGGAGAGAACTAAAGTAAGAAATGTTAGTGTGTATTCTATGCATCACTGAACAGTAGAGCGCTTGAAACTATGAAAACTAGAGGAGAGTCTTGTGGAGAGAGCCCCACAAAATAGGGGCCATTCCGGAGACTTCCTGTAGACTTGAATGTGAGGAGGTAACAAGAGAGGAGGAGAGGAGAAGGTTGTGAGTAGAGCGAAAGGGGATGGGAAGGATATATTTTGAGTTGCACTTCTGTTGTAATCTTTTCGGTGTTGGAACTAATCGATTGCCAGAAACTGAGGTTGATTTTGCTGCAGTGTATTCTTGAAATTAATTTAGATATTGAAAGGATTGGTCAGGGTTAAATGATGTCTAACTGGAGTGCAGTGTTTGATTTCATTGTGATTTTTTTGATACAATATCTGTGCAGATCCATTGGTGCTGCATCCCATGCACATTGTATGATGTATATCCTGTTTGCAGATGAGTATGATCCTTTAAAGTAGAGGTCCTGGGGCCATATGCAGCCCTCAGGATAGTTTAATCTGGCCCTCCCTTGTTTATTAGGTAAATGTAATAATTTGGCCCATCCCATTTTTTTAGGTTTCTAAAAGGTGTAGCAATTTGATCTATATAGGCAGGTAGCAATTTAATCTATATAGGCAGTCACAAGATAAATATGAAGACATGGGGCCGATTTATCATCGGTCTGTCCAACATGATCCGCTCAGCATCGATGAATGCCGACAGCATAAGCTGTCAGCATTTATCATTGTACAAGCAGTTCTGCTTGTGCAATGCCGCTCCCTGCAGATTTGCGGCCAGTCGGACGCTAGCAGGGGATGTCAATCAGCCTGATCGTATGAGATTGGTCAGATTGATGTCCGCAGCCTCAGAGCAGGCAGACCCATTAAGGAGCAGCGGTCTTAAGACCGCTGCTTCATAACTGCTGTTTCCGGTGAGCCTGAAGGGGCATCAGGGGCCATTCGGCCCTTGATAAATCTGCCCCAAGGAGGCATTTTCCAGCATAGACTCCCATTATGCACTGCTTGTATAAATGCCACTTTTATTCAGTTCCAGAATGATTTCTTCACTTGGCACTCACAAGATAAATATATACTGTGTACGTTGTGGACTAGATCTCCTACCATGCACTACTACTTGGGTATATATATCCAGTTCACAAGCAGTCACTTTGTTCAAGTGGCCCCATGGGAGAAGAACACTTGGCCAGTGGCCCCTAGATACAATGAGCTTGATACCCCTGCTTTAAAGGGACATTAAAAACTAAATAAATGTTAGATATAATGATGCAAAGAAAAGATTAGTCTGAGAATAACATATAGATGCATTTTCTTAGTTTTATTAGCTGTTTAAATATTGACAAAATAAGTGTAAAGTTTTATTGTCTATAAAACAATGGGAGCTGTCATGTTGTAACTTAGGTTACCTTCTCTGCTGTGACAAATTAGGGACAGTTATAAATAGGTCACTAGAGTGTGCAGCCAATGGCTGTGTGGAATATAACAGTGCTCTACACTTCCATTTCTAACAGGAACTGAAAAGCTCACAATATCAGAATGGAATTACAGGAAAAGGGGAAAAATAAATAATAAAAGTGTGTGTGTGTATATATATATATTTCTTAGGAGAGCACTCACAGGATTTTTACATCAATACGTTTTTATTTCCAATTCATAGAGATAACAGTTTGATTGTCAACGTTTCGGCCCCTGTTTGGGCCTTTCTTTATATACGATTTATCATTTTATATTACCATTTCAAAGTGTTAAATATCCCTTTAATATTCTTTGTTTTGTTGTGCTGACCTTTGTCCCTCTGTTCTCACATTGCTGTATTACTTTATCTCTTTTTACCACTTCTCTGTGTTTTAATGGGGCATTGAACTCTATGATTTCCCCATAAAATGTTTATGGGCAGTAAAAAAAAAATACTTTGAAATGTAGTTTCATGATCCTCTTTTTCCTGCAATTTGACTGTCCTTCTTTTTTTTTATTTTTATTTTTTTACTTTTTTTCTTCCAATCTCAGCCAGAGTAAGGGCATACTACAGACTTCAGAAGCTTAACCATTACTACATTACATTGATTGCCTGATGTGTAGTAGCTCATTTATACCTTTCCTTAAATAACCGCAACAGTAGAGATTAAATACCCAAGAGACTTTTCAAGGGGTATGTCCTTGGGTTGCAAAACAATTACAATTTTGTTAAGAAAATGACATATATTTAAATGCTTCTAAAACCTTTATATTCTATACAGATCAAACAAAATCAAATGGCAAATTTAGTTCTTGAAGATGCTATTTATAAGTCTCTGTGGCCCAACTCTCTGACCACACAGGCATAGGTGTGTGCACCAATAATGTAGTTAAAGGAATAGCCTAGTAAAAAATAAGATAGAGCATGCAATTTTAAGCAACTTTCCTATTATACATTTTTGTTGGTTCTCTTGGTATCTTTATTTGAATGTAAGCTTAGGAGCCGGCCCATTTTTGGTTCAGAACCTGGGTAGTGCTTGCTGATTGGTGGCTACATTAAGACGCCAATCAGCAAGCTCTACCCAGGTAATGAGCCAAAAATGGGCTGGCTCCTAAGCATAAATGTTTTGCTTTTTAAATAAAGATAGCCAGAGAACAAAGAGAAATTGATAATAGAAGTAAATTAGAAAGTTGCTTAAAAATTACATGCTCTGTCCGAATCACAAAAGTTTAATTTTGACTAGACCATCTCTTTAAAGGGACAGTATACCCTACATTTTTCTCTCCATTAATTTGTTCCCAGTGATCCATCTTACCTGCCAAAATGTATTAAATTGTTAATAAATAGCTTCTTTTACTTTTATTTTGGCATTTAAAATAGCTGATTTTGCCTGTGGTATCCATACCTATAATTAAGTATACGATAAAGAAAAGTTGTGTAAACATAGCAAGCAGAATAAATCATACTCCCAATAGGAGTTAGGAGAATGAAATGTAAATTTTTAAATATGTTAATATTCATTTGCACTTTTTAAGTATTCTAAGCTTCAGGCTTATAGACAGATATAATATAAAGAATCATGATTGTGTATAGAAAGCGATAAAATAAGGAAATCTGATTTTACTCCAAACTCCACCCATTTTGATGGATTGGGGTTTCAATGAACAAAACCAGCTATTTCATATACAAAAACAAACCTAAAGACCATCTTTATATATAAAATTTAAAAAAGAAAAGCAAAAAACAGATATCCTCATTCCAGTGGGAAAATTTTTCAACCGGGTCAAATGGATCACATCTTGTTGAATGCAGATAAACTATTTGCCCTCCATTTATGTCCATGTTCTGCAAAAGTAACCTAAGACCAACCTAACCGCACCCAAGTTACAGTTCGCCCCCCCCCCCCCCACATTGCAGTTCCAAATCTGAAGGAGATAATGTGGCGAGTTAGTTCTATTTACTGTGTCTGTCCAGTTAGGAATACATTTTAGAAATTCTATTAATCAATAAAAATATAAAATAACAACAGACATGAACAATGTTTAGGCAAGATAGATGACATTAATTTGACTACATCTTCACAGCATGCCAGATCCTTGCACAATGAAGAGCATAAGCTTCGTGTAATTTATTATTTTTTAGCTGTTTTACAACTTCAGCTCTCAGCAACATTTGTGGGGACTGTGTGTTGCAGATAGGGAGATATTTATGAGTGTTTGGAAATAATAAACTATCTTTTGTATTTTACATAAGCTGTTTTATGCAATGCATTCCCATGTTGACAAATGCCAAATATCTTCCTGGCTCCGTCCTGAACTTTCCATTTTGGAAAGTGATTGGTTAAATAAACATAGCCAACAAGCTGCATTGTGGTCCTGTAGCCTTAGGTTGGATCACCAGGCAGAAGATTACCAAAATACATTTTACCACTTGCTTCTAGTTCTTGTCTCAGCCTGTAAGTTCTGAGAACTGCATCTTACCGCTGCCTTCCTTTTCCCACTCTTCTTGCAAGCACGCCACTTCCCTGCATCTTCTAATATCCTCAGGCAATTCTGTAAATAGGAGCGCTTACATAATTCCAAACCAGCTTGTTTTTCAGCTGTAAGGGACTGATTCTAAGTTTATTAATTCAAGCATGATATTATTGTAATTCATTGCCTTCTAAATTCATTTTCTTGAAGTTTGTTAAGAGTAGGCATAGTCACACTGTTTTTAAAGAGCAGTATGTGTTTACAAAATAATCCCACCATCATTAAAGGGACACTGAACCCAAATTTTTTCTTTCGTGATTCAGATAGAGCATGCAATTTTAAGCAACTTTCTAATTTACTCCTATTATCCATTTTTCTTTGTTCTCTTGCTATCTTTATTTGAAAAATAAAGTCCAGAACCTTGGACAGCACTTGTTTATTGGTGGATGAATGTACCCAGGTTGTTCACCAAAATGGGCCGGCATTTAAACTTACATTCTTGCTTTTCAAATAAAGATACCAAGAGAATGAAGAGCATTTGCTAATAGGAATAAATTAGAAAGTTGCTTAAAATTGCATGCTCTATCTGAATCACAAAAGAAAAAAATTGGGTTCAGTGTCCCTTTAAGCACATAATGAAAGTCTGTCTGCATTCTACCCTAAAACAGGCTACTTATCTTCTTAAAAATGCCTGTGTTTTCTCTTTTAGAAAAAGCTGAAGGCATCATTATTTTTAGTATTTTCTGCTGCTCTTCCAATGAGAGATCCCTTATGGTTGCACATGTTCCTGATATGTTGTTTCTGCACTTTGAGACATAACCATTGCAAACACCTCTACATTCCATGGAGCTTGGGACAAGCAACAATTTTTTACACAAAAGCCAGGTATTTTATAGCAAAGACAAGCAAAATAAATGTGTGTATGTATCATAACAGAAATGCTACTGAATGACAATTGGCAGCCTCTCATGCCCCACTCTACACAATAGTGTAATTTCAGAGGGAATATGAAGGGAACAGATAGATGCTACTTAACCCTTCAACTGCTGAGCTGTTCCCACCCCTGTGCTGAGCTGTTTTAGAGTTTATAGATGCTGCTCACATGTAAGTCACACTGTAGGTTATTTGGAGGCACTTGAGACATTTATCTGGGGCTGGCTAACTAGATGGAAGGGCATTGAGGCATTCTTAGATTCTACCTCTTTTCCGGATCTCATAATGCTATCCATTTTCTCAGTAATATCCTGACAATAATTCTCTAAAAGCCTTTCAATCTCGGTTATGAAAAAAACACGAGGAACCTCTTGCTAGGGGCTCGTGTTTTTTTGTTGTTTTTTTTTTTTTTTTTTTTAAACTTCACCACCACAGACGTGAAAAAACACATTTAGCCTTGCGAGTTGTAGAAAATGAGAGCTCTGTGCTATCTAAACGTTCGCAATGAAGGCCAAACTACACAGGGTGAACACATTGTATGTTTACACTTTAATATTACACCAAAAACAAATATAATTACACTGTTTTCAATTCACTGTACCTTTAAAATGTCTGTTGCATAGATTTTCCTTTCAGAGTAATTGGTATTTTGATAAAATCTCGCCAACTTTTAATTTGCAAGGGGGGGGGGAGGAAGTGAAATCTGTAGGGTGGAAATGTTTAGAGAATTACGTAGGTATTTGAGAGACCATTTCATACACGGCCATGGAACGCCCATGTTCAGGCCATTTTACAATTAAAAAAACAAACAATTATGCTTTGTATTTTGTACTTTATAAGTACAAATTTCTGTGTGTTTTTTTTTTTTTGCACATCTAGTGAACTTAAATTAGGATTTATGCTGTGCATATTTAATACAATTTTCTTTTTTCTGTATGTTAAATACAAATTTTTACAATTTTGATAAAATAACATTTTTGATGCACCTAAACAATTCAATTTTTTTCCTGAGTACTTTAATATCAATGGTTAATTTATTAATTTTGTATGATTTTTAAGTTACGATTTTCATTGTGCACTTTTGTAATGTATGCATCTCATTCACATACAAATATGCAGTATATGCCCCTTAGCGAAACCATTTTCAGGGTAAAAAGTGGCTTTAGAGAATTCCATCAGGGGAATAGAAGGGCTGGTGAGCATTCTTAGGGAATCTTGCCAGCCCAAAGAGCTTTAGAGAATCAGGCCCTAGTTAAGGGGGTACAGCTGTGGATTAACTCAGTGTTGTCATGCAGTCCATTGCCGTCAACTATTCTCCTTTCTGAGTGCAACCAATCGCGAAAATACCTCCATCAATCTACTATGTATTCTTTCATTCACATGCTGGTGACTATTGTGGATGGTGTTCTAGAGCTTGTATTTTCTGCAGATTATATGGGCCTCTCCCGAAGCCAGAATTTTTGCGACCTATAAGATGGCCACCTCCGGAAGTCCCCTCCTTCAAACTCTCTATACTTTGAATAATCGTAGTAGGATCTTGTTTCTGGCCTGCAAGGAAGTAATCTGTTAACATAACATGTAATTATATCATACAATATGGTTGATAGAATATGAGAGTAGCAGAAGCAAATATGTTTGCACTGTTGTTAAAAGGCCATTAAAAGCATACAATTTATATTTAAAAAAACCTAAGCATATTAACAAGTACAAGTTTGCATGACTTGTGGTGTTATATTAAAGAGACATATAGATCATTTTTATAAATGTTGCAAAAAGTCTCTACCAAAGAAATGTGTTGTCGTGTTCATCCTAGATAGTGGGGGCCACAATGCAGTCTTGCTATGTTTTTATATTTGACACTCTGCATCTCCAAACTGAATCCTGCAGAGAGTAATTGTTTTGTTTTTTTCTGTTTTTTTTCTTATTGCTCCCTTTTTTTAAAAATAATTTTTATTTGAGGTTCAATATAAAGCACACAAATAGCAAAAGAAAAGTACAAAAATCTAGTTTACAATAAACATTGCAAGTGAATTCAAAGAAAATATTGCACAAACCTCCTGAATGACTCACAAGGCCACTTTTGGACTTTGTAACCATAGAGCAAATTTATAGGGGTTATCTTGATCAAAGGAGACCACTCTTCGGTCCCATATGTCTAACCTAATTTACTATTTTAACATCTATTTTGATGAAACCACAAGAACAAAATAAATAATTTTGAATAATATTGGAGACTTGGGTTCAGATACTGTCGGAATTGGAGAAAAAGGCTTACAGATAAAAGCTGAGCTTATTTCAATGTCGTACTAGGGAATGGTCTATTACTAGCTAACCGGATACGGATGGGTCATGGGTATTATGTTTATAGTTACAACATTCATAACAAAACCATATATTTGCTAAATTGCTATTATATGAGAGTATTCTTATATATATATAAAATAAAAATATGCCAGTTACTGCTCTATAGTATATAGGCCACAACCAGTTACAATTATGGGGATATAACCATAGAATAAAGGTATCCCTAAGAGTAAGTAAGGTCTAACTTTGGAACAGTACCTTCTATTTCGCAAGGAACAAAGTTATAGTAATTTAAGGTAAACTTAGAAGTAACCCCTCTTATCAATACTTTTGGGGTAGTGAAGACCTGAATATACCACCCGGCCACAGGTGGCACTACATAATTTGTATGTCAAATGCATACTACCCCAGAATGAAAAAAATAGAGGAAAGGGGTTAAATGACAAACCTGGCACTGTCAAATAATTGTAATTAGCTTCTATTAAAATAAGTACCTCATAGGGGCATAGATTACTATCACCATTAGTACCCTCCATACCTATACGGATAAGCAGAGACGGTATTTGTAAAGCCCATAACAAGGAATACATATAGGGTAAGTGAGTCTGGACCCAAGTGTATCTGAAATGTAATAATGTTAACAGATACTTTTTAGAGCTGTAGTACTCAAAATTTACATGAAAGGGAACACCTTAAATAATTGTTAAAATGCAAACTGATAGAACAGAACAGTTAACTACATGTACACACTGGAAACCTAGTAAGCTAGACGTCTTAAAGAATTACACTATTTACCTAATCATACATCAAAATATTATTTGGTCCTTTCTAGACTGTGAGATGAAATTTTAGCACACAATGGATCCTGTATATTAAATAAAAAACGAGTTTAACCGCCAGAGAGTGAATGACTATATTTGCAAACAGTTTGTGCTTGAAGATAGAATGTAGGCACATACATGTGAATAAAGTCCCCCCAGCGTCAAACCTAGTTGCCATCATATGGGTTTGTTTAATCTCTATGAAGGAGAATCATAAGTGGGAATATCGCCATTAATTGTAATAGGCAAAGTCTCACAAGCAGCAGTACATAGATAACAGAGCAGGCAGCAGTTCCATTATTAAACCAGGCACGGCTCACTGGTTGATAGAGATGTAATTGAAGACAGGTATACCTTGGAGTGCCATATTTCAGCATAGAATTGTAGCATTCACACTACTGACTTCTGAGTGCTATATCGGACTCACCCTATCCCAGATTTCCAGCACTGCAAGCTGCTGTAGATTGGGATCAAGTGAAGTGACTAAGAGCCAAGCTTGAAGCGTGTACATATGAGTGGGGGAATAAATGTCTCTTAACGCATCTCCCGCTCCCTGTAGAGAGAGGCTGCTGTAGGTCTGTGTTCAAATCGCTATGTATTTGTCTAAGCGGGGCCCAAATCTTTGTCATATTATTTTCTGCACCACAATCTGTGACAGCAACCATCCGCAATGTCTCAGTGCACTTAGCTTTTATGAGATCATTGCCCCTGTATCTTCCAGAGGTTGCCAATTTGCAGTCTGGTCTTATTTCAGCAGTCAATATCCTGAGCTCCTTTACTTTTTCCCCCAGATTGTATAGGTGACCCACCCTGTTTGGTCAACGGTGTATTAGAGATATTGTTTACAGCCTCTGAAGACTTTCTCAGAAACAAAACAGTGTCAAGTTCCATCTCCTTATGAATAGCACCATGTTCCCCAGGCACATTGCTAAATGGCTCCTCAGACTCATCTATGTAGAAACTGTTTGGGACCAGGGGGCTCAGCACTTTCTTCCCTTTTCACGCATGGAACTTTGTCAAAGCATTGATCCAGTTTCCAAAAGTGTTATTCATACAGTGTTAGCAATGTTCTTTCTAGTTTCTGCATCTCCATTATGAAACAAAAGACGAAAGCCAAAGAGTATCTCAGTACAGATACTGCTCAGTAACCCTGTTGCCCCGGGGGGGGGGGGGGGGTATTATGCAGCAGCCTAAACTCCATACATTGTGAACCACATCTAAAAGTCCTGTAAGATTGTGTTGTCAGCAGGGATTGATCTTATTGTTGAATGGCAGCTCTCACCATGTCAAGTTATGATAGTGCCACGTGGTCACTTACCATGTTACTTTGCTGAAGAACATAGGCTAGATATGTGACCCCTGAGCAAGTATCTGGACTCCAGCAATGTTCAGCAACGTTTTCCAGAATGTAGGTCCTATATAAAGCATGTATTTGATATTTAAATCCTTCTATTTAGTTTTAGAGCCAGGAGCTCAGAGAAAACATCCAGCTACATCAGCTATCGGCTCCGCTCTCCCGTGTTTTGTATTTTGATCCTATATTAGCATTTCTCTTCTGCAACAAATTTGTACTGAGGGCAGTGGAGGAGATCACATATGTCTGTTTCCAAGTGCAAGAAAAATGTGTGTGTGTGTGTTAGTAAAGGGATAGTAAAGTCAAAATTAAAGGGACATGAAATCCAAAATGTTTCTTTTATAATTCAGATTGAATATACAGTAACAACTTTCCGGTTTACCTCTTAGCTAATTTGCTTTGTTCTTTTGGTATCCTTTTGTTGAAAAGCATATCTAGGTAGACGCAATGAGCTAGTAGCTAGCTGTTTGGTGGCTGCACATATATGCCTCTTGTAATTGGCTTACCAATGTGTTCAGCTAGCTCTCAGTAGTGCATTTCTGCTCCTTCAACAAAGGATACAAAGAGAATAAAGCTATTTTGATAATAGAAGTAAATTGGGAAGCTGTTTACAAATGTATGCTCTATCTGAATCATGAAATTTGGGTTTTATGTCCCTTTTAAACTTTCATGATTTAGATAGAGCATGCAATTTTAAATAAAATTTGCTTTGATCTCTTGGTATTTCTTTGTTGAAGGCTAAACCCAGGTAGGCTGATATGAGTTTAGGAGTGTGCACGTGTTTATTGCACTCTATGGTAGCAGTATCTGTAAATGTATAATACTGTCATAAACAATGTTGCAAATACTGCTGCCAGATGACTTGAGACACCTCACCTAGGATTACTCTTTATCCCCTTGCACCAATTGGACATAGATCTACGTCATGTGGTACATAGCCCATCGTACCACATACCATAGATCTACATCTGAACTTCAGGCAGCCCATGTGGACTTACTGTTGGTGGGCTGCTGGCATCTGTCTACATATGGTAATTGAGCATGATCAGTGCTACGTTACCATATGAAGGCAGATTGCCAGACTGCTATTTCTTTCATGTAAGTGGCAAGAGTCCATCAGCTAGTGATGTATAGGATATACATTCCTACCTGGCGGGGCAAAGTTTCCCAAACCTCAAAATGCCTATAAATACACCTCCCACCTCACTCATACTTCAGTTTTACAAACTTTGCCTTCGTTGGAAGATGGTGAAGCAAGTCATGCTTGATTTCTTCTGTGAAAAGCGCTTCTAAGCATTTTGAAGCCCAGTTCCTCTCAAAGTACAGTGTTTGTCTGAGGGATGTGAAGGGAGTATTTGCCTAATGATGCCATGTTTTCACCTATGGGAATTCTAAGGCTCTCTGTAAATTCGGTTGTGGGGATTCATCTGCCACCTCCCTTTACAGATCGACATTATACTCCTATACCATTACCTCTGATGATATGTTTCAGTACTGGTTTGGCTGTCTGCTATATGTGGATGGGTGTCTTCAGGTAAGTATATATCTTTTTTTTTAAAGACATTCTCAGTTATGTTTGGCACTTTATATTTTTTAAGTTTTAAATATATATTGCATATATTTGCCATGAGTTAGGTCTATGTTTACTTCCATTTGCAGTTTAACAGTTTCAGCATGGAAAATTATATATTTATTTGCTCTTTGCTTTCATTTGTTACAGACGGCTATGATATGTGATTTTGTTTTTCATATAAACATTTTTTCCCATTCCTGAAACTGCTATTTTGTGGAAATTGGATAATTTGTTTAAATGTTTTTTTTTCGTTTTTGTTACATTTTTCAAGATGTCTCAAACTGATCCTGCCTCTGATGTTGCTGTAGGAACCAAGTTGCCTGAAAACAAATCTACCAAAGCTAAGTGTGTATGTTGTAAATTGGCTGATCTTCCTTCTTCAGCTCAAGTATGTGGCACTTGTTATAAGAAATTGTTTCGTGCTGATAATGTTCCTATAAGTACAAATACATCTAATGTTAAACCTTCACAGTCAAATGTACATGATATTCCTGTAGATATAAAAGATTATATTGCTGCAGCCATAGAAAAGGTTATTACTGCTATTCCGCCTTCAAATAAACGTAAAAGGTCTCTCCATAATTCTGATGAAGTTTGTATTGATCAACAGCATACTGAAGTATTGTCTGCTGATGAGGATTTCTCTGGCTCAGAGGATCCTACTTCAGACTCTGAAATTGATAAATCATCCTTTATTTTTAAGATGAAATATATTTGTTCTTTGTTAAAGGAAGTATTGTTTACTTTAGGTATTGATGAATCTAGTCCTCTTAATAACAAGAATAGCAAATGTTTGAATTCTGTTTTTAAAACTTCTGAGGTTACTCTTGAAGTTTTTCCTATTCCAGATGCTATCTCTAATATGATTACTAAGGAATGGTCTAAGCCTGGTACTTCTTTTAATCCTTCTAGGTTTAAAAATTGTATCCTTTACCTGTGTCCAATTTAGAGCTTTGGGAGAAAGTCCCTAAGGTTGATGGCGCTATTTCTACTCTTGCTAAACGAACTACTATTCCTATAGAAAATAGTACTTCTTTTAAGGATCCCTTAGATGGGAAGATTGAAACTTATCTTAGGAAGGCATATTTGCATACTGGCTATATTCTTAGACCTGCTATTTCTATAGCTGATGTTGCTGCTGCTTCAACTTTTTGGTTGGATAGTCTAGCACAGCGGTTCTTGGATCCTGATGTGACTAGCATTGTTATTTTACTTCAAAATGCTAATGTTTTTCATTTGTGATGTTATATTTGATATTATTAAGATTGATATTAGTCTTTAGCTATTCTATCTAGAAGAGCTTTATGGCTTAAATCATGGTGTCTAAATCTAGATTACTATCTTTATTCTTTCAAGGTAATAATTTATTTAGTTCTCAATTGGATTCTATTATCTCTATTATCACTGGGGGTAAGGGAGTTTTTCTGCCTCAAGATAAGAAATCTAAGGGTAAATTTAAAGCTCCCAATCGTTTTCGTTCCTTTCATCAGACTAGGGAACAAAAAAACACTCCTTCCCCTAAGGCCTCTGGTTCCATTTGGAGACCATCCACAAATTGGAATAAATCCAAGCCTTATAAGAAACCAAATACAGCCCCTAAGACTGCATGAAGGTGCGGCCCTCAAACCAGTCAACTAGTGAGGGGCAGATTAAAATTTATTTGGGAAGATTCTGTCCAAAATCAGTGGATTCAGGATATTGGTTCTCGGAGGTATCAAGTAGGTTTCAGAATAAGACCTTCCATGTTCCAATAAACCCTGTGAAGGCTCAGGCTTTCCTGAAGTGCGTTTCAGACCTAGAGCTTTCAGGGGTGATTGTTCCAGTTCCTCTACAGGTACAGGGTTTGGGTTTTTATTAAAATCTGTTCATTGTCCCAAAGAAGGATTCATTCAGACCAGTTCTGTATCTGAAAACTCTAAATCATTTTGTAAGAGTCCCAAATTTCAAGATGGTGACTATAAGGACTATTCTGCCATTTGTTCAGCAAGGTCATTTTATGTCCACAATAGACTTACAGGACGCTTATCTTTATATTCCGATTCAGCCAGATCACTATTGGTTTCTGAAATTCTCTTTTCTAGACAAGCATTACCAATTTGTTGCTCTTCCGTTTGGCCTAGCGACAGCTCCAAGAATCTTTTCAAAAGTTCTCAGTGCCCTTCTATCTGTAATCGGAGAGCAGGGTATTGCGGTGTTTCCTTATTTGGACGATATCTTGGTACTAGCTCAATCCTTTTTATTTATCAGAATCTCACACGAAACAACTTGTGTGGTTTCTTCAAAGCCATGGTTGGAGGATCAATTTACAAAAGAGTTTCTTGATTCCTCAGACAAAGGTCACCTTTTTAGGTTTCCAGATAGATTCAGTGTCCATGACTCTTTCTTTGACAGAAAAGAGATGAATGAAGTTAGTGTTAGCTTGTCTAAACCTTCAGTCTCTATCATTCCCTTCAGTGGCTATGTGCATGGAAGTTTTAGGTCTCATGATTGCAGCATCGGACGCGATCCCCTTTGCTCGTTTTCAAATGAGACCTCTTCAGCTTTGCATGTTGCACCAATGGTGCAGGGAATATACCCAGATATCACAGTTGATATACTTGAGTCCCAACATTCGACAATCTCTGTCTTGGTGGTTAAACCATCACCTTATTGTTCAAGGGGCCTCCTTTGTTTATTCTTCCTGGACTGTGATCACAACAGATGCAAGTCTTACAGGTTGGGGAGCTGTCTGCGAGTCTCTGACAGCACAGGGGGTTTGGGAACCTCAGGAGGCGAGGTTATCAATCAATATTTTAGATCTCCGTGCTATTTTCAGAATTCTTCAGGCTTGGCCTCTATTGAAGAGAGAACTTTTTATATTCAATTCCAGACAGACAATATCACTACAGTGGCATATGTCACTCATCAAGGGGGGACTCACAGTCCTTCAGCAATGAAAGAAGTATCTCTGATACTTTCTTGGGCAAAATCCAACTCTTGTCAAATTTCTGCGATTCATATCCGAGGAGTAGACAATTGGGAAGCGGATTATCTCAGTCATCAGACTTTACATCCGGGAGAGTCGTCTCTCCATCCAGATGTGTTTTTTTCAATTGGTACAGACGTGGGATCCCCCAGAAATAGATCTGATGACCTCGCGTCTTAAGAAGAAGCTTATCCTTCCAGGTCCAAGGATCCTCAGGCGGAGATGGTAGATACTCTAGCAGTTCCTTGGTTTTACCAACCTGCTTACATTTTTCCGCCTCTGGTTCTTCTTCCAAAAGTGATCTCCAAGATCATAATGGAACACTCTTATGTGTTTCTGATAGCGCCAGCTTGGCCTCTCAGGTTTTGGTATGCGGACCTTGTCAGGATATCCACTTGCCAACCTTGGCCACTTCCTTTAAGGCCAGACCTTCTTTCTCAAGGGCTGATTTTCCATCAGGATCTATACATTTTGATGGCATGGAAATTAATCGCTTAGTCATAGAGGTTTTTCTGACTCAGTGATTAGCACAATGATACAGGCTTGTAAGTTTGTTTCCAGGAAAATGTATTATCTGGTTTGGAATACCTATATTTCTTGGTGTTCCACTCATAATTATTCTTGACATTCTTTCAGAATTCCTAGGATTTTACAGTTTCTTCAGGATGGTTTGGATAAGGGTTTGTCTGCAAATTCTTTGAAAGGACAAATTTCTGCTCTTTCTGTCTTATTTCATAGAAAGATTGCTAAACTTCCCGATATTCACTGTTTTGTTCAGGCTTTGATTCGTATTAAACCTGTTATTAAATCTATTTCTCCTCCTTGGTGTCTCTCAGTTTGGTTTTGAGAATTTTGCAGGCTCCTCCTTTTGAGCCTATGCATTATTTGGATATTGAACTACTTTTTTTGGAAGGTATTATTTCTTTTGGCTATCTCTTCTGCTAGAAGAGTTTTTCCGAAACGTCTGCTCTCTCTTGTGAGTCTCCTTATCATCAATAGGGAAATTGTTGTTCCTTCTTTATGTCCTAATCCTAAGACTACTCTTAAAAGGTCTTTACATTCTTTGGATGTGGTAAGAGCTTTGAAATATTATTTTGAGGCTACTAAAGATTTCAGAAAGACTTCTAGTCTATTTGTTTTTTCTGGCTCCAGGAAAGGCCAGAAAGCCTCTGCCATTTCTATGGCATCTTGGTTGAAACTTTTGATTCACAAAGCTTATTTGGAGGTGGGACAGTCTCCGCCTCAGCTCATTCTACTAGATCAGTTGCCACTTCTTGGGCTTTTAAGAATGAAGCTTCAATTGATTAAATTTGCAAAGCAGCAACTTGGTCTTCTTTTCATACTTTTACTAAATTTCACCATTTTGATGTGTTTGTTTTTTCGGAAGCAGCCTTTGGTAGAAAGGTTCTTCAGGTTGTTGTATCAGTTTGATTCTAATGCCTTTTTTATTTTAATTTTTCTGGCATTTTTAAGAAAACTTAATTATTTTTTTGGATTTCATTTCTCAGCGGATTTAGCTGTTTTTATTTTATCCCTCCCTCTCTAATGACTTGTGGACTTCCACATTTTGGATATTATATCCCATACGTCACTAGCTCATGGACTCTAGCCCCTTACACGCAAGAAAACATAATTATGTACATGATAAATTTAATTTCTTTCATATTGGCAAGAGTCCATGAGACCCACCTTATTTTTTGTGGTTTTGATTTTTTTTTTATATAAAGCACATCATTTTTCTCCAGTTCCTCTTTTTTGTATGCTTTTTACTTTTTTTTTTACACCTCACTTCTTGGCTATACGTTAAACTGAAGTATGAGTGAGGTGGGAGGTGTATTTATAGGCATTTTGAGGTTTGGGAAACTTTGCCCCCTCCAGGTAGGAATGTATATCCCGTACGTCACTAGCTCATGGACTTTTGCCACTATGATCAGGTAAGTTCTTACCTTAATTATGTATGTGTGTGTGTGTGTGTATGTGTGTATATATATATATATATATATATATATTTATATGTATATGTGTGTGTATGTATATGTGTGTGTGTGTGTATGTATGTATGTATATATATATATATATATATATATATATATATATATATATATATATATATATATATATATATATATATATACACATACACACACATACAGAGAGAAGTGCACTCACAGGAATGAACAACTGGCTCAATAACATTGTTAGCCTGTTCTATGGCGATTTACCAGACTGATATACTACAGGAAATTTCTTCTCTGTGAAAAGCATTACTGGGCTAAAAGAAGCTGCACCCAGGTGGTAAATCGCCATAGAACAGGCTAACAATAGTATTGAGCCAGTTGTTCGTTCCTGTGAGTTTGCTTCTCTCTGTGTGTATTTAGTCTTGCTATGGGAAAAAAGGGGAAACCAGACGTGGACTCCTTGCTCAGTGTGCTTAGAGGAATATGGCTACACCTCACTGACAAGGCCCAATGAAGGCCGAAACGATCGTCTGGGGTTGCTGTGTTCCTTGTTCAGAGAGGAATTGCCTGGTATTTCGACGCTGGACTGACCGTAATAGGCGGGATCAGACTGATATACTACAGGAAATTTCTTCTCTGTGAAAAGCATTACTGGGCTAAAAGAAGCTGCACCCAGGTGGTAAATCGCCATAGAACAGGCTAACAATGGTATTAAGCCAGTTGTTCGTTCCTGTGAGTGTGCTTCTCTGTATGTGTGTGTGTGTGTATATGTATATGTATATATATATATATATATATATATATATATATATATATATATATATATATATATATATATATATATATATATATACACACACACTCCACACCACACCACGTGTAAAGTGATAAAAGTAAACTAACAAAAATGTGAATTAAAAACACAAGTGCACTAATACTGAAGAATGGCTTCAATCACCAAATAGTCATTGATGTTGTAGATGGGGGAAAAAGTTCTCTTAAAGGTAGAAATTCTGCAAAAGAAAATAAGCAGGAACATAGTATAACTCTGTAACAACTTTTAATGTATACAATCAGGTTGTAACCTGTACTCACATTAAGTAGAAACATTATAGCTCTAAGTATCACGCTCTTTATATATCACAATAGCAAACTGGATCTGGTTCAATACAACACTTATTTAAACAATATAATAAATTATATATATTAAGAGGTATATAAGTCACTGTTATGGGGTATGACCAGCATAACATTTCGCAGAAAATCCGTACTAATGCACTATTCACAATTTATTAGGATAGTTTTAATCAAGCCCTGATTGTGCATCAAAGTTATCTGTGTGTCTCTCTATTTTTTTGGTCTCCACCCTTTCACGTGACATCACTTCGTAGTTTATGTCCAACGTACATTTCACCGTTACCAAAGGCTTTTTCCTGCTTCTTTTTTTTGGATGAATTTATACCCCTTGAAGAGAACTTAAAGGGATACTAAACCCTTATTCAGATAAAGCATGCCATTTTAAACAACTTTCTAATTTACTCCTATTATCAACTTTTCTTTATTCTCTTGCTATCTTTATTTGAAAAAGGCATCTAAGCTAAGGAGCCAGCCAATTTTTGGTTCAGACGCTGGATAGCACTTGTGTATTGTTGCTGTCCAATCCGCAAGGACAACCCAGGATGTGAACCAAAAATGGGCAGGCTTTTAAACTTACATTCTTGCTTTTCAAATAAAGATAGCAAGAGAATGACAAAAAAATGATAATAGGAGTACATTAGAAGGTTGCTTACAATTGCATGCTCTATCTGAATCGGGAAAAATTTTTTTGGGGTTCAGTGTCCCTTTAAGAATAAAAACTTTTTTCATCTACATTAAGAACTATTTGGGGGTTGTATCTATTCTTTTGTATCAGTGTTCTTGTGTTTTTAGTTCACATTTTTGTGATCAATGAAGCTTTATTTGCCATAAAGTAAGTAGTGCAGAGATTGTTGTAGCATTGTCCTGTACACAGTCAGTCTCAGGATAACTGCATTATACACTCCATGTCTGCAGGGGGGTGGAAAACACACAATTTGAAAAAGTTACTTACAGAAAAAAAAACAGGCAGACTAAATAATAAATGTATATTGGAATTTTTTACTGTGCATAATTAACATTTTTGGGATATTTAAAAGGACCGTAAACACCAAAAATGTTTTTGTTTAAAAAGATAGATAATCCCTTTTTATTTACCATTACCCAGTTTTGCATAACAAACACTTATGTGATTACCTTGTACCTAAGCTTCTGCTGACTGCCTCCTTATCTCAGATATTTTGACAGACTTGCATTTCAGGAAATTAGTGCTGACTCTTAAATAACTCCACGTCCATGAGCACAATGTTATTTATACGAAACACATTAACTAATGCCCTTTAGCTGGGAAAAACTTTCAAATGCATTAAGATAAGATGCATTGTTTGTACATAACTATGGGTTTAATCACAATTGGTGTCTAATGGTTTTCTACAGAAAATCACCATTAAATCTAAGGGGATTTTTGTAGATAAATAATTTTGATTTGTTTTTCTATAGAATTGTGATCAACCCATATGACTTTAATGCCTGCAAAGGGGTTAATCACATAGTTAAAGTGAGTTCCAAAGCAGCAATTAAAATGTCAAGAGGAATATGTGTGGAGCGACCAATCACCAGCTAGTTCCCAGTAGTGCAGTGCTGCTCCTGAGCGGATCTAGGTTTACTTGAGAACAAGTAAATGGGGAAAATAGAAGTAAATTGAAAAGTCTGTAAAATTGCATGCTCTGTCTGTAAAATTGCATGCTCTGTCTGAAAAGTCTGTAAAATCGCATGATCTGTCTAAAGCATGGGAATTTAGTTTTGACTATAATGCCCCTTTAAATGTATGGGGCATAGCTCCTTTATGCATATTTTTGTATATGACACAGCAATCTGTTAATTGAAACTACAACTCAATAAAATGGGCTAAACTTGCAAGGATAGCAGACCTCATTAGCTTACCTCTGCATTTAGCTAAAATCCAGTGAGACCCATTACTTAAGAGAGAAAAGCCCTCCAGCTATGATGCCTATAACTGTATGAACCTACTGATAAGCTCTGGGCTGTGTGGGAGAAAGTACTTACCCTTGAAGTCCCCACGCCACTGTGCTTCTCCTGCTGTAAAAGTCTATGACAGTGGAGAGTCCATCCAGTACTGCACTAGACAGCAGAGGATTCACATTTGGAGTACTGCAATATGGCCAAACAGTAGGAGGCTGAAGGACCAGTGAGATCTGTGGCAGGTTTGTGATAAAGACTCCCACAGGAGACTTACATGACACAGCCTAGTACTCCTAAGCCTGTATCTTCTTTTACCTTTGAGGGGAACAAAGGGGTTAAAAAACAACAACCTTCTTGAGCACCTCACGTCTTAAACTGCTTCATGGAGAGGCATTCAGGGAAGTGGGAGGGATAATAAAGTTCTTGGTGTAGGGTGTCTTTGCCTCCTCCTGGTGGCCAGGTGATGAATTCCCAACAGTCAGGAATCATGGACTTTCACCACCAAAGAAAAGAACATTTTAATATCTCTCTGTCCCACCCCTCACTGGGAGCATGATTATTTTAAACTGTCTTTTTTTAACCAGTACTTAAGCATTGACATTTTCAGTATAGGTGGAGAAACTGACAAACACAGCTATTTTAAAATTAAGAAATAAAGGTAAAGGAGTTATTTGTAAACAAATTAATACACCCCAGCAGGTAAATGGGACCATTTGGAACATTTTAAAGGGGATATAACATTACAGTACACTGTCACCTTAAGCAATGGGACAAACATTAAAAAAGGATAGATTTAATATCATACTATAATATTAGTGCTTCTTTGCACCACCACAGAACAGGTAATATTTATAATCATTATGTTTTCACAAGAAGGGGGCTGCAAAATAAAGCAAGCATATATTATTCTAAGGCTAATCTTTGCTTTGAATACATAATTATGTCTTGCATGTATTTACTGTTTAACATCCCTTTTAATGTCCATTTACTTAAACAGAATACTGCATAAATATGGAATAGTGTATAATATTACAGCATAAATCACAATTTAGATTGTCAATATTTTTTTTATACATGTCAAATGATTAAAAACACCATACATATA